>NC_133325.1:361643561-361966561 GCF_042186555.1 Aquarana catesbeiana | reverse complement strand
GCGGTTTGTGCCGCGACCTCTGTGAGACGATCGCAAGTCCCGCGGACTCGATGTCTGCGGGGATACCCAGGATCGTCTCACAGAGAGGAAGAACGGGGAAATGCTGATGTAAGCATGCATTTCCCCATTCTGCCTAGTGACAGGACACTGATCCCAGCTCCCTGTGATCGGGAGCGGTGATCAGTCTCGTGTCACACATAGCTCCTCCCCCCCAGTTAGAATCACTCCCTAGGACACACTTAACCCCTACAGGGCCACCTAGTGGTTAATCCCTTCACTGCCAGTCACATTTACACAGTAATCAATGCACTTTTAATTGCATTGATAGCTGTATAAATGGTCCCAAAATCGCACCAAAAGTGTCCGATCTGTCCGCCATAATGTCGCAGTCACGATAAAAAAAAAAAAAATGCTGACTGTCGCCATTACTAGTAAAACAAAAATAATTATTAATAAAAATGCCATAAAACTATCCCCTATTTTGTAGACGCTATAACTTTTGCGCAAACCAAACAATAAACGCTTATTGCGATTTTTTTTTTTTTTACCAAAAATATGTAGAATACTTATCGGCCTAAACTGAGGGAAAATAATTTTTTTTAATATATTTTTTGGGGATATTTATTATAGCAAAAAGTAAAAAAAAAAATGTTTTTTTCAAAGTTGTCGCTATTTTTTTTGTTTATGGCGCAAAAAACAAAAACCGCAGAGGTGATCAAATACCACCAAAAGAAAGCTCTATTTGTGGGGGAAAAAAGATGGTGAATTCTGTTTGGGAGCCACGTCGCACGACCGCGCATTTGTCAGTTAAAGCGACGCATTGCCGGATCGCAAAAAGTGCTCTGATCTTTGGGCAGCCAAATGGTCCAGGGCTTAAGTGGTTAAAAAATGAGGTAGTGCTAAATAAGGAACATACAGCATAGCATATGGAAGGAGGAAGTGCAGAATGTAGGTTGGTGTACAGAATGAAGCAGTGTTGAATAGCTTCAATACAAGCATGGCATGTTGAATGAGATGGTGTAGAATAGGGAATGTAAGTCTAGTTACATAGAATTAGGCAGTGGTAGTGTGGCTCTGATGGAGAACATCCTCTGTTGGTTTCTTTGTTCACAAATTACACTGCCGATCAGGTAAGCAGTAAAATCCTGTGTGGGTCCCGCATTGATGGAGGTCTAGACCAGGAGTCTCAAACTGGCAGCCCTCCAGCTGTTGCGAAACTACAAGTCCAATTATGCCTCTGCTTGTGGGAGTCATGCTTGTAACTTTCAGCCTTGCAATGCCTCATGGGACTTGTAGTTTCGCAACAGCTGGAGTGCCACCAGTTTGAGACCCCTGGTCAGGCAGCCCAGTGTGAGTTGCAGAACAGGAGATCTTTTGCCTAATGCCGCGTACACACGGCCGGACTTCCCGACAGAAAAAGTCCGATTGGAGCTTTTGGTTGCCATAGACATACATTACAAAAACCACTGTAGGCAGCTATACACACGTAAATGTCAGCACTCACATTTACACATGCAGCATACAGGTATATTTTTCAAAGCATTGCATTTTGCAAATGTCAGTTTTTGTAAAGCATGTCTGGGGGCAAAAAAAAAAAAAAAAGAAAAAAAAAAGATGCAGCTGCGGCTCCTAGGCCTCACAACAGTCCTACTTTACTGTGCGCATCTGTACGCCTTAAATACGACCATGTGCAAGAGCCCATACAGTGATTAGGGCTTAATTTATGAGCACTTTCCAATTACCTATTGAGGGTGTCTGTTCCATTTTAGCATAATCAAGTTCATGGCATATAAGAACACTAGATTTCCTGAGCTGCTAAAAATGCATATAAACCCAAGAACAAAAAAATGTAATATGTTGCAGCTTACCATTCCTTAGATGTAGTGACTGTATTTGTATTCATTCCTTATTTTCACGTGGTGATCTTGCCACTTCCCTTCCTAGCGTGGGAAAACACATGCTCACTTTACAGTATCTATGGAGAAGCATACAAGAGAAGTCTCAGTGATACTGAGTTTCTCCTATACCGATCAAAATGTTGCTTGAGGACATTTTCATAATATATGTAGAAAGTTGCCAAATTTACACCTGTACATCTGGTAAAGGCTAGACTGAGGCTTACAGGGGTCACCTTTAATCAGTTACTGATTTAAAAAGTTACTTCCAGATTTTCAGACTTTAAAGTTATGTTCAGATACATTGAAGATGATGTACTGAGTAGCAACTGAAAATGGGGGAGGTACAATTTATTGTCTAGTTCAATTTTTTTTAGCCTATTGAAGGTGAGAAGCTCAACTTGAGAAGTTATATGTTGTAGGGCATGTTGTAGTGATGACATTTTTTGATTTAAGATGGGGGTCTGGGACAGAAGTGTGATAAATTAGGATTACCATAATATGGTGGACATAAACCATTAACCTTGTAGATGGGACATTTGGTTGCCATTACCCAGACCCCTAAGGATTGTCTTTATATACTTACTTTGCACAGTGAGGTTGTCTCTATATAGTGCCTTGCAAAAGTATTCACCCCCCTTGGCATTTTTCGTGTTTTGTAGCTTCACAACCTGGAATTAACATGGCTTGTTTGAGGATTTGCATCATTTAATTTACAGAACATGCCCACAACTTTGAAGATGTTTTTCTTTTTTTATTGTGTAGCAAACAACAAATAGGACAATATAACAGAAAAAGTCAATATGCATAACTATTCACCCCCCTAAAGTCAATACTTTGTAGAGCCACCTTTTGCGGCTATCACAGCTCCAAGTCACTTTGGATAAGTCTCTATGAGCTTGCCACTGGGATTTTTGCCCATTCCTCCTTGCAAAACTGCTACTGCTCCAGCTCCTTCAAGTTGGATGGTTTGCGCTTGTGAAAGCAATCTATGTCTGACCACAGATTTTCTATTGGACTGAGGTCTGGGCTTTGACTAGGCCATTCCAACACATTTTTCCCCTTAAACCACTCAAGTGTTGCTTTAGCAGTGTGTTTGGGGTCCTGCTGAAAAGTGAACCTTTCGTCCTAGCCTCAAATCACAGAGTGGTACAGGTTTTGCTCAAGAATATCCCTGTATTTAGTACCATCCATCTTTCCCTCAACTCCGACCAGTTTCCCAGTCCCGACTGTTGAAAAACATCCCCACAGCATGATGCTGCAACCACCATGTTTCACTGTGGGAATGATGTTCTTTGGGTGATGTGATGTGTTGGGATTGCGTCAAACATAGCGTTTTCTTTGATGGCCAAAAAGTTCAATTTTAGTCTAATCAGACCAGAGCACCTTCCTCCATACATTTTGGGAGTCTCCCACATGCCTTTTCGCAAACTCAAAACGTGCCACTTTGTTTTTTGCTGAAAGTAATGGCTTTCTTCTGGCCACTCTGCCATAAAGCCCAACTCTATGGCGCGTACGGCTAATTGTCATCCTATGTACAGATACTCCAGTCTCTGCTGTGGAACTCTGAAGCTCCTCCAGGTCTACCTTAAGTCTCTGTGCCGCCTCTCTGATTAATGCCCCTCCTTGCCCGGTCTGTGAGTTTTGTTGTGCGGCTGTCTCTTGGCAGGTTTGCTGTTGTGCCATATTCTCTCCATTTGGTTATGATTGATTTGATGGTGCTCTTAGGGATCAAAGATTTGGATATTTTTTTAGAACCTAACCCTGACTTGTACTTCTCAACAACATGCTTAGGTGTTGCAGCCTCTGGGGCCTTTCAAAGAGGTGTGTATATGTAATGACAAATGATGTGACACTTAGATTGCACACAGGTGGACATAATTTCACTAATTATGTGACTTCTGAAGGTAATTGGTTGTACCAGAACTTTTTATGGGCTTCATAACAGAGGGGGTGAATACATACGCACATGCCAATTATCCGTTTTTTATTTCTGAAAAATAGTTTTATGTATATATTTTTCTAAATTTACTTCACCAACTTAGACTATTGTGTTCTGATCCATCACATATAATTCAGATTAAAAAAAAAACATTGCACTAAAAGGCTGCCAAGGAGGATGAATGCTTTTGCAAGGCACTATAGCAGGTTTGTTGGCACAATATAAGAGCTCAAGATAGCAGCTCCTAAACTCACAGCAGGGCTTTTTCCATTTTTATTGTTACCAGCATGGCTGTCTCATGGCTGTCTAATATTATAATTAGAGGTTGGGAGTGCCAAGCCACCACTGTGTAACAGTAATTCTAGTGCTTAAAGTGACAGCTTTGGTGACTGAAGAGTCCGCAGGACAGAGGTCAATTACTAGTAAAATGTTTAAATTATACCTTATATTTAAAACTTTCCAATTAGACTTGTATGGGAAAAAAAATCTATTTAAATGCAGAAGCACATCAACTGCAAGGTATATGTGCCTGATATAAATTCTGAATGAGCTGAGAAAAATCTCAAAGCGAATGTCAAAAAGATGCTGCATTTACTGAAGAACACTAGCCATAACAGTAATCGAAAGTAAATATACTTTAACCACATAAAAACCACATTAAAATTTCTACACATCTTAAAGAGCAGTGCCAGCTGTATCTAAATCACCCCTAACATGGCTGTTTAATCTATCCTAGAATTCAGCTGGAAGCATCGTAACAGCTTTGTTTGCAATTCCCTAGAACTTCCATATAATAGAACCTGGTAAACCATAACTAAGAATAAAAAATAACAGTTTATCCTCATGCTCCATCACTGGTCCAGGTGCATGAATAAAAATCTACTTTTGGAAACACAAATCTACATTGAAGCCAGCACATCTGGATGTCTGTTGCCTGAAAACAACAGGCACAACCACTCATTCTACAGCTCTCCACTGCTTTATGGGCAGGTTTGGCTACAATGGCATGTTTTTCACCCCTGTGGACAGTCATATTAAAAAGTGTTCTGCCTATACATAATCAGGTACAAATATTCTAAAATTAAGCACAAAAGCCATTAGCAATTGGCCGCATGCTCGTAACAATCCACCGTTTATGAAATTGAACTGCATGTAGAGCAACACAGCAAAAAAACATTATGATCATTCGCATAAAACATACCCTGTTCTGCCTGAAAATGAAAAGCAAGCTATAATGGCTTTCCTAACCTTCTAGGTAGTTTTCTTTTATACACCGTGCCTACATTATTATTTCAACGTAATTAGGCAAATTGCAGTGATCAAATATTCTAAATGAAAGGTTATGAGTGTTTATGCTTCAATACAAGGGAACTGTATTTTTTAAGCTAAGCGGTTCATGCCTAAAATTATAAATAAACCTAAACAGAACAAGGTGTACAAGCATGGCAATCGCATTATAATTACTATTGTACTATTAGGTTTAGTTTCACAGTATTAATTTTAAGAGACAATTGTTAGAAACAAAACACATTATGCTTCATACTTAATTAAGAAGATAAACTGAATATTACTGTTATTATACACAAGCATAAGGCTTGGAAGCAAAAAAGTGACATTACAGGCCAAGCAGCGTTTATGTTCTTTGTCACCTCAGCCGCAGAGTTTTCAAAAGTCGTCAACCATCCTGATTTTATTTGGCTGGTCTAAAAGGGCAATTTCACACTGAGGGGAGGGGGCGTCGGTGGTAAAAGCGCCGCTAGTTTCAGCGGCGATTTACCTTCATTTTAGAAGCGCTTTTTGGCCACTAGCGGCCGCTTTTAACCCCCGATAGCGGCCAAATAAAGGGTTAAAAGCACGCGCAAATAAAGGGTTATGCCGCCGCCCATTGATTTCAATGGGCATGAGCGCTTTGGGATCGTTTTATACACCGCTCCTAAAGCACCTCAATGATGCTGCTCACAGGACTTTTTTTTAAGGTCCCGCAAGCACACTACTCCAGTGTGAAAGCACTCGGGCTCTCACACTGGAGTGACAGGAGAGGCTCTTTACAGGCGCTATTTTTAGCGCTATAGCGCCTATAAAGCGCCTCAGTGTGAAAGTAGCCTAAAAATAAACAAACAATAAAAATTATTTTAAAGTCTGTGAAAAAAGGATATTATTCTGATGCATTTGATTATACAAGGTGTATAATCACATCTAGGTCTTGTGGACAATTAAAAATACATTCGGTAATATGCTGCCAAACAGTAAGGAGCTCCTGTGGTGAGATCAACCTGCACGCGCAGACACAATAGGTATATGATAAAATATCATTAATAAAAGGATTTAGAAAAGGATATTTATAATGGATTCCTGCGTTTTTTTTTTTACATTTAATGTAAAGTCTGGAAGTGTATGTAAATCCTAACCGTAAATTCCTCTTATTTGCCATCTTTTGGTCTGTGAAATTGTTGGTGATTTGATGGTAAAAGCTTTAAGTCTATTTTTGAGACAGCTGTCAGTAGCCATTCTCCAGACCTTAATTCTATAGAAAATTTATGGAGGGAGCTGAAACTTCGAGTTACCAAGTGACAGCCAAGAAACCTTAAGGATTTAGAGAAGATCTGTAAAGAAGATTGAATGAAAAATCCCTCCCGAGATGTATGCAAACCTGGTAACCAACTACAAGAAGCATCTTACCTCTTTGCTTTTCAGCAAGGGTTTCTCCACCAAGTTTTAAGTCATATTTTGCTTGGGGATCAAATACTTATTTCTCTCATTGAACTGCAACTCAATTTATAACATTTGTAGCAGATTTTTTTTTCTAGATTTTTGGTTGATATTCTGTGCCTATCATTTAACATACACCTATGATAACAATTATAGACCCTTCATTTCTTTGTAAGTGGGCAAACATACAGAATCTTCAAGGAACCAAATAATTATTTTCCCCACTGTACAGCTCTGTTCACACCTAGGTGTTTTTCTACTGTAAGCCTCAGCTCTAAAAATGCCCAACAAGACAAATCCCGTTCATTTCAATGGCCCCTGTTGACATCTGAGCATTTTGACATCGGAAGCAAAATGCTTGAAGCTCAAAAAAGTAGTGGAGCTTCTTTTTTGGCAGATTACAGGCATTTTCTGCTTTTTACATTGGTGGCCTTTTGACTTGTACAAAATCGCAGTAAAAACATGGCAAAAATTGCACGACTTTCTGCCTGAAATTAAAAAATTACTAGGTGTAAACAGAGCCTACATTGGACTGAGCCATAGAGAACAAAGGCTGTCACCATAAATTTGACGCCAGGGCAAGTCTAATTTCACTTACATTTCAAGAGTTTATTAGAAGAGTGGACAGGTATGGGTTATGGAATTTTTTTTACTTATTGTAAAATTTTAAAGTAGTCTCCATTTAAATTTCTATGTACCGATGCTGATGCCATGAACAGCTTCCAAGAAAGATTTTCTTGAGAAGGACAATTACTACCATGGTTTATGTTGAGGTTAATCTTACTAGTTAAAGAGGAACTTACATCATGATTATCTAAAAACACCAGAGTGCATTACTACTGTTTTCTTCAGACACGTTTTCTCATTGTAGGCTGTATTGCAGAGCTGATATCTGAATGTCAAGACTGTGTAGAAAGAGAACTTCCCTGTTTCATGTGTCCTCACTTCCTATTATGTTTTCTGAGGTCACAAAAAGGCCTTAGTTTTAATGGAAATGGGCTATGGTGAAGAAAATCTTTTTAGAAACAGAGTTTGTCATTGCTGATCTCATTCTACAAATGCTGGATTTCTGAAGATCATTCAGACCCTCTTACTTCAACAATTACTTTAATAATCTAGAAAAAGTAGGAAAAAAAAAAAAAAGTTAGGACTCCTGACTTTACACTGTCTTTTCAAGGCATACTTGTTTCAAGTCAGTACCTTAAAAATGTTAAATGCCATAGAGTAAGCATAACAGTCAATTAACATTTTCAGAAAGATGTTGGCAATAGAAAACCCCATTAGAAAGTCTAGATGCCGAGAATAACCCATGCCAAAGAGGACAGAGCCAAGCTCTTTACACCCAAAATAACAAAGGTGCACCATACAATTAAGGTCAGCTTCCTCTGAAGGAAGGGGTTATCTTAGACAATTCATAACAACCATTTCATTTAAACCTTTATAGAAAAATGAAAATGATTATTAAAAGATTGCATCCATCTGGTTGTTACACATTGTCCCAGAGACAGAAGGGAAGCTTTCACTTTCAGTTCTGTGTAAGATCCAAAGTTTACCAATGTAATTTTATGAACAAATCTATATTGACCAAGTTGACTAAGTTCAATTTACCAAACTGAATGAGGTTATTTTAACTCCACTTGTAAACACAAATATTTAAATTTCACTAAAATGAGAGAGCTTAGTGCACTTCCGCAGAGAGATTCCAAAGCATCAGAGGGATCTCATTGTTAAAACGTATCAGTCAGGAGAAGGGAACAAAAGAATTTCCAAGGCATTAGATATACCATGGAACACAGTGAAGACAGTCATCAAGTGGAAAAAATATGGCACAGTGACAGTACCAACAACTGGAAGTCCCTCCAAAATTGTTGAAGAGACGAGAAGAAAACTGGTCCGGGTTGCTGCCAAGAGGCCTACAGCAACATTAAAGGAGCTTCAGGAATACCTGGCAAGTATTGTCTGTGTGGTACATGTGACAACAATCTCCTGTATTCTTCATATGTCTGGGCTATGGGGTAGAGTGGCAAGACAGAAGCCTATTCTGACGAAGAAAAACATCCAAGCCCGGCTAAATTTTGCAAAAACACATCTGAAGTCTCCCAAAAGAATGTGGGAAAATGTGTTATGATTGGATGAAACTAGGGTTTAACTTTTTGGCCATAATTCCAAAAGATATATTTGGCACAAAAGCAACACTGCACATCACCAAAAGAGCACAATACCCACAGTGAAGCATGATGGCAGTATCATGCTTTGAGGCCATTTTTCTTCAGCTGGAACAGGGGCTTTAGTTAATGTACATACATACATACATACATACACACAATCTCTGTTCTCAGCAGCAAAAGGGGGCTTAGAGAGCTAGGGGTGGAGTAACAGCAGTACACGGATATTCCCGGTGAATGGCTGTGCCGATGGGGCATGTCAGCAGAAGCCTGACCATTGGAGGACAGGCAGGCAAGCAGTGCTCCCAGCAGACCAGAAAACTAACCACACTGGGATGGATGTGCTTCTATGCCTAGCCTGGTCAGTTTGAAATAGGAAAGCAGGGGGACTGGCAGGGACTTTACACAAAGCAAGCAATGCAAAGAGGATACTTTTTCATACAAGGACATGGTACAACAGACACATTAGGAATAAAAAATGTTGGGGTAACATATTTTAAGTCTTTACATTAAATGACAGTACTCAGTGAGCAATCACATTACTACTTAAATGAGATTTGGATTTGATCTACTGTTAAAAATCTCAAAGTCACCACTTAAGTAAATTTTAATTCAAAATGTATCAAAAAGGCATGCAACAGATGAGTTATCCTTATGAATATATTTGGGTTTTGTTAAATGTGCACCAACACCAATCTACAATCTCACCTGGATACAAACTAGCCATTTTCCCCAAACAACTCAACAATGGAACAAAATAAAATTTAAAGTTGCCTGGCTTCCCCTCATCAACTCCTAGATGGCATAGTAAACTGTCCTCTTTCCTCCAGCTCATAAAGACCCATTGGCCTTCTGCTGCTGGATCTCTGACGCAGTTAATTATGTATACAACATTCTCAAATCTTCAAGGACTGCAGCCTACAGAACCCTACACACACACACACAAGCCTAATCTCCCAACTCTGTTAGAAGTAGGGGGAGAGACCAAAGTGTAGCAAACTCCCACATAATAAAACAGATCTTGGGGAATAAGATATGGATAGCACTTGCTCATAAGGTACCCTACTTCTACAACTGTGTTCACTGTTTTTTTCTCCTCTCTCCTTATCTTGTACACTTCTCCTCTTTCCCGCTTTCCTCTCATTGCTTTTCTGCAATTTACACTTCAGCTCAAGTTTCAGTCCTTTCTTTCGTCTCTTTTCCAAGCTGCGTGGATTCCCCTTTTTCTCCTGCAATACCTTTAAGGTGGCATGATATGCAATTCTACCCGCTCCTCACTTTTACATGATCAATAGACAGCCATCTTTTTTACACTCCCCCCCCTCCCGGGAAGAAAACATTAACAATCATTCTGACACAAAGCTACACCAATCTCGGTAAAGAGCCTCTGATGGAGGCTCTTTACCACGTGATCAGCCGTGTCCAATCACAGCTGATCACGATGTAAACAGAAAGAGCCGTTTATCGACTTTTCCTTACTCGCATCCGACAGACACGAGTAGAGGAGAGCCGATCGGCGGCTCTCCTGACAGGGGGTATCTGCGCTGATTGTTTATTAGTGCAGCCCCCCCATGGATGCCCACACTGGATCACCAGGGATGCCGCCAGGACCACCAGGGAACCCTCAACACATGGATGGCATGTATGTCCCCCATTGCCACCAGAGATGCCACAGTGTGCCCAATGTATGCCAGTCAGTGCCCATTATTAATGCCCAGCAGTGCCACCCATCAGTGCCCATCCGTGCTGCCTATGAGTGTCCATCAGTGTCCGCCAGAGCAGCCTTATCACAAACCTAAACTTTGTACTGTCATACCTTTTAGTTCACAAAATCTAATAAAAACCATTGTAAAGAAAATGTATCAAAGAGAACCTACAACCCCAATTTCCAAAAAGTTGGAACACTGTGTAAAATCTACATAAAACTAGAATGCAAGGATTTGCAAAATCTCATTAACCCATATTTTATTCACAATAGAAAACAGATCATATGCTTAAGAAAAGAAAATGTACTATTTTAGGAAAAAAATAAGGTAATTTTGAAATTGACGGAGGCAAAATGTCTCAGAAAAGTTGGAACAGGGCAACAAAAAGCTGGCAAAGTAAGTGAAACAAATTAGGTTAATTGGCAAAAGGTTAGTAACATGACTGGGTATAAAACGGGCATCTTAGAGAGAGTCAGAGTGTCTCAGACGTAAAGATGGGCAGATGTTCACCAATCTGTGAAAAGCTGCATCTAAAAATTGACAAACAACTTCAGAATAATGTTCAACGTAAAATTACAAAGACTTTAAATATATGATCATCAACAGTACATAATATCAAAAGAGTCAGAGAATCTGGAGAAATCTGTGTGCAAGGGACAATGTCGAAACACAATACTGCATGCTTGTGATCTTCGGGCCCTCAGATGGCACAGAATAAAAAACGGGCATGGTTTTGTAATGGTCATCACTGCATGGGCTCAGGAATACTTCCAAAAATCACTGTTCGTTCGCCATGCCATCCAAAAATGCTAGCTCCATCATGCAAAGAAGAAGCCATACCTGAACAGAAATGCTGCCATCTTCTCTGGGCCAAAGCTCATTTAAAATGATCTGTTGTAAAGTGGAAAACTGTTCTGTGGTCAGAGGAATTGAATATTACATTCTTTTTGGCAACCATGGGAAACGGTTATCAGCACTCAGTTCAAAAGCCTGCATCTCTGATTGTATGGCGGTGCATTAGTGCGTATAGAACTTGCAGCTTGCACATCTGGAAAGGCACCATCAATGCTGAAATATATATATATATATATATATATATATATATATATATATATATATATACACACACATGTTTTAGAGTAGAATATGTTCAGGCAAGAAAGGGAAAAACCCCAGCAACTGGTCTCCTCAGTTCCCAGATGTTTACAGAGTGTTGTGAAAAGAGGGAATGCTATACACTGTAAACATGACCCTGTCTCAACTTTTTTGGGGCATTGGGGCTGTACTTTGCCAGCTTTTTGTTTCCCTGTTCCAACTTTTTTGAGACGTGTTGCTGCTATCAATTTCAAAGTTACCTTATTTTTTCTTAAAATGGTACATTTTGTCATTTTAAACATTTGATGGTTTTCTATTATCTATTGTGAATAAAATGTGGGTTTATGAGATTTGCAAATCATTGCATTCTGTTTTATGAAGATTTTATACAGCGTCCCAACTTTTTGGAATTGGGGTTGTAAAAAAAAAAAAATTACACACAAAAAATAATTTTTTTACTGTTGTTTAATTACCTTTATCCTATTTGCGATTCTTTTCTTTGCATTAAAAAATGTTTGCACACCCCCTTTACAATAGTCAACTCAAGAGCCAGTGAGACATGCATCCACTGAGCAGTGACAGATTTCTTCAAGTGCATGAGTAAGAACTAAGGTATAGGTTACAATATCCAAAGAATCAGTCAAAGTCAGCCACAAGTGTAGGAGCTAAATTTAGAGCAAAATTAAAGCTTCATTTTTTTTTTTTTAATTAAAATAACAAACATTGTATTCTTACCTGCTCTGTGCAGTGGCTTTGTACTGAGATGCCCCAATCCTCTTCTTATGGGGTCCCCTGCCAGCGCTCCAGGCGACTGCTCTTTGGCACGTGTCCCCATGGAAAGCTGATTGAAGTGGGGGAACTCAGCAGGAAGTAGGGGCAGAGGCACTGAAGAGGGACCCGAGGAGGATCGGGCTGCTCTGTGCAAAACCACTGCACAGAGCAGGCAAGTAGAACAGGTTTGTTATTTTTAACAATAAAAAAGCAAAAATAAAAAAAAAGGACTTTAGTATTACTTTAAGGTGGAAAATCTTAAGGCTTTTAGAACCACTTTAAGATGGCGTGTCAGAGTCTTCAGGGACAATGATGATACCAAAGTAAGTATCGGCTTACTAATGTAAAGACAAATGCTTGGTGTTGGTAATAGAGCTGATTAACTAATGCTGTTATCACATGCTATTAAAACTTTATTTTTGCTATCTGAGGGTACAATGGGGCACTCAACAAGGGCTCCATGGAATCATGCTCGGGGTGCTCTGTGGCTCTTTTTCTAGGTTGCCATTGGTGATTTCAGCACACAATGTTCCGCAGCAACAGAAAACCCACTAGACTTTTTTGGCAGGTTGGGGATCTGTACAAGGAGAACGGAGCATCCATCTGAAGAGCTAAGGACTGCAACTCTTTCCCACCCTCCCCTTTCTGCTGTTTTAGTCATTTTATCACTAGTTCTGGATGGACAATGTGATATTATATAAAATAGTTCATGGTTGGTCTGTGCCTTATGGCTAGTCTTTTAGGGTATAAGGTTATTTAATATAAAACTTTGGGTTACCAATACACATACATACACACATATACATAAACACACACATACATAAATACATACACACACACACACACACAGTGCCTTGCAAAAGTATTTATCCCCTTGGCATTTTTCGCGTTTTGTCGCCTCACAACCTAGAATTAACATGGATTGTTTGAGGATTTGCATCATTTTATTTACAGAACATGCCCACAACTTTGAAGATTTTTTTTGCTTTATTATTGTGAAGTAAACAAATAGGACAAAATACCAGAAAAAGTATGTGCATAACTATTCACTACCCCCCTAAAGTCAATACTTTGTAGAGCCACCTATCACAGTTCCAAGTCAAATTACATAAGTCTCTATGAGCTTGCCACATCTTACCACTCGGATTTTTGCACATTCCTCCCATTGAAAACTGCTCCAGCTCCTTCAAGTTGGATGGTTTGTGCTTGTGAACAGCAATCTTTAAGTCTGACCACAGATTTTCTATTGAATTGAGGTCTGGGCTTTGACTAGGCCATTCCAACACATTTACATGTTTCCCCTTAAACCACTCAAGTGTTGCTTTAGCAGTGTGTTTGGGGTCATTGTCCTGCTGGAAGGTGAACCTCTGTCCTAGCCTCAAAACAAAACACAGAGTGGTACAGGTTTTGCTCAAGAATATCCCTGTATTTAGCACCATCCATCTTTCCCTCAACACTGACCGGTTTCCCAGTCCCGACTGCTGAAAAACATCCCACAGCATGATGCTGTCACCACCATGTTTCACTGTGGGAAACACTTAGATTGCACACAGGTGGACATCATTTCATTAATTATGTGACTTTTTAAAGGTAATTGGCTGCACCAGAGCTTTTTATGGGCTTCATAACGGGGGTGAATACATACGCACATGCCAATTATCATTTTTTTTATTTCTGAAAAATAGTTTTATGTATATATTGTTTCTAATTTTACTTCACCAACTTAGACTATTGTGTTCTGATCCATAACATATAATTCAGATTAAAAAAAATTGAACTAAAGGCTGTAATGTAACAAAATAGGTAAAAAGCCAAGGGGGTGAATACTTTTGCAAGGCACTGTATATATACATACAATCATACAGTATCTCACAAAAACGAGTACCCCCCTCACATTTTTGTAAGGTGCCCCCAGAGCAAGCTGCTTGGTGTGGGGGCACTCGGCAGGAGGGAGGGGCCAGGAGTGCCGAAGCAGGACCCCAGAAGAGGAGGATCTGGGCTGCACTGTGCAAAACCACTGCACAGAGCAAGTAAGTACAACATGTTTGTTGTTTTGTAAACAATAAAAAAACAATGCTTTAGTATCACTTTAATAGTGCTTCAGATCAACTCTGTGGCCATTCTAGTCCATTAAACTTATTTACATGTCTGGTCTCTTGGTTTAAGGTTCACGTTCTGTTGCTCTTTTGTAGTACCCCATAGAATTTCTCCTGTTCCAATATCTTGCATTATTCAATGTTTGTCCCCTTCTAATCCCTTGACTAAGAAGGGTCTAACTTATTGTAAACACAACACATCACACCGCGTGGGTTTTGCAAGGCATTATTACTTCCTTGCCCATCATGAAAATATTATACTTTGGCTCCATGACAGCCATTATGTGTACAGAGACCTATATATATTTAAAAAAATTAAATAAATTGACATGAGTGCTTTATGCTGGAAAAGTGCAAGTGAAATAGTATCTCTTCACATTTTAACTAAGGTAGCCTAGAGGGGAACTCTGGGTTACCTTGTCACTCAGATGTTTGCCTATTCCTCACATATCTAAATTACGGAATATTATGTAAAGTATCCTGTTTTAACAAACCAGAAGCTGAATTTTGCTGCAGGTTAATTATGGTTTAAGCCTTGGTTTTCCCTCCTGCGGCCAACTGTATTAATATAGAACACGGTTATAATGAACTGTTTTAGTGAAGCAGACACCGCTGTAATTTTTTTGGACCAGAGTGAAATGATTTTCTTGAAGAACTACCCATATTTCTAATCCATCCCTTCTTTGATAGAAAAGGTCAAACAAAACGACAAAACCCAGAACTAGCCTTGCTATTCCACACATACAGCTAATAAGAATGTGGTACTCAAGTGACAATATTAAGTGAGCTTGCGAAAGTCGGTGTTCAGATGAGCAAATCATACCCTTATTCCCAAGCCATCTGGTCCTCCTGAGAGCCATCTGCACTCATTGGAAAGATGGCAAAAAGACAATATGTGGTACAATATGTGGATGGATGAAATTACATTGAAAGCAGTAAATCAAGCTGTATACATACACACACACACACACACAAAGAAGACCCAGTACCTGCAAAATAATTAATTTGGTAATATATCTAAAATATACCCAATAATGTAGACTGAAAAGGCAATATATCCAAACCAGTAATAAAGCAATAAAAGGGAATAATAATTAACAATAATTTGTCTAATGTTATGAAGAATAAAATGTATGGGACATCCTGGTTTTACTGGTAATAAATGCATTTTTTTTTTTTTACATTGGAGACACAAAGCACCATTACATCTCCCCTAAAACCTACTTCATCTGTCAAAAAGGAGTATCAAGTAGTTGGCCACATGAGAGCAGTGCTGGTATTCTGCATGTAGTAAAGTCATGTTTCCATATTGTTGTCATGCGACCATTATTATTAAAATATCCCATATCCTACCAGTGAGCAAAAAATACATCTATAATAAGATGTACTTAAATTGTATTTCAAGTCAAATCATTTTTGTTTTGGATAGAATGGGGAAGTGATAAAACCTAATACTGCAGTTTGTTACCATGCATTTCAAAGATCATATCAATTTTTGATAGGTCAATATGAGCCTATTGATGTCAATGACGCCGCCAGGAGGGTTGCCAGTCCTTGGCACCCAGAGCACCTGCCCTATGCCGGCTACAGAGTGCCCTGGGTCTCCTTTGAGAGCTAGAGATGATACACTCTTTGCCTTATGCCGTTTTGGGACATTGTACATACACTATATGACCAAAAGTATTGTGACACCTGCCTTTAGGCGCACATGAACTTTAATGGCACCCCAGTCTTAGTCCGTAGGGTTAAATATTAAATTGGCCCCCCTTTTGCCGCTTGAACAGCTTCATCTCTTCTGGGAAGGATGTCCACAAGGTTTACAAGTAGGGATGAGCTTCGAGTTTGAGTCAAACTCATGTTCGACTCAAACATCGGCTGTTCGCCAGTTCGCCGAACAGCGAACAATTTGGGGTGTTCGCGGCAAATTCGAATGCCGCAGGACACCCTTTTAAAGTCTATGGGAGAAATCAAAAGTGCTAATTTTAAAGGCTTATATACATGGTATTGTCATAGTGTTTGGGGACCTGGGTCCTGCCCCAGGGGACATGGATCAATGCAAAAAAAAGTTTTAAAAACGGCCGTTTTCGGGAGCAGTGATTTTAATAATGCTTTAAGTGAAACAATAAAAGTGTAATATCCCTTTAAATTTCGTACCTGGGGAGTGTCTATAGTATGCGTGTAAAGGGGCGCATGTTTCCCGTGTTTAAAACAGCAAAATGACATTTCAAAGGAAAAAAAGTAATTTAAACTACTCGCGGCTATTAATGAATTGCCAGTCTGACAATACACATAAAAGTTTGTTGATAAAAACGGCATGGGAATTCCCCACAGGGGAACCCCGAACCAAAAAAAAAAAAAACAAAACAAAAAAAAAAACAAACAAACGTGGGGGTCCCCCTAAATTCCATATCAGGCCCTTCAGGTCTGGTATGGATATTAAGGGGAACCCTGGCCAAAAAAAAAAAAATGGCGTGGGGTCCCCCTCAAAATCTATACCAGACCCTTATCCGAGCATGCAACCTGGCAGGCCGCAGGAAAAGAGGGGGGGACGAGAGAGTGCCCCCCCTCCTGAACCGTACCAGGCCACATGCCCTCAACATTGGGAGGGTGCTTTGGGGTGGCCCCCCAAAACACCTTGTCCCCATGTTGATGGGGACAAGGGCCTCATCCCCACAACCCTTGGCCGGTGGTTGTGGGGGTCTGCGGGTGGGGGGCTTATCGGAATCTGGAAGCCCGCTTTAACAAGGGGACCCCCAGATCCCGGCCCTCCCCCCTGTGTGAAATGGTAAGGGGGTACAAAAGTACCCCTACCATTTCACTAAAAAAAAAGTGTCAAAAATGTTAAAAATTACAAGAGACCGTTTTTGACAATTCCTTTATTTAAATGCTTCTTCTTTCTTCTATCTTCTTTCTTCTATCTTCCTTCGGTTTCTTCCTCCATCTTCTTCTTCTGTTTCTTCCTCCAGTGTTCTCGTCCGGCATCTTCCTCCGCGGCGTCGGCGTCTTCTTCCCTTCTTCTCCTCGGGCCGCTCCGCATCCATGATGGCATGGAGGGAGGCTCCCGCTGTGTGACGCTTCTCCTCTTCTGACAGTTCTTAAATAACGGGGGGCTGACGCACGGGGACTTGACGGGACTTCCCTATGGCATTCCCCGTGATCTCAGAAGGGGGCGAGGTTACGCAACGGGTGACCCCGCCCCCTCTGACGTCACAGGGAATGCCACAGGGAAGTCCCGTCAAGTCCCCGTGCGTCTGAGGGGGCGGGGTCACCAGGTGGCCCCGCCCCCGTTATTTAAGAACTGTCAGAAGAGGAGAAGCGTCACACAGCGGGAGCCTCCCTCCATGCCATCATGGATGCGGAGCGGCCCGAGAAGAAGATGAAGAGAAGAAGATGAAGAGAAGAAGATGAAGAGAAGAAGATGAAGAGAAGAAGATGAAGAGAAGAAGATGAAGAGAAGAAGCGTCACACAGCGGGAGCCTCCCTCCATGCCATCATGGATGCGGAGCGGCCCGAGGAGAAGAAGGGAAGAAGACGCCGACGCCGCGGAGGAAGATGCCGGACAAGAACACCGGAGGAAGAACCAGAAGAAGAAGAAGATGGAGGAAGCAGCCGAAGGAAGATAGAAGAAAGAAGAAAGAGGATAGAAGAAAGGAGAAGCATTTAAATAAAGGAATTGTCAAAAACTGTCTCTAGTAATTTTTAACATTTTTGACAGTTTTTTCGTGAAATGGTAGGGGTACCCCATTACCATTTCACACA
This sequence comes from Aquarana catesbeiana, assembly GCF_042186555.1. Classification (NCBI taxonomy): domain Eukaryota; kingdom Metazoa; phylum Chordata; class Amphibia; order Anura; family Ranidae; genus Aquarana; species Aquarana catesbeiana. Next base: position 361,948,423 of record NC_133325.1, on the reverse strand, counting down.
GGGGGGAGGGCCGGGATCTGGGGGTCCCCTTGTTAAAAGGGGCTTCCAGATTCTGATAAGCCCCCAGCCCGCAGACCCCCACAACCACCGGCCAAGGGTTGTGGGGATGAGGCCCTTGTCCTCATCAACATGGGGACAAGGTGTTTTGGGGGCTACCCCAAAGCACCCTCCCAATGTTGAGGGCATGTGGCCTGGTACGGTTCGGGGGGGGGGGCGCTCTCTCGTCCCCCCCTCTTTTCCTGCAGCCTGCCAGGTTGCGTGCTCGGATAAGGGTCTGGTATAGATTTTTAGCAGGATCCCACACCATTTTTTTTTTTATTTTGGCGTGGGTTTCCCCTTAAAATCCATACCAGACCTGAAGGGCCTAGTATGGAATTTAGGGGGAACCCCACGTCTTTTTTTTTTTTTTCATTTTGGTTCAGGGTTCCCCTGTGGGGAATTCCCATGCCGTTTTTATCAATTAACTTTTATGTGTATTGTCGGACCGGCAATTCATTAATAGCCGCGAGTAGTTTTAAATGACTTTTTTTCCTTTGAAATGTCATTTTGCTGTCAGACTGTTCTAAAAAATGGGAAACATGCGCCCCTTTACAGGCATACTACAGACACCCCCCCAGGTACGAAATTTAAAGGGATATTACACTTTTATTGTTTCACTTTAAGCATTATTAAAATCACTGCTCCCGAAAAAACTGATGTTTTAAAACTTTTTTTTCCATTGATCCATGTCCCATGGGGTTGTTTTTCAGGGGTTGGGCTCGGCCCCTTAGTTCCAGTGAAGGGAACTCTTAAAGGGGACTCGCCATTTTTCACCTTAATGCATTATATGCATTAAGGTGAAAAAACTTTTTTAGTGCAGTAGCAACCCTTATACTTACCTAAGCCCCGTAAATCCCATGACGGGAACAAGCACACCAGCTCCGGCCAGTGTCTCATGTCCTGATTGGATAGATTGATAGCAGAGCAGCCATTGGCTCCCACTGCTGTCAATCAAATCCAATGACACAGGCGTCGGGGGGGCAGAGCCGAGTCCCGCTGTCTGTGTCAACAGACGCAACAGGACATGGGAGCGTGCCCGCTCGGGTGTCCCCTTGGAGAGCAAGAGGAGGAGCTAGGAGTGCCACAGAGGGACCCCAGAAGAAGAAGGATCGGGGCCACTCTGTGCATAACGAACTGCACAGCGGAGGTACTTTAAGGTGTCAACATACCAAGACATTTTAGACAATTTCATGCTTCCAACTTTGTGGGAAAAGTTTGGGGATGGCCCCTTCCTGTTCCAACACGAGTGCGCACCAGTGCAACAAAACAAGGTCAATAAAGACATATATGAGTGAGTTTGGGGTGGAGGAACTCGACTGGTCTGCACAAAGTCCTGACTTTTACCCAACAGAACACTTTTGGGATGAATTAGAGTGGAGACTGCGAGCCAGGCCTTCTCGTCCACATCAGTGCCTGACCTCACAAATGTGCTTCTGGAAGAATGGTCAAACATTCCCACAGACACACTCCTAAACCTTGTGGACAGCCTTCCCAGAAGAGTTGAAGCTGTTATAGCTGCAAAAGGTGGGCAAATTCAATATTGAACCCTATGTACTAAGACTGGGATGCCATTAAAGTTTATGTGCGTGCAAAGGCAGGCGTCCAAATACTTTTGGTAATAGTGTATATCTTATCTACTTTTTGATCCATCTGTTATTTATTTGGTCATCATAATGCAACATTGCAGTTTTTAGAACAATACATTTTTGTTCAGTTAAAAATATTATATTAATTTTATATATGATCCAAAGTGGTCATCATGGTATCCTACCAGTCCCCCAACAATGTTATTCTTTGTGCCCGGGAGGTGCCTCTTGTCAATAAGGACCCTAGAAACGCCCTGAGGCACCGTGCATCATCGCACCTATCCAAATCAATGAAACTATGCCAGATAACATAAGCACATGGGTGTGGAGCCAGCCCTAAGCTGCAAAGTGCTGAGCATTAAGTCTCATTGGCTATACAGCACAGCAGACTGTGTAAAAGCACATGGGTGTGGAGCCAGCCCTAAGCTGCAAAGTGCTGAGCATTAAGTCTCATTGGCTATACAGCACAGCAGACTGTGTAAAAGCAATACTATACACATAGAAAAAAAAATGCATATTGTAGTAAAAAGTTACTGATTGTGGCAACAGATCCCATATCTATACAACAGACTGGTAAATTAAGTTTTAATACATCCAATATAAATATATACAAAAATTGCCTTACATGTAACATGAAAAATTAGCCTGAATGTTACTCTTACTGGAATACTGAAATCTGTAATCTATTCTCTATTAAAAGTTTTTTCCCCCCAGTGCTAAATGAAGCAATATTATAATATAGATCTAGATAAACATGGCATTTTTTTTATTAACACACCATATTAAAAATGATAAAATAAGCCACAGGCCCTCTAAAAGTAAAAGGCTAACAAGTACCAGTCAGGTAAATCGCAGCACAGTTAATGGCAATTCCTACAATTATTCTATATAATAAAAAAATAATACATTTTTATAATCATAAACCCCCCAGCCCCCCCCCCCAAAAAAGGTAAAAAAAAAACATAATTCTGTGGGTAATATGTATTATATTGTTCCAAACCCATGAAATAATAGGGACCAAGAAAGAGAACATAAATGTTGGTGCAGTAACTTTTTAAATGTGTAAATATTATAATTAGGATAAAAAGTTATATTTCTACATTCTATGGGCAAAACAAAACAAAAAAAACTCACCAATCCAACAGGCATTTACTCGTACCATTTAATTTGGCTGCATGATACAGTTTGATCGGGTATCGGCAGGATCTAGTGAGGTGGTGATCACAAACATTAAACAAACGTTTATATTTTTCATATCTGTGACCGATATGTTCAAAATTAAAAGCTAAAAGAAACTACAATCTGACTCAGTATAGAAAAACTACTGATTTTTACATTGTGAGTGAATTCTCCTTATATATATTGTGCAGTAAAAAAAAAATAAAAATAAAAAAATAAAAACCCCAAAAAAAGACAAAAAAAAATAAAAAATAAAAGACGCAAATGCCTGTCTGAGCTGTTTAAACAGGCCCAAGCACAATAAAAAGTTAACAGGCGAGTAGTTTGATGTCTAGTTTCAAGAATCCTTTGGCACAGAAAGAGTGGAATGCCTTTTTCGAATGAGCTGCCTTTCCTTTTGAAAGCATGAAGAGGTACAACAGTGCAGTTGTCAGCAGTGCTAATCATATCGGCAAAGCCTCTTTTCAGCTGCACACCTAGGTGACCGCTGCACTAGGATTAGCTGTTGCCGCATTTAGTACAGTAAAGAGTTTATCTTCATTGTGTTTAGTGGATGATTGTAAAGACACTCCTTCGGTGTACATTTTCTCTCCTTCCAACCACAACGCACTGTCTCACTTGATTCTTTTCCAAATCTAGCGTTTAGTCTCGTGCTACAAGAACATTGGTGGCTGTCTGCTGAAATGCTAATGGTCCATGTCATGTTTATCAAAGCCGGCAGACAGATCATACATTCCAATCATCTGTTGCTCCCAGAGACCAACGCAAAGAAATCAAACAAACATTCTGCTCAAACGTTTAAAAAAAAAAAAAGGATATTTTTCCACCATTTCACCAGCATTGCTTTCTAAATAATACCACCTACAAAACACTAGGCACATTTTTCATGGGAAAAAAAATAAATAATAAAAACATACAATTTACGAAGAGCAAAAACAAATTGCTTTTGCTTTACTTATCCAAGCAGTAGTGCCTGCTGCTATAATCAACATTATGGTTCCCCACACACCTTTCTGAAATTCTAGTGCAAGTTTTTGAAAAGACCAAACCCTGCACAAGGCTAGGAATTTCAATAGCCCCATGGTGACAGCACTTAAATATGGTAATTGCCACTCAGTTAGAAAAAAACTAAACTGTGAAGAGGCATGAAGAGTGTCATATATACCCCTATACACAGATTTCCCAGGTAGGCAGTGCTCTTTTGGCAGAATGGTGTGGCAGGGCACCATAGCACAGGTAAGAGCAAACATCTGGTCAGATATGTATCTGTACAGAGCGGGGTCAATGAGCATCCAATTTGGCATTATGCTCCAACAATTCATTTATATTCAACGAGAGTACTGTTACATGTACAACCTACTACTATTTAAGCAGGGCTTGACAAATCTGCTTTAAATCTAGGAGCCAAAAAAAAAAGTTAGGAGCCAATTTTTTTTTAAACAAATATTATGGGTGGAACATGTAACATGTTCCCGAAGGTGAATGTATCCTTTAAACGCTTTCACAGGAAGAGCCGTTTTTACGTTTTTTGCACACATTAAGCCCTCATGTACACAGGCTGTTAAAATAACGTTATGAAAACGCCAGTATCTTTGCAGTGTTTTTTTTAAACTTTTTTCAGCCTCTTTGCAATAGCGTTTTTTAGCGTTTTTGAGCGTTTTTCCGCGTTAGCTTTTTTTTTTTTTCAATGGATCAAAAACGTTAAAAAACGTTGGTGAATGACGTTTTTGAGCGTTTTTGAGCGTTTTTTCAACGTTAGAGCGTTTTTACAGCTGAAAAACGTCTCTCAGAACCCACTGGTCCTGGGTTTTTTTTTTACAGCTTAAAAACGTCTATGTCACTTGCAGCTCAAAAACGCCTAGGTGGGCATGAAGCCATAGACTAACATAGACAGGCCTTTTTAAGCTGCAAAAAAAGCTCAAAAAAGCAGCTGTAAAAACGTCCGTGTGCATGAGGACTTAAAAAAAATAAATTTAGGCCTAAAGAGGACATAAAACCCCCAAACAGGATATAATTTTCTGAAAGCAGACACTAGTGGTAGTTCCAATTTTTAATGTCACACGATCTTACCGAAAAGGTCTAGGAAACACAAAATTTCTGTAAAAAAACAAAGGAAAAAAAAAACACCCACACATTGAAATTTTATTTTAGGGGCACAAAAACGCAATAAAATTACCCAAATATAAAAGCCAAGGTTGCACCAAATAAAGAGATACCCAACATGTCAGACTTTAAACATGTCAGCATCCAATATTTTCCATAGGTGACACTTTAAAAGCCCCTGTAGGTCATCAGTTTAGCATTACAAAAGGAGGTCTGGTGCTAGAATTATTGCTTTCATTCCAGCGTGCGTGGCAATATGGAACATGTATTGCAATTGGCAATTTCTACCACGTGCATTTACGTTTGTATGTGCCTCAATTTTTTTTGTTTTGGGGGGGGGGGGGGATTGTGTGTAACCAATTTGTTTACAATATGTAAAAACTTTTTTTTTTCCTCCATCACATAGGGAAAAAAAAGACCCTTATGTGATGATTTTTTTTTGGTGACAAGTTCTCTTTAATGAGCCATGCAGGCTCCAGCAGACATATGTCCACTACCCCTCTACCCAGCGGCAAACTCTATGCTGGGTCCCGGGCCCGCAGATGAGCAAGCAGAGCCCGGGATACATAGCGAGGGGGGGTAGAGGGGCGCAGAGTGTGAGGAGCATTCGGGGCACCAGGCCGCCATGGCGACAAGAAGTTTTAACCTGGCACATGGGGTTTGTTGAGCCCTGTATTAAAGCACAAATGAGGAGGATTAGAATATAGGATAAACTAAAAGTTTTAGGCTTAGACTAGAGGAGGGAAGGATTTAAACCCCCATCAAAACTTTTTTGTTGTCCGTGTCCCCACTGGGTAAATTCACCCTATTTATCCTGGTATCCACTGACACCAAGACAGATCAAAATAATGAAAAAAAAAAAATACATTTTTACAGTTGTCTCCAGAACAAGAGGTGAGGGTACTTCCTTATAGGGATACCTGTTCCGAGGACAATTGTCTAAAGCTAAACACTAGAAGATTTTCACAATCAAAAATTCTCAGTACTTTTATTTACCTGGCAAAAATACTTACATTTTTCCTTAACTTTTACATTTAACACTTTGCAATAAATAGATTTTCCCCAATGAAAACCACATTCACCATTACAAATTTGGGAAACATTTCCATCCTGCTTCTTAAAATGTTCTTGTTGCTACAGTTGATTTGACTCCACCAATGATTAGACAGTCAAACCAACAATGTTCTACTAGTGTATGGCCACTCGTAGGAGTCCGGTGCGTGCTGGTTCACCGTTTCAGTTCCAATTTCAGCCCAAACGCACTGGACCCGCTGCAGAGATATTTGAATCGGCTCCATAGGAGAGCCGGTCAAAATCTCCTGCTATTGCAAATTGGATGCGGAGATCCCGCATCCAATCCGCAATGGTGTGAACCCAGCCTAATGCCGCGTACACACGAGCGGACTTTACGGCAGACTTTGTCCGGCGTACTTTGACAGACATTACGACGGACTTGCCTACACACAAACAACCAAAGTCTGATGGATTCGTACGTGATGATGTACACCGGACTAAAACAAGGAAGTTCATAGCCAGTAGCCAATAGCTGCCCTAGCATCGGTTTTTGTCCATCGGACTAGCATACAGATGAGCAGACATTTTTCGACCGGACTCGAGTCAGATTTGAAACATGTTTCATTTCTAGGGCCGTCAAACTTTTGAGAAAACAAAGTCTGCTGGAGCCCACACACGATCGAATTGTCCAACGGACTCCGGTTCAAGTATGCCGTAAAGTCCGGTCATGTGTACACGGCATAACTCCTACTGATTTATAGTGTTTATTACTTAAAAATACCATAGACAGGATAGGTTCTTAATACATCAACTACTGCAAGATATTTTTTTTGTCTTAGTAGGAAAGATTATAAGCATGTATTTCTTACAACCTCTGGTGATTTAATTTCTGTAGCCATCTGTTCTTTTTCACGTCTTACTCTGAGTGGTAGGAAAAGAACCAGGTGTTTAACTAAATAGCTTGGTACATGCTTCCAAAATCTGAATGTTTCCAATGCTTCCCAAACCAAGAATTTCATATAGTAGGTTCAGTGGGTGTATATATAAGGTGAGGATAAACCACCATGCCATTAATTTACTGCCCTATTTATTTTAGATTGTGTTTTTAGATTTGTTTGATATATTTGACTTAGCACGTGTACAAAGTCGCCTTCTTATTGAACAGGATTTTTCTTCACAAGAGTCACTTTATTGAGTATTATTGCACGTATGCACTTTAAATATTTTAATATCTGAGGATTTGAAGATTACTGAGGACACGGTTTCTTTTTTTTTTTTTTGGCATGTTTTATTCAATGAAAGGATTTTTTTCACTGTGAACTTGCTTGATTTACTAATTTTCGCTGCACCATATTTTATATTCAATTCTCTTTTTTTTAGTATCGATGATATTGTAATAGTACTTTTTTATCATTAAGGCTTTTATTGCACAGTGCTGCATTCCCTTTGCTATTTTTATACAGGTTTTTTCACACATTATGGGATTGTGATTGATGCATAGCAGCTGTCTATAGGCACTTGATTCACCTTCACACGGATTGTTTTAATCACACCTGAAGCTAATTGTAGCTTAGGGCTTGTTTAGGGTAGCTTGCAGGATTTTTGTATTATTTATATAGGCCTCATAGATGTTTAGACAGAAAAACCATTTGCCACTTGCAAACGTGACATGTTTAGGCGCATCAAGCACTTGGACTTTAATTCATTTAATTGGCCAGAATAATAAAATTTATTCTGCTTATTTAACCACTTGACCACTGGGCACTTAAACCCCCTTAATAACCAGACCAATTTTCAGCTTTTGGTGCTCTCACATTTTGAATGACAATTACTCAGTCATGCAACACTGTATCTATATGAATTTTTTGTCCTTTTTTTCACACAAATAGAGCTTTCTTTTGGTGGTATTTAATCACCGCTGGGTTCTTTATTTTTTGCGCTATAAAAGAAAAAAGACCGAAAAATCTGTAAAAAAATAAAATTTTCTTCGTTTCTGTTATAAAATTTTGAAAATTAGTAATTTTTCTTCATATATTTTGGCCAAAATTTATACCGCTACATATCTTTGGTAAAAATAACCCAAATTAGTGTATATTATTTGGTCTTTGTGAAAGTTATAGCGTCCACAAGCTATGGTACCAATATCTGAAAATTGATCACACCTGAAGTACTGACGGCCTATCTCATTTCTTGAGACCCTAACATGCCAGAAAAGTACAAATACCCCCCAAATGACCCCTTTTTGGAAAGAAGACATTTCAAGGTATTTAGAAAGATGCATGATGAGTTTTTTGAAGTTGTCATTTTTTCCCACAATTCTTTGCAAAATCAAGTTTTTTTTTTTTCTTTTTTTTTTTTTTTCACAAAATTGTCATATTAGCAGGTTATTTCTCACACACAGCATATGCATACCACAAATTACACCCCAAAACACATTCTGCTATTACTCCCGAGTACGGTGATACCACATGTGTGAGACTTTTACACAGCGTGGCCACATACAGAGGCCCAACATGCAGGGGAGCACCTTCAGGCGTTCTGGAGCACCCAACTCAATTCTGACATTTCTCTCCTACATGTAAAAATCATCATTTATTAGCTAGAAAATTACACAGAACCCCAAAACATTATATATGTTTTTTTAGCAAAGACCCTAGAGAATACAATAGCAGTCATTGCAACTTTTTATCTCGCATGGTATTTGCGCAGCAATTTTTTTAACGCGTTTTTTTGGGAAAAAAAACTGTTTTGTGCTTTACAAAAACCAAAACAGTAAAGTTAGCCCAATGTTTTTGCATAATGTGAAAGATGAAGTTACGCCGAGTAAATAGATACCTAACATGTCACCCTTCAAAATTGCACGCGCTTGTGGAATGGCGCCAAACTTTGCTACTCAAAAATCCCCATAGGCGACACTTTAAAATTTTTTACTGGTTACATGTTTTGAGTTACAGAGGAGGTCTAGGGTCAAAATTATTGCTCTCGCTCTACCGATCGCAGCGATACCTCACATGTGTGGTTTGAACACCGTTTTCATATGTGGGCGGGACTTACGTATGCGTTCGCTTCTGCATGCGAGCACACAGGGACAGGGGCGCTTTAAAATTTTTATTTTTTTTTTTATTGTTCATTTTACTTTATTTATTTTAGTTTGATGCTTTTTTCCAAAAAAAAAAAAAATTTGACCACTTTTATTCCTATTACAAGGAATGTAAACATCCTTGTAATAGGAATATGGCATGACAGGTCCTCTTTATAGTGAGATATGGGGTCAATAAGACCCCACATCTCACCTCTAGGCTGGGAAGCCTGAAATTAAAAAAAAAAAAAAAAAAAAACGATCCTGGCTTCGATCGTAGCTGTGAGTCGGTAGAAGCATGGGAGGGGGGGACATCCCCTCTCGCCTCCCGTAAGAACGATCAAGCAGTGTAACAGCCGCTATGATCATTCTTATGGTGTAGGGAATCGCCGGCTGAAAAAGCTGATATCTGAATGATGCCTGTAGCTGCACCCATCATTCAGATATTCCCGCACAAAGTCAAGGACGTTGTATGACGGCCGGCGGGCGGGAAGTGGTTAAAACGCATTTTTTTTTTAACACAAAGTTGTCCATTTATACAATATTTCTACCACATAACATGTACATAGCAAAAATGACACCCCGAAATAGAGCATGGCTCGGTATGGCGGGGTATTGCGGAGTATGGCGGGGTATTGCGGAGTATGGTGGGGTATTGCAGAGTATGGTGGGGTATTGCAGAGTATGGTGGGGTATTGCAGAGTATGGTGGGGTATTGCAGAGTATGGTGGGGTATTGCAGAGTATGGTGGGGTATTGCAGAGTATGGTGGGGTATTGCAGAGTATGGCGGGGTATTGCAGAGTATGGCGGGGTATTGCAGAGTATGGCGGGGTATTGCAGAGTATGGCGGGGTATTGCAGAGTATGGCGGGGTATTGCAGAGTATGGCGGGGTATTGCAGAGTATGGCGGGGTATTGCAGAGTATGGCGGGGTATTGCAGAGTATGGCGGGGTATTGCAGAGTATGGCGGGGTATTGCAGAGTATGGCGGGGTATTGCAGAGTATGGTGGGGTATTGCAGCGTATGGCGGGGTATGGCGGGGTATTGCGGAGTATGGCGGGGTATTGCGGAGTATGGCGGGGTATTGCGGAGTATGGTGGGGTATTGCAGAGTATGGCGGGGTATTGCAGAGTATGGCGGGGTATTGCGGAGTATGGTGGGGTATTGCGGAGTATGGTGGGGTATTGCAGAGTATGGCGGGGTATTGCAGAGTATGGCGGGGTATTGCAGAGTATGGCGGGGTATTGCAGAGTATGGCGGGGTATGGCGGGGTATTGCGGAGTATGGCGGGGTATTGCGGAGTATGGCGGGGTATGGCGGGGCTTTGCAGAGTATTGTGGGGGTATTGCAGAGTATTGTGGGGGTATTGCAGAGTAATGTGGGCTTTGCAGAGTATTGTGGGGGTATTGCAGAGTATTGTGGGGGTATTGCAGAGTATTGTGGGCTTTGCAGAGTATTGCACAGCAGAAGGGATGGCTGAGCATGGATGGATGGATGGCTGGATGTCTCTGTGCAGCGCTGTGGGCACTACACATCCAGCCCACAGCGCTGCAGCCATCCACCCATCTCCCTCTCCTCCACAGTGTACCGATCGGTACACAGGAGGGGAGGAGAGGAACCGGCGTCATCGGATGACGCCGGTCTGTTTACATGTGATCGCGCCGTCATTTGACGGCGCGATCACATGGTAAACGGCCGCGATCAGCGGCCATTTACCGGTATCCGTGATGCGCCGGGTCCTCTGGACCCGGCGGTCACGGATGTGCTCGGGTGCGCGCCCCAGGGGGCGCGCGAGAGGGGAATTCCGGGAGGACGTCATATGACGTCCTCCCAGAGTTAAGCAACCGCCCTGAAGCCGTCATTCGGCTATGGGCCGGTTGTTAAGTGGTTAAATGAATTGATGCTCAAGCCCTAAAAAACACGCCTACCGTTAACGTGCATTTAGCCATGTCAAGGGGTTTTTTACTGCCAAAACGCTGCCGCTTCTGGATGATGCACGGGGCAGTGCTATTTTTGGCATCTGAACGCCTGTGTGTGCGCATTAGAGCTGCACGATTCTGGCCAAAATGAGAATCACAATTTTTTTGCTTAGAATAAAAAGATCACGATTCTCGCAACGTAAAATCGTTCACGTTATACAAAAAAAAAAAAAAAAAGGGCTAACAGTTTTTTTTTTTTTTTTTAATTCATTAAAGTAATTTTTTTTTAACAAAAATTGCATTTGAAAGACCGCTGCACAAATACAGTGTGACATAAAATATTGCAACAACCACCATTTTATTCTCTAGGATGTCTACTAAAAAAAAAAAAAAAAAAAAATATATATATATATATATATATATATATATATATATATATATATATATATATATATATATATATATATATATATATATATATATATATATATATATATATATATATATATATAATGTTTGGGGGTTCTAAGTAATTTTCTAGCAAAAAAAAAAAATGATTTTAACTTGAAACCAACAAATGTCAGAAAAAGGTTTAGTGTTTAAGTGGTTAAACTTTTTTCACTTACACAGGAAGTCTATTACATTGACAAATTGTTACAATGTTTATACTTAAGTTCAACTGATAAAGAATGTTTTGATTCTTGGAAGACTGCCCAGTTTTTCTCTTCCTTTCCTTTTGAGGGCTGTGGGTTCAGAAGAGCAGAGTGAATTCTTTGTATAGAAAGAATTATGAAACACTTTAGTCAAGATCGCGATAACGATTCTTGCGGATTAATTGTGCAGCTCTAGTGTGCATGGACACTAGGGCTGAAACAACGAATTGATTAATCGACAACTAATCGATTATGAAATTAAATCGATTACTATTTTCATAATCGATTAACCAGTAACATAATGGGGTTAAAAGAAAACTAAATTGAGCCCTTTATAGTACAAAAAGAATAAATCGCTACTATAAAAATATTACTTTCACAGTTCTACAGTAAAAAAAGGAACCCCTTACAGTCGCGATTATCTGCTTTTTTTTGTGCTATAAAGGGCTAATTTTAGTTTTTTTTAACCCCATTATGTTACTAAACGTCTTAGGCCTGGTTCACACCTATGTGTTTTTTGGTGCAAAAACGCAAATCGCAGCAAAATCACGTGCACAAAAATCAAAACTCACAGCAAAAAGCACTGCAGAAACAGATCAAAAGCAAACTGCATAGGAGTGAACCGAGCCTTATGCTGGTCACATGGATCAATTTTCAGGCAAGAATATTCAGATGAAAAATCTTGTTTTTTTTAACATTCTGTTTTTAAAAGTAATGTAATTTCTGAAAGAAAACCACATACACTGTCTGAAAATTCCTTTGACCAAGAAGTTTTCTAATATTTACAAATTTTCCAATCACTGTGGTTGAAAATGAACGTCGATTTGACCCCACTAATGATTAGCAAATCAAATGAACGTTCTTAAAAAGACATTTTTTTTGAAGGAAGACATTGTTTGTTTTTTAAATAAAAAAAAATTTGATCTCTGAATCTGATATTTACCAGACTCACCCTCTAATAGTATATACAGTACATCTCCTCTAATAGTATATCTCCTCTAATAGTATATACAGTACATCTCCTCTAATAGTATATGCAGTATATCTCCTCTAATAGTATATGCAGTATATCTCCTCTAATAGTATATACAGTACATCTCCTCTAATAGTATATGCAGTATATCTCCTCTAATAGTATATGCAGTATATCTCCTCTAATAGTATATCTATTCTGTCTGTTATTCACAGGAGTGGATTAGATATTTTGCTCCCTAACCATATAGTTGGTTATTTATATTTACCACTGCATAGACATATTCAAGAATAAATTGCCTTTTTTTAAAACTTTACATATTAACTAAATTATACACCACACTCTTTAAGGTTATTAACCGATTAATCGAAACAATAATCGGCCAACTATATCGATTATAAAAATAATCATTAGTTGCAGCCCTAATGAACACAACACTTAGGGGCTGATTTACTAAAACTGGGGAGTGCAAAATCTGCATACGCATAGATCTACACATAGAAACCAATCAGCTTACAGTTTTTTTTTCGTGAAAGCTTAATTCAAGGGTCAGCAACCTTTTTCTACTTAAGGGCTGGATTAAATGTATGTGAATGCATCGAGGGCCACATTGACTCAGATCACAGAGCATGCCCCACAGGGGGACGCATTTTTGGGAGGACATACATGGACGTCCTCCCGTCAATTAGGGCCCGCGCTGTAGCCATCTTTCGGCTATAGCATGGGTGGGAGGTGGTTAACAAAAACCCATTTCCATTCCAACTTTTCCCAAAAATCCTATCACATTTATACAGGACAAGCAAGCCACTACTCAATTTTCCTTCATTAGTATTTGACTATAACTATACCGAGTCATGAGAAATACGAGAATAAGGAAGACAGCAGCTTTTAACATACTTTGCAGCAGGAGGATAGGTAAATATAACACTTCTTACTACATTATAATAAAGAAATGATCATTATAAAAATAAAAACATCTTGCAGAATTATTATTTTCTATTTTATAAAAGGACAAGCCCTCTAATTATATTTTCCTGATGAAGGCCCTTAAAGTGACTGTAAAGGATCGTTTTTTGTTTTTTTTTAAATAACAAACATTAGTGAATCAGTGTGCTTAAAAAGTGCACAATGAATAATAAGACATGTGAATAAACAGAGGGGTCGAAACGTCCTGAGTGGTAAGAATAGATGAAAAGTAAATTTCATTCATAAAAAATTCAATGAAGATGCATCAGTCCCGTTAGGAAGGATCACATATCCACAGTTCTTTGAAAACCACCAGTGTAGGAGAAGGAAGGGAAGGTGGTGTGAAGGGATATCCAGACAAACAGTGACTCCGGGGGACATTACAGATGGACCCTTACCAGGAATGATGGACCTCCCTGATAGCAAGGTCAAGTAAGCGTGCAGATACAGCCCTCTGCAGGGACAGCTGGATGATGGCGTTCGAATCAGCCGATGTGAACAGCGTTCCAATAGGGGAAGATACCAGCGTGTCTATCTGGAGGGGGGAACCCGCTGGGCCCGGGGAGGCCGTATGTGCAAAAGGAAGCAAAAAAAAAAAACAAAGGATCCGATGGTGTAGTAGGATTTAATGCGTAGCTGCGCCCTACATGTTTCGTCATAGATGAAGTCTTCAAAGGGGCCCCTTTGAAGACGTCATCTATGACGAAACATGTAGGGCGTGGCTACGCATTGTACGCCATCCACCCCATGTTTGTGCGGGTGTTCGCTTTTTATGCCGGTTTTTTACATTTGTTTTAATTACTGTATGGCGGAGTTTTTTTTTCCTGCCTGCGTCCAGCAATAAATTTTAAATCCTACTACACCATCGGAGCCTTTTTTTTTTTTTGCTTCCTTTTGCACATACGGCCCTCCCGGGCCCACTGGGTGCCCCCCTCCAGATAGGCACGGGGTAATCGTCCCCTATTGGAACGCTGTTCACATCGGCTGATTCGAACGCCATCATCCAGCTGTCCCTGCAGAGGGCTGTATCTGCACGCTTACATGACCTTGCTATCAGGGAGGTCCATCATTCCTGGTAAGGGTCCATCTGTAATATCCCCCGGAGTCACTGTTTGTCTGGATATCCCTTCACACCACCTTCCCTTCCTTCTCCTACACTGGTGGTTTTCAAAGAACTGTGGATATGTAATCCTTCCTAACGGGACTGACGCATCTTCATTGAATTTTTTATGAATGAACTTTACTTTTCATCTATTCTTACCACTCAAGACATTTCAACCCCTCTATGTTTATTCACATGTCTTATTATTCATTGTGCACTTAATTTATTTTTTAAGCACACCTATTTTTAAGCACTTTTTGATTGTGTGATTCACTAATTACTTACAGTATACATGCACTCATATTTATGCAAGCAGTACATGAATTTAGATCAGGGATCATTTGATTGCAAGCGCACTTAACTTATTTTATTTTGGTTTACTACACAGATATTAGTGTTTTTTTTGTTGCAGCTGCAGTCTAGTTTTTTCTGTTTATTGCTTTTTAGCGCAAGTTTTCCTTTTTATATTTTAAATAACAAACATGTCATACTTGCCTCCATTGTGCAGCTCGTTTTGCACAGAGTGGCGCTGAACATCCTCTTCTGGGGTCCCCCAGCGGCTCTCGTGGCTCCTCTCCACATCAGGTGACCCCCTAGGAGAAGCGCTCTCGAGGGGGTTACCTTGTGGGCGCGCTCCCGAGTCCAGCATTTGCGTCCACAGACATGAATGCCGGACTCGGCCCCGCATCATTGGATTTGATTGACAGCAGCAGGAGCTAATGGCTGCGCTGCTATCAATCTAGCCAATCAGAACACGAGACATTGGCTAGAGCTGGTGTGCTCATCCCCGGCACGAGAGGAGGGTTCAGGCAAGTAAAACGGGGGCACTGGATGGCTGCTGCACTGCAAGAGGTTTTTAACCTCAATGCATAGAATGCATTGAGGTGAAAAACCACGAAGGTTTACAACCCCTTTAACTACTGTTTATTGATGTAATCTGCCACAGTGTCTATGTTTTGAAACAAATATGCAGTATATACCTCATTAAGAGCGGCGCTCAGGTGTCAGACGAGGAGAAAAGAGGCGGTGGGTCACTTGAGCACCGCTCTTAATGAGGTATATACTGCATTTTTATTATAAAAAGACAGACACTGCAGCGGATTACATCTATAAACAGACAACCAGTTGTCCAAGGGCCGGGTGCGGTGAATTTATCACTGTGCACTGGCAGGCCAGACATTTAGAGGCGGCGGGCCATAGGTTGCCGACCCCTGGATTAATTGAACAAGCTGAAGTTAGAAGCCAGTTGGCCACCATGCACGGCTGCATCAGATTTTGCACTATCCAGTTTTAGTAAATCAACCCAATAGGCCATAGGCTGCGCAGCCTATTGGATTAGGGTGTGCACCCCAAAACTCAAACACACGTGTGTGGATGGATATATATATATATATATATATATATATATATATATATATATATATATATATATATATAGAGATATATATACACACTTACTTTTTTTGCTGATAAGTCAACCAGTGAGGGTTCATATCGAGTTGCCTTTTTATTTTTGCTCCATCGTGTGTCTGGCTGCCAGTGCCTGCCCTGCTCAGTGCTGTCTCTCACTGCTCACGTCACCTCACTGAGCAGTGTTGCCAACCTACCAGATTGAAATTTACTGGCA
This sequence comes from Aquarana catesbeiana, assembly GCF_042186555.1. Taxonomy (NCBI): domain Eukaryota; kingdom Metazoa; phylum Chordata; class Amphibia; order Anura; family Ranidae; genus Aquarana; species Aquarana catesbeiana. The sequence goes on along the minus strand of NC_133325.1, from coordinate 361,932,182 downwards.
CAACACCCAAAATTTACTGGCATTTTACAAAATTACAGTTAAGTGCACATTTCAGTATTTAGGCTACAAACAAGTACACTATGCAAATAGCAATGCGATTTAAGGTACATATTTACCTTACCTTACACATTCTGTTATTTTCGATATAATAGTCCATCGGTTTCTGTTCCCCATCACCTCCTGCCCCCACCACCATCACCTCCTGCCAGCTCTTTTCACCACTACCTCTTGCCCCCCATCATCCCCTGCCCCTATTACCTCCTGCCAGCTCTTGCCACCATCACCTCCTGCACCCACCGCCACCACCACCTCCTGCCACCACCATCACCTCCTGTCAGCTCTTGCCACCATCACCTCCTGCACCCACCGCCATCACCAGCTCCTGCCACCACCACCATCACCTCCTGTCAGCTCTTGCCACCATTACCTCCTGCCCCACCACCACCTCCTGCCCCAAACACCATTGCCACCTCCTGCCACAAACACCTCCTGCCACAATAAGCTCCTGTCAGCTCTTGCCACCACCACCCCCTGCCCCAAACACCACCATCACCAGCCACCACCAGCTCCTTCTGCCACAATCACCTCCTGCCACCACCAGCTCCTGCCCCAATCAACTCCTGTCAGCTCTTGCCACCACTACCTCCTGCCCCACCACCTTCTGCCACAAACACCACCACCTTCTGCCACAATCACCTCCAGCTACCACCAGCTCCTGCCCCAAATACCACCTCCTGCCACAATCAGCTCCTGTCAGCTTTTGCCACCATCACCTCCTGCCCCACCACCACCTTCTTCTGCCACCACCAGCTCCTTCTGCGACCACCTCCACCACCATCACCCCCTGTCACCACCACCTCCTTCCCCAAACACCTCCTGGCCCAAAACACCACCACCAGCTTCTGCCCCAAACACCATCACCTCCTGCCCCACACACCACCACCAGCTCCTGCCCCAAACACCACCACCACCTCCTGCACCCACCACCTTCTGCCACAATCACCTCCTGCCCCAAACAGCTCCTGTCAGCTTTTGCCACCATCACCTCCTGCCCCACCACCAGCTCCTTCTGCGACCACCTCCACCACCATCACCCCCTGTCACCACCACCTCCTTCCCCAAACACCACCACCTGCCACCACCAGCTTCTGCCCCAAACACCATCACCTCCTGCCCCAAACACCACCACCACCTCCAGCCACCATCACCTCCTGCCCCAAAAACCACCACCACCTCCTGCACCCACCAGCTCTTGCCATCACCAGCTCCTGCCCCAAATACCACCTCCTGCCACAATCAACTCCTGTCAGCTTTTGCCACCATCACCTCCTGCCCCACCACCACCTCCTTCTGCCACCACCAGCTCCTTCTGCCACCACCTCCACCACCATCACCCCCTGTCACCACCACCTCCTTCCCCAAACACCTCCTGGCCCAAACACCACCACCACCAGCTTCTGCCCCAAACACCATCACCTCCTGCACCTGCCACCACCAACTCCTGCCCCAAACACCACCACCACCTCCTGCACCCACCACCACCACCTTCTGCCACAATCACCACCTGCCCCAAAACACCTCCTGCCACAATCAGCTCCTGTCAGCTCTTGCCACCACTACCTCCTGCCCCACCACCTCCTGCCACCACCACCCCCTGCCCCAAACACCACCACCACCTCCTGCACCCACCACCTTCTGCCACCACCAGCTCCTGCCATCACCAGCTCCTGCCCCAAATACCACCTCCTGCACCCACCACCTCCTGCCACAATCAGCTCCTGTCAGCTCTTGCCACCATCACCTCCTGCCCCATCAACCACCTCCATCTGCCACCACCAGCTCCTTCTGCCACCACCTCCACCACCATCACCTCCTGTCACCACCACCTCCTTCCCCAAACACCTCCTGGCCAAAACACCACCACCACCTGCCACCACTAGCTCCTGCCCCAAACACCACCAGCTCCTGCCACAATAACCTCCTGCCTTTATTACCTTACCAAGGAAGTTTGAGAATGCAGGCTTGCCCTGAGCTGGTCCGCTTGTGCTGCGGATGTTGCCTGGGCAGCTGCTGTGCTGCGGATGTTGCCTGGGCAGCTGCTGTGCTGGGCTGTGCTATCACTGAGTTGTCTGACAGGCATGGCTCCTCCATTCCGCCTGCTCAGCTCCTGCCTCATGGTGACTATTTTTAAAGGCTGGCGCGCCGAGCGGGATGCGCCGTGACATCACTCGCATCGCCGCCAGTAGCACGCTGCACAGCCTCTGTCAAATCCGCCCCCCAGAAGGTCCCGCCCGCCGGCGCTGGCCGAATACAGGATCGGATTAGGATCAGCTTGGGAGTTGGGCAGCTCGCCGGAACTGTGCATGCGCAGTTCATAGCCGACCAGGTCACGGCTATTTTTACGGGCACCTTTGCCTGGACCAATGAGAGCTCAGCACAGGGATTAGGGTGTGCCTGGGCACACCCGGCACACCCCGTGGGCACGCCTATGCAATAGGCTAACATGTAGGGGCGTCTAGATGCAGAAAAGAAAAATGCCAGATGCCCCTAATGGTAGCGTTACAAATGTCCAGTGTGCATGAGGCCTTAACGTTAAGCTTATTTTTATATTGATGATGCAGTGGTGTTTTACACCAATTTGAATTTTTTACATTTTTTTGGATGGCTGGCTTGCAGGCTTGGTTGCTGAGGACTCAAGAGCTGGAACCCCAGTCTGCTATCAGCCTGGGCCAATTTTGGTCATTCTGGGCAGCAGTTGGGAAGAGGCGGCTTATGGCAACAGTCATATTTCGACAGACTATGCTGCTAAACTAACACAGATGGGAAAGGTGGTGGTGGTGGGGGGGGGTTAATAGCTATGGCTGACTATAAAGTAGTGTCAGATGGTCTCAGTCAGATATAAGAGGGTAGTATGAAATAAACAAAAAAAAAAAATGTAAAAATATATGGGAGGAGGAGAGGAGCTGAATCATTGGAGAGATCGATAATTGTCAGTTGAGGGCAGTAAAGGTCAGTCATTAAGGCACATTTGGGTCACTGAGACCCCTTTCACACTGGGGCATTTTTCAGGCGCTTTAGTGCCTGTAAAAGCACCTGAAAAATGCCTCATCTGCAGTCCCAGTGTGAATGCCCAAGTGCTTTTACACTGGAGCGATGCACTTGCAGGACGTTAAAAAAAAAAAAAAAAAGTCCTGCAAGCAGCATCTTTGGGAGAGGTTTATGCACCGCTCCTCCTTCCCCCCGCCCATTGGAATGCATGGGCAGCGCTGTTGAATCGCCTCCAAAGCACTTAGGCATGCGGCACTACACGGGCGCTTTTAACCCCCTCTAGGTGGTTAAAAGTTCCAGGCTGCTGCCCGAACAGCAGCAGCAAAGGGCCACTATAACAGCGGTAAAGCGCCGCTTTACTGCTACCACCCCCATCGCCCCAGTGTGCCTCATCTGTCTGAGCAACCGCAAGTGTGGTAAAGCTCACAATTAGAGAAAAACACTATTAGCAGAAAAAAATCACTCATGGTAAAAAGAATGTGCCCTCTGCATTTTAAAGACCGTAGTTAGTGTTGCAGAGAAGAGAGAGAAGCATTACTGAAACTATACTTTTTTCTATAATAAAAGACATCCATTTACCAGAAATGATTTGCGCTCGCGTTACCATCCTTCATTCTACTACTACGCTATTACAGATATATTAAACCAATTACACAATTTCAAGAAAAGCTTCCAATACACCGAAGCTAGCGGAGTTTGAACACTTGTACAGGTCAGAGACTAATGGAACACCTTTCAGGTCAATAGGTTGAACATATATTACGCTAAAACTTAAACTGAGCATTAGATTTTAAAACCAGAACACAAGAAAATTTTAGCACAAGATATCCTGGTAATATATTTTTCACGTTGCAGTCTACATTACTATATTTGCCCATGCTTGATCCAAAACATAGAAAATGCTAAATGCTAGAAAATTACTTAGAACCCCTAAAAATTATACAATTTTTTTTCCCTAACACGCTAGAGAATAAAATGGCGGTCATTGCAATACTTTCTGTCACACCGTATTTGCGTATCCGTCTTACAAGCGTACTTTTTTTGGAAAAAAAATACACTTTTTAATTAAAAAAATAAGACAACAGTAAAGTTAGTTTTTTTTATATTGTGAAATATAATGTTACGCCGAGTAAATTGATACCCAACATGTCACGTTTTGTCACGCTTCAAAATTGCGCTCACTCGTGGAATAGCGACAAACTTTTACCCTTAAAAATCTCCATAGGCGACGGTTAAAAATTTTTACAGGTTGCAAGTTTTGAGTTAGAGGAGGTCCAGGGCTAGAATTATTGCTCTCACTCACTCCGATCATGGCAATACCTCACGCGTGGTTTTCATATGCAGGCGCTACTCACGTATGCGTTCGCTTCTGCGCGCGAGCTTGGTGGGACGCGGCACGTTGAAAAAAAATTTTTTTCCTTATTTAATTTGACCTTTTATTTTTTATTTTTACAATGTCCTTTAAAAAAAATTGTCACTTTTATTCCTATTACAATGAATGTAAACATCCCTTGTAATAGAGAAAAAAAAAAGCATGACAGGACCTCTTAAATATGAGTTTTGGGGGTCAAAAAGACCTCAGATCTCATATTTACACTAAAATGCAATAAAAAAATAAAAAAACTGTCGGAGGGTACCGGGGGGGGGGGGGGGGGCCCCTCTCCCACCACCGATAAAAGTGATCTTGCAGTGAATCCGCCGCGGAGACCACTTTTATCTGAAAGTGGACCGCCGGCCGAAGAAGACGATACCAGGGTTATGACAGCTAGCTGCTGCCATAACAACAATATTCCTCTTCAAAGTCAGGACGGCGGTCCGTAAGTGGTTAACCACAGTTCATTCATGATTCAGCATGGGAGGAGGCAGTTACTTTTTCACATAGGGCCAGGCAGGTTTGAACAGCTTTTTTTCTCTTAATAAATGAAATAATAATTTAAAAACTACATCTTGGATTTACTTGGGTTCTCGAGGGAGATTATCAGTGGTCTTCCATTTTCTAATTATTGCTCCCACAGTTGATTTCTTCACACCAAGCTGCTTGCCTATTGCAGATTCACTCTTCCCAGGCTGGTGCAGGTCTACAATTTTGTTTCTGGTGTCCTTTGACAGCTCTTTGGTCTTCACCATAGTGGAGTTTGGAGTGCGACTGTTCGAGGTTGTGGACAGGTGTCTTTTATACTGATAAGTTCAAACAGGTGCCATTAATACAGGTAATGAGTGGAGGACAGAGGAGCCTCTTAAAGAAGAAGATACAGGTCTGTGAGAGCCAGAAATCTTGCTTGTTTGTAGGTGACCAAATACTTATTTTCCACCATAATTTGCAAATAAATTATTTCAAAAATCAGACAATGCGATTGTCTAGATTTGTTTCCATATTTTGTCTCTCATAGTTGAGGTATACCTATGATGACAATTACAGGCCTCTCTCATCTTGAGACCTGAAGGTACTACTTCAATGTTGGGCCTCTGTATGTGGCCAGGCTGTGTAAAAGTCTCACACATGTGGTATCACTATACTCAGGAGTAGCAGAATGTGTTTCGGGGTGAAATTTTTCCTATATACATGCTTTGTGTTAGAAATATCTTATAAATTGACAACTTTGTGTTAAAAAAAAAAAAAAAAGTGGTTTAATTTTTTTTCCACATTTTCCAAAAACTTCTGGAAAAAAAATGGAACCATTCAAAAGACTAATTATGCCTCATAGATAATATGTTGGGGTGTCTGCTTTCCAAAATGGGGTCATATTGTGGGCAATTCCATTGTCCTGGTGCTCCAGGGCCTTCAAAAGTGTAATAGGTGGTTGAGAAATGAGATGTGTCATTTATGCTCGTAGAACGCCTGAAGGTGCTACTTCAATGTTGGGCCTTTGTATGTGGCCACGCTGTGTAAAAGTCTCACATGTGGTATCGCCATACTTGGGAAGAGTAGCAGAATGTATTTTGGGGTGTAATTTATTGTATGCATAGGCTCTGTGTGAGATATAACCTGTTAATGTGACAATTTTGTAAAAAATAAATAAATAAATAAATAAATAAATAAATACTCTTCATTTTGCAAAGAATTGTGGGAAAAAATTACAACTTAAAAAAACTCACCATGCTACTTACTTAATACCTTGAATGTCTACTTTCTAAAAAGGGGCCATTTGGGGGGTATTTGTACTTCCCTGACTTGTTAGTGTCTCAAGAAATGAGATAGGCCTTCAGTACATCAGGTGTGATCAGATGTGATCAATTTTCAGTGATTGGCACCATAGCTTTAAGGCCCCTTTCACATGAGGCGGACTCCGCTTCCACGGAGTCCGCCGGCTCATCGGGAGATCTCTCTGTTTATCTCCGCTGAGCCGACGGATGACAGGTCCCTCTCTGCTCACTGAGCGGGAAGGGGCTTGTCAGGCGCCGCTGCCGCCTATGGAGGGATCGGATGAAAACGGACAGCATGTCCATTTTCATCAGATCTCACCCGATCCGATAGTGACGGACCTGGACGTAGGGCCATCTGTCTGCTTTTAGCGGATCGGACCGGGTGGGATCTCAGCGGACATGTCTCCGCTGACATCCGTCGCTCCATAGGCTAACATGGAGCGCCCGTTCAGGTCCGCAGTCAAAACTGACAGGCGGACCTGAACGATCCGATCGTGTAAAAGGGGCTATAGTCTCTAACTTTCACAAAGACCAAATAATATACAATAATTTGGGTTATTTTTACCAAAGATATGTAGCAGTATAAATTTTGGCCAAAATTTATGAAGAAAAATGACCAATTTGCAAAATTTTATGAGAGTAACAAAGAAAAAAGGCATATTTTTCACAAAATGTACGTTTTTTTTTATTTATAGCACAAAAAACAAAAAAAAAAAAAAAAACACATTAGTGATTTAATACCACCAAAAGAAAGCTCTATTTGTGTGAAAAAAGGATGCAAATTTCATGTGGGTACAGTGTTGCATGACTGAGTAATTGTCAAAGTGTGAGAGTGCTGAAAGCTGAAAATTGGTCTGGCCAAGAAGGGCATGTAAGTGCCCTGTATTGAGGTGGTTAATATTAAAAAACATTATCCCAATTGAAGATTTCAACCTACATGTATAGCATGCTGTATTATATTAGACAACACATCGCTGTGATGGCAACTGTGAATATAGAACAGTCAGAAGAGCATCTGAAAAACAGCAGAGAAGCTTCCAGAACATACTAAAGTTCTGCGTCAGCTACTTGACATTAAAGACAGGCAAAAAGTAATAAAAATCACAGTGGCACCAGTAATTATAAACCTGACTTTCCTCTAACAGATTCCAGCACTGGAAAATTGGCATTGTTTATTTTAAGCTGGAAAAGCAGATCATAGTCAAAATACTATTATGCGCCTGTGCAAAGAAATAAGAAAATATACCAGCGTTCCACTTACAGTATATCTAGACCCAAGAACAAAAAATTAAAGCTAAAGTTGAATCTGCTTATATTTTGCCTTCCCTTTTCCCTTGCCTCCCTCACCCAAATCAACATACTAATGGATTGTAGTTATAAAAAAAAAATTTAAAAATAGTTATTTTAACCACTTACTTTTTAAGACCCAGTGACATCTATGCAATGCAGCCAGATCATGGCTGGTGAGAGGGGCTAGCAGAGTGCCGTTTCCTGAAAACATCACTGCACCTTGCCTTAATACTCTGAGGAGTATTCAGCCTCAGATGCACGGTGGCCCTTCAGAGGAGGAGTCTGGAGGAACGAGTATTCCTAAGCAGACTGTATTTGCGCACAGACTACCCTAGCCCTAACATCCACATGTGATGCGGAGTCTGCATAATTGAACTAACAGCCAATGAATGAAAGTGGCATACCAGGGACAGTAAGGCTTATGTCTGGATCTAGGGGGGTGCTAGGGAGGGCCCCCCAGGCCAGCCTTCCCATGGATGTTTTGCCTGGCCTCTGATTTCTCCCCCCCCCCCCCATCCTCATCTCCACACTTGGGGCTGGAACAAGGGGAGGGCAGCCTGGGGCGGTGAACTCCTGAAAGTAGTAGAAGAAGTGACAGAGAGGAGAGAACCAAGAGAAGGTGCGGGCTGTGCTCTCCCCTCCTGTCAGAATGGTGCTCCTCCATGCGGCAGATGACACAGGATTGTTGTATCCGCCCTCTATGTCCTGCAAGGGCTGCTCATTTTCCGGCAGCAGGACATGTGGGTAGGGGGTGGTTAATCAAATGGTGAATACAGCCTCATGTAAGAGCAATCCTGTGTCACCTGCCACATGGCAGAGCAATGTTCTGGCAGGGGGGGGGAGAGTACATCTCGCACCACCTCCCCACCTCTCAGCTCTGTAGCAATTTTCCCCTGTAAGGAGGGGGGAGGGGGAGCTTACAGGAAAATTGTACCTCATGCAAGGAAGTGTACAAAATAAAGTGGGAGGGGGTGGAGAACAATAATTTATGTTTGTGGAGCGAGGGGGGGGGGGGGGATTTGTGCCAGGTGGAGGGGTGGTGGGATTTGGCATTTGTGTGCTAGGAGAAGGAATGGGAAGGATATGTGCTAGTAGGGGGGATTGGGAGGGAATTGGTGCAGGGAGGAAAAACTTGTGCTGGGAAGGGTAATTTGAAGGGGGTTGTGCTAGGAGGAGAGATTTGGGGAAATGCGTCTTAGGAGGGTGGATTGGAAGGAGAGGATTTGTGCTGGGAGGGAGTGATTTTGTGCCAGAAGGGGGTGGAGGAATGTATGCTGGGAGAAGATGTTGGGGGAGAACATTTGTGCTAGGATGGGATATTTGAGACAGAAGAGGATGTGCGTTAGAAGGAGCGATTTTATTGGGTGATGGAGATCTGTGCTAAAAGGGAGCAATTGGGGTGGGATTTGAGCAAGAAGGCATGATTGGGGAACAAAGATTTTAATTAGATTTGCAATTTTTGCATTTTTGTTTGGGGAGAATTTTGGCTTACAGACGGAATTTATGCTTAGATGCCTTTTTTTTTTTAAAGGTCAGGGATTTATGCTGAGACAGGATGCTCAAACTTTTGGGTGTAGTTTGTAGTCTTCGCCCTAGGTGCTAGATGACCTTGTCCCAGCACTGCCCACACTCAGTGGCATAGCATGGGGCGACCAGCCAAGGATATGGCGCAAAAATGGGATAGGGGCGCAGAGGAGGGATAGGGGCGCAGAGGAGGGACAGGGCTAGGGGTCTCCCTTTCATCTTCCCCCTACCCCCCTCTCTGTCACCCCCCCCTGTCTCTCTCTCTGCCCCATCCCCCCTCTCTCTCTCTCTCTGTCCCATCCTTCCCCTCTCTCTCTTTCTCTGTCCCATCCCTCCCCCCTCTCTCTCTTTCTCTGCCCCATCCCTTCCCTCTCTCTCTCTCTCTTTCTCTGCCCCATCCCTTCCCTCTCTCTTTCTCTGCCCCATCCCTTCCCTCTCTCGCTCTCTTTCTCTGCCCCATCCCTTCCCTCTCTCTCTCTCTTTCTCTGCCCCATCCCTTCCCTCTCTCTTTCTCTGCCCCATCCCTTCCCTCTCTCTCTCTCTTTCTCTGCCCCATCCCTTCCCTCTCTCTGCCCCATCCCTTCCCTCTCTCTCTCTCTTTCTCTGCCCCATCCCTTCCCTCTCTCTCTCTCTCCCATCCCATCCCTTCCCTCTCTCTCTCTTTCTCTGCCCCATCCCTTCCCTCTCTCTTTCTCTGCCCCATCCCTTCCCTCTCTCTTTCTCTGCCCCATCCCTTCCCTCTCTCTCTCTCTCTTTCTCTGCCCCATCCCTTCCCTCTCTCTTTCTCTGCCCCATCCCTTCCCTCTCTCTTTCTCTGCCCCATCCCTTCCCTCTCTCTCTCTCTTTCTCTGCCCCATCCCTTCCCTCTCTCTCTCTTTCTCTGCCCCATCCCTTCCCTCTCTCTCTCTCTCGCTCTTTCTCTGCCCCATCCCTTCCCTCTCTCTCTCTCTTTCTCTGCCCCATCCCTTCCCTCTCTCTCTCTCTTTCTCTGCCCCATCCCTTCCCTCTCTCTCTCTCTTTCTCTGCCCCATCCCTTCCCTCTCTCTGCCCCATCCCTTCCCTCTCTCTCTCTTTCTCTGCCCCATCCCTTCCCTCTCTCTCTCTTTCTCTGCCCCATCCCTTCCCTCTCTCTCTCTCTCCCATCCCATCCCTTCCCTCTCTCTCTCTTTCTCTGCCCCATCCCTTCCCTCTCTCTCTCTTTCTCTGCCCCATCCCTTCCCTCTCTCTCTCTCTCTTTCTCTGCCCCATCCCTTCCCTCTCTCTTTCTCTGCCCCATCCCTTCCCTCTCTCTTTCTCTGCCCCATCCTTCCCTCTCTTTCTCTGCCCCATCCCTTCCCTCTCTTTCTCTGCCCCATCCCTTCCCTCTCTTTCTCTGCCCCATCCCTTCCCTCTCTTTCTCTGCCCCATCCCTTCCCTCTCTTTCTCTGCCCCATCCCTTCCCTCTCTTTCTCTGCCCCATCCCTTCCCTCTCTCTCTCTCTGCCACACCCACCCCCCCTCTCTCTCTCTGCCACACCCACCCCCCCTCTGCCACACCCACCCCCCCCTCTCTCTCTCTGCCACACCCACCCCCCCTCTCTCTCTGCCACACCCACCCCCCCTCTCTCTCTCTGCCACACCCACCCCCCTCTCTCTCTCTGCCACACCCACCCCCCTCTCTCTCTCTCTGCCCACCCACCCCCTCTCTCTCTCTCTCTCACCCACCCCCTCTCTCTCTCTCTCTGCCACCCACCCCCTCTCTCTCTCTCTGCCACCCACCCCCTCTCTCTCTCTCTGCCACCCACCCCCTCTCTCTCTCTCTCTCTGCCACCCACCCCCTCTCTCTCTCTCTCTCTGCCACCCACCCCCCTCTCTCTCTCTCTCTCTCTGCCACCCACCCCCTCTCTCTCTCTGCCACCCACCCCCTCTCTCTCTCTCTGCCACCCACCCCCTCTCTCTCTCTCTGCCACCCACCCCCTCTCTCTCTCTCTGCCACCCACCCCCTCTCTCTCTCTGCCACACCCCCCCCCCTCTGCCACACCCACCCCCCCTCTCTCTCTCTCTGCCACACCCACCCCCCCCCCTCTCTCTCTCTGCCACACCCACCCCCCTCTCTCTCTGCCACACCCACCCCCCCCTCTCTCTCTCTCTGCCACCCACCCCCTCTCTCTCTCTCTCTGCCACCCACCCCCTCTCTCTCTGCCACCCACCCCCTCTCTCTCTCTCTCTGCCACACCCACCCCCCCCTCTGCCACACCCACCCCCCCTCTCTCTCTCTCTGCCACACCCACCCCCCCTCTCTCTCTCTGCCACACCCACCCCCCCTCTCTCTCTCTGCCACACCCACCCCCCCTCTCTCTCTCTGCCACACCCACCCCCCCCTCTCTCTCTCTGCCACACCCACCCCCCCTCTCTCTCTGCCACACCCACCCCCCTCTCTCTCTCTGCCACACCCACCCCCCCTCTCTCTCTCTCTCTGCCACCCACCCCCTCTCTCTCCTCTCTCTGCCACCCACCCCCTCTCTCTCTCCCTCTGCCACCCACCCCCTCTCTCTCTCTCTCTGCCACCCACCCCCTCTCTCTCTCTGCCACCCACCCCCTCTCTCTCTCTCTGCCACCCACCCCCTCTCTCTCTCTCTCTCTGCCACCCACCCCCTCTCTCTCTCTCTCTCTGCCACCCACCCCCCTCTCTCTCTCTCTCTCTGCCACACCCACCCCCCCTCTGCCACACCCACCCCCCCCTCTCTCTCTCTCTGCCACACCCACCCCCCCCCCCTCTCTCTCTCTGCCACACCCACCCCCCCCCCCCCTCTCTCTCTCTGCCACACCCACCCCCCCTCTCTCTCTCTCTGCCACACCCACCCCCCCTCTCTCTCTCTGCCACACCCACCCCCCCTCTCTCTCTCTGCCACACCCACCCCCCTCTCTCTCTCTGCCACACCCACCCCCCCTCTCTCTCTGCCACCCACCCCCTCTCTCTCTCTGCCACCCACCCCCTCTCTCTCTCTGCCACCCACCCCCTCTCTCTCTCTGCCACCCACCCCCTCTCTCTCTCTCTCTCTGCCACCCACCCCCTCTCTCTCTCTCTCTCTCTCTCTGCCACCCACCCCACCCCCCTCTGCCACACCCACCCCCCCTCTCTCTCTCTCTGCCACACCCACCCCCCCTCTCTCTCTCTGCCACACCCACCCCCCCTCTCTCTCTCTGCCACACCCACCCCCTCTCTCTCTCTGCCACACCCACCCCCCCTCTCTCTCTCTCTGCCACCCACCCCCCCTCTCTCTCTCTCTGCCACCCACCCCCTCTCTCTCTCTCTCTGCCACCCACCCCCTCTCTCTCTCTGCCACCCACCCCCTCTCTCTCTCTCTCTGCCACCCACCCCCCTCTCTCTCTCTCTCTGCCACCCACCCCCTCTCTCTCTCTGCCACCCACCCCCTCTCTCTCTCTGCCACCCACCCCCCCTCTCTCTCTCTCTCTGCCACCCACCCCCCCTCTCTCTCTCTCTCTGCCACCCACCCCCCCTCTCTCTCTCTCTGCCACCCACCCCCTCTCTCTCTCTCTCTCTCTGCCACCCACCCCCTCTCTCTCTCTGCCACCCACCCCCTCTCTCTCTCTCTCTGCCACCCACCCCCTCTCTCTCTCTCTCTCTCTCTGCCACACCCACCCCCCCCCCTCTGCCACACCCACCCCCCCCCTCTCTCTCTCTGCTACACCCACCCCCCCTCTCTCTCTCTGCCACACCCACCCCCTCTCTCTCTCTGCCACACCCACCCCCCCTCTCTCTCTCTCTGCCACCCACCCCCCCTCTCTCTCTCTCTGCCACCCACCCCCTCTCTCTCTCTCTCTGCCACCCACCCCCTCTCTCTCTCTCTCTGCCACCCACCCCCCCTCTCTCTCTCTCTCTCTGCCACCCACCCCCTCTCTCTCTCTCTCTCTGCCACCCACCCCCTCTCTCTCTCTGCCACCCACCCCCTCTCTCTCTCTGCCACCCACCCCCTCTCTCTCTCTGCCACCCACCCCCTCTCTCTCTCTCTGCCACCCACCCCCTCTCTCTCTCTCTGCCACCCACCCCCTCTCTCTCTCTCTGCCACCCACCCCCTCTCTCTCTCTCTGCCACCCACCCCCTCTCTCTCTCTCTGCCACCCACCCCCTCTCTCTCTCTCTGCCACCCACCCCCTCTCTCTCTCTGCCACCCACCCCCTCTCTCTCTCTGCCACCCACCCCCCCTCTCTCTCTCTGCCACCCACCCCCCCCCTCTCTCTCTGCCACCCACCCCCCTCTCTCTCTCTCTGCCACCCACCCCCTCTCTCTCTCTGCCACCCACCCCCTCTCTCTTATCCCTCTCCCTCTCTCTGCCACCCCCCCCCTCTCTCTGCCACCCCCCCCCCTCTCTCTGCCACCCCCCCTCTCTCTCTGCCACCCCCCGACCCCTACCTTCTCTCTCCCACTCGCCCTCCCTCCCCTCTCCCCCCCCTCCAAAATGCCCACAAATATTAATTACCAGGATAATATATTACCATAAAAACGTTTAGACATTTTAAAATTAAGATAGAGGTTTAGTTACAGAATATTCAGCGAGGATGCTCTGTTGACTGACAGCCATTAAGGAGCCTTTCATAATTTACATAGCCTGTTAAGCAGCAACTGAAAATACATATATGAATAAAATTACATTTGTGCATGTTCGGTCTGTATACAGATTTTTAATAAATTAGAAAAAGATGAACTAAACTAGGAACACATGTCTTTTTTTGAGCCCTGTAAATGTCGTTATTCAAAGTAATCTCCATAAACAACTGATCAATAAATAACACATTTCTATTAGGGCCTTCTTTCTTACCCAATTGTTTTTATGTTGTAAGACCTAGATTGGCAGCTCAATCACAAAAACGATTCACCAGCACAGTAATCCAAGCACTGTGCATCAATGAGCACTGGCCATGTGGGTAAAGTGAATGAGATTCTCTCCTCCACAGTATAATCAACTCATTTAATTTATCATTCAGATTACTCAGTGCTTGACAGCTTTACAACTTCAGACACTTTCCAGAAACAAGGATTTGCCCAATACCACGTCCTTGATGACACAAACAGTAGCATGGAATGAGACCATTAATTTGAAATACAGTTAGATCAGTCTATTATAAAAAGCAGAAACAGATTGACGCAGAAAGATAAATGAATGCAGCCAAGTATATAACAATGCAGAATACTTTTTTTTTTATTATTAGGTTTCAACCCCTAGAAGTTCCTTTATAAGGGGGTGGAATTCCCCTTTAATCAATTTACAGTAATTAGAACAATGAAAGATGACTGCTCACTGCACTCACCATACATGTTTGAGCAACAGATTTGAACCACTTGGTTCAAGACTTGAACAGACTTGGTTGTGCCTGTGTGCAACCAAGCTAGAAGACTTCCACTTTAAAAACAGTGAACTCCACTTTTGATTTAAATCCCCCCCCCCCTTTCCATAATAAAGGAAATATGTGCCCAAGTGTACTAACCCTATCCATGCTCCAACATGTCCTCAGCATCCTCTTCTGTTCAGAATTGCTAGTCCTCTTCAAGCGGAGCAACACTCAAGTCTTTCTGCCCATTTCCTGTGAGCCTAACCTGTCTCTGACACACCACCTGCAAGGTGTGATATCATACAGGCTGGACTCACAGTACTCCAGGACTGGAGAGCCAGATGGATGATGTCATAATCTCCCCAGCCTCAGTGGGATACAATCTGAATTTGGAGAGCCCAAAAATTTCACAGTACCCTTCTTACAACATAACTGACTGCCATTGATCAAGAACTACTTGCATTCTCAAAAATCCAATTTAAGAATTGATATTTAAACTGTCACTGAACTTCCTGGTCTCAGTTAATAAAACGAGTCATACAGTAACATGCATAGCCATCGTTACCTGCAACCATAATGTAAGGGTACTTACATTATGGGTACTTTCACACCGAGGCACTGCTTTAAAGTGCTATTTTTAGCAGCGCTTTTACCGTCATTTTAGGCTGGGTTCACACTGGTGCAACACGACAGCCGTCCTGCTTTGGATCCGACTTTGCCCTCCGACATGAAGCCAGCATGCTTCCGACTTTCAATGAACAGGGATCCGACTTGGATCCCCGCCAATGCCGGCACGGTGTTTGGTATGAATCTTGAGGGGGAACTCTTCGCCAAATTTAAAATAAAAAACTGGCATGGGTTCCCCCCTCCAAGAGCATACCAGGCCCTTGGGTCTGGTATGGACTTCAAGGGGAACCCCCTACGCCGAAAAAAATGGCATGGGGGTCCCTCCAAATCCATATCAGACCCTTATCCGAGCACGCAGCCCGGCCGGTCAGGAATGGGGACGAGCAAGCGCCCCCCCCCCTCCTGAATCGTACCAGGCCGCATTGCCCTCAACATGGGGGATGGGTGCTTTGAGGCAGGGGTGGGTGCCCTGCGGGCCCCCCACCCCAAAGCACCTTGTCCCCATGTTGATGAGGACAAGGGCCTCTTCCCGACAACCCTGGCCGTTGGTTGTTGGGGTCTGCAGGCGGGGGGCTTATCGGAATCCGGGAGCCCCCTTTAATAAGGGGGGCCCCAGATCCCAGCCCCCCACCCTTTGTGAATGAGTATGGGGTACATCGTACCCCTACCCATTCACCCAGGGAAGAAAGTGTCAATGAAAAAACACAGTACACAGGTTTTTAAAGTAATTTATTAGGCAGCTCTGGGGGTCTTCTTCCAACTTTGGGGGTCTCTCCGGCGTCTCCTCCCGGTGTCCTGATCTTCTGCCGGCTCCTCCGCTATCTTCTGCAGCTCTTTTGCTAGCGGTGGCCCGGACTTCTGCCTTCTTGTCTTCTTCCCTCTTCTCTTCTTCCGATGTTGACACGACGCTCTCTCCAGCTGGAATGCTCTCTGAGTGCTCCGCAATGGACCTATATAGGAGGTGACCAAGCCCCCTTATGAGATCACAGTCCCGGGGCATTGTTGTTTGGTCAACATCACCCGATGACCACGCCCCCTTATGAAGGCACAGTCCCAGCATGCCCCGGGACTGTGACCTCATAAGGGAGCTGGGTCACCGCCTATATAAGTCCATTGCGGAGCGCTCAGAGAGCATTCCAGCTGGAGAGAGTGTCGTGTCAACATCGGAAGAAGAGAAGAGGGAAGAAGACAAGAAGGAAGAAGACAAGAAGGCAGAAGGCAGAGGTCCGGGCCACCGCTAGCAAAAGAGCTGCAGCAGATAGAGGAGCCGCAGAAGATCAGGAAACCGGGAGGAGACACCGGAGAGACCCCCGGAGTCGGAAGAAGACCCCCGAGCTGCCTAATAAATTACTTTAAAAAACCTGTGTACTGTGTTTTTTTCATTGACACTTTTTTTCCCTAGGTGAATGGGTACCCCATGAATACCCCATACTCACTCACAAAGGGTGGGGGGCCGGGATCTGGGGACCCCTCCCGTGGACCCCGATAACCAACGGCCAGGGTTGTCGGGAAGAGGCCCTTGTCCTCATCAGCATGGGAACAAGGTGCTTTGGGGTGGGGGGCCAACATCGGCCAACATTGAATTTCACACATCATGAGCTCCCAATGTCGGAGCGTTTGTCAGACCAGTGTCAACCCATTGAGAGAGATCGAGAGAGAGAGATCGAGAGAGAGAGATCGAGAGAGAGAGATCGAGAGAGAGAGATCGAGAGAGAGAGATCGAGAGAGAGAGATCGAGAGAGAGAGATCGAGAGAGAGAGATCGAGAGAGAGAGATCGAGAGAGAGAGATCGAGAGAGAGAGATCGAGAGAGATCGAGAGAGCGAGAGAGATCGAGAGAGCGAGAGAGATCGAGAGAGCGAGAGAGATCGAGAGATCGAGAGAGATCGAGAGAGCGAGAGAGAGCGAGAGAGATCGAGAGAGATCGAGAGAGATCGAGAGAGATCGAGAGATCGGATCGAGCAAGAGATCTCTCGTGCACCACAGCGCTGGTACAAGATCGGGCTCAGGAAAGTATAAGGGGGGGGCCTGAGGGGAGAGCAGAACACAGATGGGTTTTTACCTTAATGAATACCTTCTCCTTTTACAACCACTTCTCTCAGTATTACCACAGCCTCTTTGTATTAGGGTTTTGAAGTTGAAATAGTGTACTGAAAAGAATAAAAAAAACTGTACATTGTACATGTGGTGTCACAAGGTCATATAGGTTTTGTATTTTCCAAAAATGACTAGCTCTATGAAGTAATGCTTTGAACATTGTAATGCAGTAGTATATGTATACAGTAAATATGTACAAAAAAAAAAACTAAAACTAAATAACATCTGACTTACCTGCTAGGTATGCATATGGAATCATGAAAATATTTGTGTAAAGAAAGTATAATCAAGTTGAAAGGAAGAAATGAGATAAAAGAGGGCTATAGCTAGAAAAATGGAGGAGCGATTGGGTAAGGGGGTGGTAGGAAAGGGTAGTAGAGCTCTGCAAATAACAGCAATATTACAAGAACAGGTGCCTTATTTAACAGTGCTTCTGTCATCTCATAACTGACTTTAAAGTTTAAATTTTTTGGAGAAGATTGGAGGGGTATATGGTATTATAGATTTTAAGAAGGCAAGGGGTTAAGGCATCTTGTAAAAAATTGTCGAATCCAGATAAGCCATCTGGCCTGGACGTTTGCCAGTCTTCAGGCATGTGATGGTGTCTAACTTCCTATTCTAGAAAAGGTTGTTCTAACAATTCCATGTCTGGCTCCTGGATAGTGGTGAGAGCAGTCTCTCACATGTATGCCAATATTTTCAATGTGAGAGAGGAGTCCATAATTTTATTGACCTGAGATGTCTCAGAGGACACAATAAAAGTTGAGTCATTTAAATCAGGACTATGAGTAGAAAGTCCTTTTGGATCTTTCAGCACCATAATAGAGGCAATACTGTTTTTATTATGGAAGGCCCTGATGAGTAAATTGCCAGCTCTGTCTCCAGATTCGTAGAAGAGTTTTCATGTGCAGTCGCCTAAGATATAATGTTTTCTTCTTTAGTATATGTAAAGGGAGGTGTCTGGCTATAAACAGGTGGAGGAATATTTTTTATTAGCTTTCTCTAGGCATGTGATAGATTTCAGGTCACGTATCTGAAATAAGCTATTTTTTTAGCCTGGTACTAGGTTTTATAAAAAATCCACGGGAGGACACATTTTAATGATTCCTATTGTATGGGTAGTGGTATGTCATAGTTTTAGTGGTCAGTAAAAAAATAAGCAATGTTTGAGAAATTTTGGTAGTATAGGTCTTGCAGGAGATTGTCATTCAATTTTCAGGACAATGGGGGTTATTTACTAAAGGCAAATCCACTTTGCACTACAAGTGCAAACTGCAAGTGCAAAGTGCACTTGGAAGTGCAATCGCTGTAAATCTGAGGGGTAGATCTGAAATAAGGGGGAAGCTCTGCTGATTTTATCATCCAATCATGTGCAAGCTAAAATGCTGTTTTTTTTATTTTCCTTGCATGTCCCCCTTGGATCTACAGTGACTGCACTTCCAAGTGCACTTTTAGTGCAATTTCAAGTGCACTTTGCACTTGTAGTTTGCACTTGTAGTGCAAAGTGGATTTGCCTTTAGTAAATAACCCCCAATGTTTGTTGCACAACTTCAGGAGCAAGGGTCAGATAAATAGGGACATTGTCAGACCATAAAATGCTGCCTATAGAAAAAGGTAGGCTGGAGTGTTAGCGCATAGTAAAGAGAAAAAAAAATGTGATACAATTGTATATTATACTATTATTTAAACAATTGCCTTTCCAAGTTGATCACTAGGTGATATGGCATAGCCCAGTGTATTGGCAGGGGTTTTGTTGTCATATGTTTCCAGGTTTGTGACACATATACAAGTGTTATTTAGGCCCTGTCTTAGAATACTCTTACAAGAAGGCTGCAATAGATACACTAAGCACTGCACATACTGCTGCAGGTCATCTCTGATCTAGATTCAATGTAGGTTTGTAATTCCCATGCCGCCACTAAAATCAAGTCCTGAGGTGAGCCTCTCGGTGGCTCTTGGGTGTAGTAAAATGCTAGTGTTCCTGGGTTGCCAGGAACAGAGGAGACCCAGGCCACATTCACCATCCTGACTCTCTGCTAACCAAACACCAAGGGAGGTTGAAAAGTAATGTATGCCACCATGGCTCCCTGCTTGTATCCTCAGCATAGGCGTGCGCAAGGGGTGTGCCAGGTGTGCCTGGGCACACCCTAATCCTGGGTTTGGCAACCTGTCAATGGTGGGCAGGTGACAGGTAAACCGCAACCCTTCCTTGCTGACCCTCAGAACCTGGACAGGAGAGGTGGCGTGGGTGAAATTTAGTGGAACCGATCTGTATTTTCCTCCTGCAGAAGCTGAAAGTAGGCTTCTCCTCTCCCATTTGTCAACATTCAGCTGCCACAGGAGGAAAATATAGGGGATTGGTACTAATATATGCCACCCTCGCCACTCCTCATTTCCCTGTTCCTCTTCCTTTTGTTGCCTAGGTCTCCCATGTGCTCCCTTGCTCCCTCTTCCTCCCATTGTTTCAGGATGGAGAGCGGGGAAGAGGCCGGTAAATATGTCAAACGCATATGTGTTGGAGCTTTGGGTTGCACACCCTAATGCAATAGGCTGTGCACACTTATGATCCTCAGAGTGTCCAGTGATGAGCCCCATTTTTTGTACTTCCTTATCCTGAGTAAGAGAGGCGATTAATGCTAAGGTAAAGTGCTGAGATTGAGCTCACAAGCTGGAGCAGTAAGAAAATGCATGTTTCCCAGCTATACACAAGACATGCCCGTACATATTTTATTTAAGGGTCCACGCACAATGGACTTAAACTCTGCTTCTGCAGGAGTTTTGCAGGGTTATTTTTGTCCTGTCTATAGAAGCAGCTTAAAAAAGCAGAAGTTCAGCCAAAGCCAATTTGGCTGTACTTCTCCTATGGATCACAGGAGTGCAATTAGTTTTGCACTCCTGTGACCCCTTTTCATACATCACCAATGTCAGTCCAGGCACTGCGTCATACCGACAATGGAAATCTGGATCCACCTGGTGCCAGGACTGACACCCGTCTCAGCGAGCCGCTGAGAGCACGAGATGGCCCGCTCTGTCTCCTCCCCAGCTCAGCGCTCCAATGAGCGAGGAGGGAGAAGAGCAGAGAGCTGCTGATTGACAGTCTACACCTCTATGCTCACAGAGCTCTGAAAACCAAGCGATCGGCGTTGTTCGGTGCATTGGCGCCGGGGGGACCGATGATGCATCCACCTAGGTCATCTCCCGCCTCGACTACTGCAACTCCCTCCTCATTGGTTTACCTCTAAATAGGCTATCCCCACTTCAGTCCATCATGAACACTGCTACCAGGCTCATCCACCTCACAAACCACTCAGCGTCTGCTACACCTCTCTGCCAATCCCTCCATTGGCTGCCACTCAGTCACCGAATTAAATTCAAGATACTAACTATAACTTACAAAGCCATCCACAACCTGGCCCCTAGCTACATCTCTAACCTAATCGTTCTCTTCGCTCCTCCCAAGACCTACTGCTCTCAAACTCCCTTGTCACCTCATCCCATGCTCACCTTCAGGACTTCTCCAGAGCCTCCCCCATCCTCTGGAATGCTCTACCCCAATCCGTCCGATTCTCTCCTACTTTATCCACTTTCAGACGATCCCTGAAAACTCATCTCTTCAGAGAAGCCTATCTGGCCCCCACCTAACAACTGTACATTTATCTTCTCAATCAGCACATCACCCACAGTTATTACCTCTTGTATCTCTTGACCTTCCCTCTTAGATGGTAAGCTCTAAGGAGCAGGGGCATCGGATTCCTACTGTATTAAAGTGTATTGTATTTGTACCGTATACCCTCAAGTTGTAAAGCACTACGTAAACTGTTGGCGCTATATAAATCCTGTATAATAATAATAATAATAATAATAATAATAGGTAAGTATGAATCAAAGAAAAAAAAAAAAAAAAAAAAAAAAAAAAGGAGGAAGGATTCCCATACTTCTATCTTAATGTTACTCTACATTTCCATGCACATTAGGAGATTTAGACGCATATTTTAAGCTTAGCATTTAGAGCGTGGGTGCTCAATCTGTGGCCCTCCAGATGTTGCAGAACTACAAGTCCCAAGAGGCATTGCAAGGCTGACAGTTACAAGTATTCTCACCTTCAAAAGCATGATGGGATTTGTAGTTCAGCAACAGCTGGAGTGCCAGAGGTTGAGCACCCATCGTTTAGAAGCAGAAAAAAAAAAAAAAAAATTTTGGATTGCGTTTCTGAGAGGAGCTTTCAGGAAGAAAAAAAAAAAAGTCTAAAGCTGCGTACACACGAGCGGAATGTCTGATAGAAAAAGTCCAAAGGAAGCTTTTCATCGTCTATTCCGATCGTGCGTAGGCCTCATCGGACTTTTTTTTTTTTCGAAAATCCCGACGGACCTAGAAATGGAACATTGGAACATGTTCTAAATATTTCCGACGGAAACAATTCCTATTGGGAAAACCGATTGTCTGTATGCTGTTCCGACGGACCAAAAATGACGCATGCTTTGAAACAAGTACGAAACGGAAGCTATTGGCTACTGGCTACTGGCTATTGAACTTCCTTTTTCTAGTCCCCTCGTAAGTGTTGTACATCACCGCATTCTGGACAGTCGGACTTTGGGTTTATCGTGTGTAGGCAAGACCTCTTGAATGGAATTCCGTCGGAAAAAAACCTTAGGAGTTTATTCCGACGGCAAAATCGGTCGTGTGTACGCGGCATAACACTCCTAAATTATCCTAAACACGGCATTTGAGTTTTCAAATGTACATTGAAAAAGGTTTTGGAAAAAAAAAGAACCAGTTACACTTACCGGTAACAGTGTTTCTGGGAAGTCTTCCAGGACGGCACCCTGAGAGATGACTGGTCCACCTGACAGGAAACACAATCAATCAAGAGGTTAAAGGCCCCCGCCCCTCCCGATGCTCCTCAGTTGTGACAAAGTATTGACCCACACCAGTGCACGAGAGTGAAAAACATAACCACCACCACACTCTAAACATTACATGTTTCCTAAATAGAACGGGTGGGAAGTAGGCCTGCCGTCCTGGAAGACTTCCCAGAAACACCGTTACCGGTAAGCGTAACTGGTTCTTTTCTCAAGTCGTCTTCCAGGACGGCACCCTGAGAGAAGAGCAAGTAGCTCAGGCCTACCTTTAGGGCGGGACCACCGCTTGCAGGACTTTCCTGCCAAATGCCAGGTCCTGAGGAGATAGTAATTCCACTCTATAATGCCTCAGGAACGTGTTCTGGCTTGACCATGTAGCGGCTCTACATATCTGCTCCACCGAAGCTCCGGCCCTTTACGCCCAGGAGGTTGCCAGAGATCGCGTGGAATGCGCTCTACGATTTCTAGGAGCTGCTTTACCTGACTGCTCATAGGCTAACGAAATAGTATGTTTAATCCATCTAGCTATAGAAGCCTTGGATGCCTGTTGGCCCTTCTTTTGGCCAGAAAAATTAACTAAAAGATGGCTGGACCTTCTGAATTCCTTAACCCTTTCCAGGTAGGATAATAGACAGCGTCTGACGTCCAGACAATGAAAAGAAACTTCCCCTTCACTTTTGGGGTTACTACAAAAGGAAGGCAGCACCACTTCTTGAGTCCTATGGAACTTTGATGCTACCTTAGGGAGGTACAGGGGGTCCTGCCTAAGTATAACCTTGTCCTCGAATAAAGAAAAAAATGGCTCTTTAATAGAAAAAGCCTGAATGTCACCTACTCTCCTAGCTGAGGTGATTGCTAGTAAAAAGGCTAATTTAAAGGTCAGGATCCTAAGGGGGATCTGATCTATCGGTTTAAATGGGGCCTTTGTTAACCCCTCCAGTACTAGTGTAAGGTCCCAAGGAGGACACCTGGACATTTGAACAGGGGACAACCTCTCCCTGACCAAGAGAAATCTCTTGATCAGGGGGTGTAATGCCAAACGTTTCTCAAGGAAACAGGACAGGGCTGAAACCTGCGCCTTAAGGGTCTTGGTTGCCAAACCTAGATCTGCTCCATCCTGGAGAAATTCTAAGATAGCAGGGATCTCTCTT
The DNA here is from genome assembly GCF_042186555.1 of Aquarana catesbeiana. Classification (NCBI taxonomy): domain Eukaryota; kingdom Metazoa; phylum Chordata; class Amphibia; order Anura; family Ranidae; genus Aquarana; species Aquarana catesbeiana. The sequence continues at coordinate 361,909,114 of NC_133325.1, read as the reverse complement.
TGAGAAGTCCCTCTCTCCTGGCACCAGCGAGAGAAAATCGCCCAGGTCTTGGCGTAAATACGCCTTGTGACTGGCTTCCTACTAAGGAGCAGTGTATCCACTACTCTGTCCGACAGCCCCTTCTCCCGCAGATTCTGCCTTTCAAGAGCCAGGCCGTCAGCTTGAAGAAGCTGGGGTCTGGGTGGCGGACAGGACCCTGAAGGAGAAGATCGCCCCGGACCGGGAGGTGAAGCAGTGGGGCTATGGACCAACTCTGCAGGGTTGGAAACCAGACTCTCTTGGGCCACCAAGGGGCTATTAGAATCAATTTGCTTACCGAGAGGAACAGTTTTTGAAGGACCCTCGGAATTAGTCCCAGAGGGGGAAAGGCATAGGCCAGTCGGAAGTCCCAGACCTGTGCCAACGCGTCTATCCCCTCTGAGCCTCTCTCTCGAGCAAGGGAAAAGAATCTCTTTACCCTTCTGCTCTTCCTGCGGGCAAAGAGATCTATCTCTGGAACGCCGAATTGCCGACTTACCAGGGAAAAGACCTCTGGATTCAGCTCCCATTCCCCCTGCAGAATCGGCTGCCGACTGAGGTAGTCTGCCTCTACATTTAATGTCCCCTTTATGTGGACTGCGGAGATGGAAGGAACCCGACTTTCCGCCCAGGACAGGATCTCTGCAGATAGGGATAGGAGTGCTGTAGATCTGGTACCCCCCTGATGATTCAGGAACGCCACTGCCGTGGCATTGTCTGACAAGACCTGCAGCTCCTGGCCCCTGATCCTTCCCTCGAAAGCCTTTAGTGCTTCTCCTATGGCCAACAGCTCTCGAAAGTTGGAGGAGGCCCTTCTCTGTTCTGACTTCCAGGACCCCTGAGCTATTAGTTCCTCTAGGTGGGCTCCCCACCCCCAGGAACTTGCGTCTGTAGTTAACCTGAGAGGCCGAAGTTGGCTCCAAAGGAGGCCCTCTTGAAGCCTCTGAGGAAGGAGCCACCAGTGAAGGGAGTTCTTTACTTCTACCGGAATGGCTATCTCTATGTCCAGAGAGTCTCTTCTTCTGTCCCAAGAGGATAGAAGGAAGTGCTGGAGGGGCCTGGAGTGTAGCTGTGCCCAAGGAACTGCTGGGATAGCTGACGTCATTAGACCCAGAACTCTCATGATACCTCTGTAGGAGATGGTGCTTGCCTGTAACAGCGACCTGACCGCTGATATGAGGCCCTCTACCTTGCCCTGAGGTAGAATTAACTTTTGTTCTGAGGAGTCCACCAGGAACCCTAGATACAACTTTGTCTGAGCAGGAGTCAGTGAGGACTTTTCCCTGCTGACAATCCATCCCAGGTCTTCTAAGGTCTGCATTACTCTGGATAGATCCAGAAGTAGTTGATCCCGACTTAGACTGTAAATCAAAATGTCGTCCGGGTAGGGAATCAATGCCACTCCCTGGAGGTGCAAAAAAGCCACCACCTCGGCCATGACCTTTGTGAAGACTCTCGGACTGGATGCCAGTCCAAAGGGGAGGGCTGTGAACTGCCAGTGTTGCACTCCCTCTGGAGAGGCAATCGCAAATCTCAGGAAGCTTCGATGGCCCTGAAAAATGGGGACATGAAGGTAGGCGTCTTTTAAATCCAAGGTTACCATAAACACTTCCTTGAGGAGATGTCTCCTGAGGGAATAGACACTCTCCATGCGGAACTTCTTGTAACGAAGAAAAATATTGAGGTTCCTTAGATTTATAATAAGACGATACCTTCCTGAGGGTTTTGGTATCACGAAAATGTGGGAATAAAACCCCTGACCCTGCTGGTCCAATGGAACAGGTATTATAACCTCCTGACTGGCCAGCTCTCTTATATTCTGAAGGATTCCTACCACCTTGCAGGGATCCCTGGGAAGGTAGGTCAAGAGAAACTTGGGGGGTGGAGGGGAGAGAAACTCCAATCTGTAACCCTCTCTTATGATCCGAAGTACATAGGGGCTTTGGGTGATCCTTTCCCACTGAGAGGCAAAGTGGGAAAGTCTGCCCCCTACCGGAAAGTCATTTGGGGGTCTTGTCAACTGACTTCTGGCTGGAAAAGAGAACGCCAGTTTTTTGTTTGTCTTTTCCTGCGCCCCAACGTCTATTAGGGGAGACCTTTTTCTCTGAGAAGCGACTCCTTGCCTGGGGGCCACGAAAAAAACGCTTCCTCTCTCTCCTAGGTTTGGTAGGAAATTTTTTCCCCCTCTCGGTAGATCTAGCTAGAGCCTGATCTAGGCCAGCACCAAAAAGGAGCGTCCCTTCAAAAGGGAGACCACATAGATGGGTCTTGGATGAGCTATCCCCATCCCAGGTTTTAACCCAGAGGGCTCGCCTGGCTGAGTTTAGTAAGGCACCTGTCTTAGTGGTTGTACGCACTGTCTCAACTGCAGCATCTGCTAAATATGCGACAGCATTCCCTATGACCTCCAGAGAATCCAGGACCTCCTTAGATTTTGAGGTTCGGGATACGTGGTCCATTAATTTACAGACCCACGTGCCGGCATTCCTTGCAATGCAAGCTGAGGCCAATGCGGGGCTCATAGCCGCAGCGTTAGCTTCCCAGGCTCTGCGTAAAATGGTTTCAGCCCTGCGATCCATTTGATCCTTTAAGTTACCGGTATCTTCAAAGGAAAGATCCGACTGCTTAGAGACCTGTGCTAAGGAGGCGTCTAGTCTAGGAGTTTTGAAAAACTTTTCCTCATTCTCCTCAGAGAAGGGGCATCTGCGCTTCCAGGACTTATATTTCAGAAGCCTTCTTTCTGGTTCTTTCCATTCCCCTAAGATGACTTCTTTAAGGGCGGAATGTACCGGAAGGACCCTGGCCTGAGGTTTAATCAAGCCTCTATACATCCTATCCTGAGCGGACACCTGTGCAGCAGGCTCCTGAATCCCTTCTGAGGCATAAATAGCTTTCAGAAGATCTTCCATGTCGTCGGCAGAAAATATATGTCTGCTAGACCTGGATTCCTCCCTCCCATCCTCCTCTTGGCTGTCCACCACCCCTTCATCAGAAAACTCCTGATTAGGAACTTCTAAATCACACTCTTCCTCTGAATCGTGGGGGAGTGGATACTTCAGTACCTCTGCCCGATACCTCCTAGAGGAGGTGGAGCTCTCCTGGGAAGAGGCATCCTTACTAGAGTGAGCCTCTGAATCCCTAGGCTTAAGGGTGGCCTGAAAAGACTTTAAGGTGGACAGCATCTCAGTTTGCACAGTAAGAAATTCCTTCATTATCTGAGATGTCTCCTTCCCTGTCAACTTCTGTATGCATTTAAAACAGAAGGGCTTTGGATGTTCTGGGGGTAGCCTGTCATTACAGTTCCCACATCGTTTGGAGCGGGTGGAGGATTTCACAGGACGGCTGGCAACCTCACGGGCAATAGCGTCGTCCCCTGAAAAAAACACACAGGCATACACTGTGAGAGTCAGAGGAGAAGAGTTGGGGTACCCTCCCCCTCTAAACCTCCGAAGGCCGGTCAGACTCACCCCCTGTGGTCTCTTCCATGGCCGCAGACCCTGCAGGCCTCTCCTTCTCATGTTCCATGCTACTTCCAATCTCTCCCTGGAGGTGCTGCATACAGGAACGCAGAGGAGACATGGGCGCCTGTAGAAGGAAAACCACCAACTCCTGCAACTGCGCGGCCACCGCACAGGTAAGGAAGGGCAACAGGAAATTTGGCCCCTGAAGTTCTGGGTACACCACCGCACCCAGGGTTCTTCAGCACTCGGGGGGGCTCTTCCATTAGCACGGTTCTGCTGCCCTCCCCCGAGACACGGATTGGGAAACCCCCCAGGAAGGATGAGAACCATCCGGCCGGACCCAGAGGCTTCCCAGGCATTTGGTCCGGCTCCCAGGGGGAGACCACCAGCCCCAGGCTTTTAGGTCAACAGAAAAATAACAAACGGTTTCGCTGTGGGGAAACACAATCAAAAACTGAGGAGCATCGGGAGGGGTGGGGGCCTTTAACCTCTTGATTGATTGTGTTTCCTGTCAGGTGGACCAGTCATCTCTCAGGGTGCCGTCCTGGAAGACGACTTGAGAAAATGCTTGTAAAAGCAATTGCCCATCTCTTACTCTTTTGTGCAATTTGAGCTACTATAAGCATTAATGCCTCTTTTTCTGCCAGAGGCATTGGCATTTTTTTCTACTCCTAGTGTGTATGGACCCTTATTGATATTGCATGATCTCAGTAAGCCAGGAGATGGCAAGTCAATAACTATAGCACGATCTTGTTTTTGTGAAAGAAAAATCCAGAGGCTGCTTCAGCTGCACTGCAAGCCATAGTACAAATTAAAAAGAATCTCAACTTTGAGGTCCTCATGGATGTTACTGATGGGCTCAAATCTTTTTATTAACACAATATTGTTATACTTATTCAGTGAGCAACTTCAAACTGTGTGCGGGGGGGGGTCATACAAGACAGCGAACCCTCATAAAACTAAAAAAATCTTTGGTAAACCGGTAACAATCTGCAAAGTGTGAATAGCAAACAAGAATCCAGCTTGCCGCAGTCGCAAAACTCGAATGCCCTGTACACACAATCAGATTTTCCAACAACAAATGTTGGATGTGAGCTTGTTGGCGGAAAGTGTGTATGCTCCATCGAACATTTGTCGTCGGACTTTCAGGTTCTCAAATTTTCCGCCAACAAATGTTTGTTGTCGGACTTTCCAATTGTGTGTACACAAGACCGTTGGACAAAAAAGTCAGCGCATGCTCGGAATCAAGTACGAGCCGGAAATATAACTAGCGTTCGTAATGGAGAGATCACGTACGTCACTACGTTCGTAATTGTTGGCCAACATTTGTGTGACTGCATGTATGCAAGACAAGTTGGAGCCAACAACCTTCGAACAAAAAACCATGGTTTTGTTGTCGGAAAGTCCGATCGTGTGTACGGGGCAAAAGGACATTTCTAATTGTTTTTTCTTTGATACTGCACTGTGCTAAACAAGCTATTTAAGGACTAATAACTTGATGTAAATGATAATGCTGTAGAACAGAATGTGGCACCTGTGCACTGCAGTCCCCTGCAAAAATAAACTGTAAAATTTCAAGTGTGATGAAGCTTTGTCAAAATACAATGTGATTTCAGAATAAGGCTAGCCATACACATTTTGATTCCTTTCATTTAGCTCCACAGGCTGACTGAGAAAAATCAATAGGATTTCCCATCTACTCTAAATAGCATGGATGAAGAATCTCCCCTGCCAAGCTTTTGTATTCTGACAGCACCCGCCGCTGTCAGGATTCCTGAACAGTGAATTCTTCTGGATTGGTTGTAGACACAGTTTGGCAAAGAATTGCCTGGCTCCTTCGATTTTCAGATCAAAGTTTGTCAAGTCAGGTAGTGGCGACAGGGACAAAAATGGCTCAAATTTTGCCCGATTTAGTATGAATTGGACAAAATTGCCAACATAATGAAGATGTAAGATGGGGATGACATAGCAGGGACAAAAATGAAGGTCAAAAATATCAAACCAGGGATATTCAACAGTCTTTATATTTGGTTGTAGCTTCCCAAAAAATAAATTATAAAAAGGTAGATCCCACCTAAAAGGCCTCCTCTGCGATTTTAATGAGGAAAGAAAGGTACTAACATGTAGTTTTAACATTACATTGTAGTAATAAATTAATTATATCATACTTTTAAATTTCAACGTGTTACACAATATAATTTGATTTTTATTGCATATTATTCCCAAATTCTGGTGACAAACTCTGGGCCAGCCTTTCTCAACTAGGGTTCCTCCAGAGGTTGCTAGGGGTTCCTTGAGCAGTGAGCAATTTCTTCCACTCAGGTAAGCTACCACTGATACCAAAGATCTTTTCAGCTATCTATAAAGGCAGCTTTCTACCCACTGACCACCAATGTAGGGATCATTCTTACTACTGACCAATAGTGTAAGAAGGAACTTCCCCAATTGACTACCAAAGCAAGGGGTCACTTATTGTCACAGACTACAAATTTTAGAAAGCACTACAATTTTCACTGTCTGCATTTCTTTTCTGGCCAATATTATTTGTTTCAATTCATTATTATTGTTATAAATACAACTTTTGCATAGAGCAGACTTGAGTGTTACCAGTATAATATTTAATAATATGGGTTCTTTAGAACCCCACAAGTCATGTCAAGGGTTTCACCGTGTCAAAAAGGTTGTGAAAGGCTGCTCTAGACTGAAATTTGGAAGGCTGAATCTGAAAGAATACCAGTTGTTTTAGGGGCTCATTTACACTAGATCCAGCCAAACACATTTTTAAACTCAGCACAAAGGTGTATGAAAGAAAGATAAATGTAGTAAAACTAGCCTAGTTTACACCATTATTAATGGGGGGGGGGGGGGGACTTTGCATGAGGCACATACTGTGTGCTATTTGCCTCCAAGCCAATTTAATTAAATATAGAGAGAGGGAGTTGGGATTTTGTATGAGGCAGGTGGCTATTATGTAAGGTAATGCACATACAATTTGCTAAGCATTATAATTTGTCATAAAGGGGGTATGCATACGCACTCAGTATTAAATATATAGCAAAGCTATTGAAAATTATATTATATATATATGTATATATACACAAACACACAACGATGGATAAAGTACAGTTAATGAGCACATAAAACTAAAACTGTAAGCACATATTCCAAACAGTTCATATACGTATATACTCATATAAAAGTGAAATAGCAGCACATTCCAGTAACCAATGTAAGGAGTAAATATTCCGTATGAAAATTTGTGAAATGCCAGTGATTGTATGGTAAATGCAATAATGATAGTATAAAACATGGTGCATCCTATCAATGCTCAACACGTTTCGTGTTACTCAAACACTTCATCCGAAGCAGGTGCATCCACTCTTCTGCAAAAAATATAAAACCATGAGTTCTAGCTGAAACTCCAACATAAGAGGAGGAGGAAAGGAAGAAGAAGATGATGTTAAGACTAAAGTACTTAAATGGAACTAGGATTAAGAGGTATGGGCTACTACAATTCAGAAGAGGCCGCTAAAGGTAGGCTGTCTGTCCCGGGAGCTGAGGAAGCCACACTGCACACGGGGTGAACACCCAACGACAAATTCCCAAAGAAGCTGGATTCTCTGTGGTGTTAAATAGTAACATAGGGTGGGGCTCCAATGGAGTCTGTGGGAAAAATATAAAATTGATAAGGAATAGCTCTCTTGTGTAGATACTAATGTGAACCAGGTGAAGACCAGTGTGTCGTAGGGGATGAAAAGGTGAAAAAAAAAATCATCACTAGGATGAGGACCATAAGACGATGTCAAACCAGTTTGGAAATGTGAGTGCGAGGTAAATATAGCGAGCTTATGTATGGAAGAACAGGTGGGTGATTAAAAATGAAAAATAGCCAGAAAAAGTGTCGACAAGGAAAAATCCATAAAGATAGTTACCTTGTGTGCATATGAAGTAACACGTTGTACAAGTGATGTGCAACATAGTCAACGGTGAGGGTAGAGAGATTGTGAAAGTGGAGGTGCTCGGAAGGTATCCAGCCTGCCCGCAGGTGACTCCCGGCGCCACACTGGGTAAGATGAAGGAGAGGTGTGTCCCCCAACGGCGGTATCGCCGTCGACTAAAAGGGCGCCAAAGCCTTCCCCTATATATTGGCCAGGATGTAAAATGGCGCACACGACATTACACCCAGAGGCGTTATGCAGAGCCATGTGTGGCGCCAATGCACAGTGAGCAATCCCACCCACCCTCCCGCCCCCCAGCTGGTGGGAGGGAGACAAGGGGGAGGGCACCAGGCACGCATCACAGTTCTCGGGCATCAGGCAGTCAAGCGGCCCCAACTTTCGCAGAGCACACATACCTAAATACAAGGGCTGCTAATTCATGATGAAAACAGTTAAATGGCGCTATAGTGTAAAATCTGCATGCCCCGTGTGTGTAGAGCAGGTTCGACAGCCACATAGGGCAAATAGGTAACATGAAATGATTGGGAAGAACTGTACATAGACTGGCCACGTGCCTCCATCCCTAATGACTTGTCTTAAAAGGGGGGGTTTGGGACTTTGTATGAGGCACATACTGTGTGCTCCATCACTGATTAAATTAAATATAGAGAGGGAGTTGGGACTTTGTGCGAGGTAGGTGGCTATCAAGGTAATACACGTACAATTGGCTAAGCATTTTTAGTTTTATGTATTCATGAACTGTACTTTATCTGTGTATATATATTTTCAATGGCTTTGCTATACATTTCATACTGAGTGCAACTGTATACCCCCTTTATGACAAATAAATGATAATGCTTAGCCAATTGTACGTGTATTACCTTACTTGATAGCCACCTGCCTCACACAAAGTCCCAACTCCCTCTCTAGATTTAGTTTACACCATTGCTGGGCTTTCAAATGCATGTAAAGTACAGCATGCTGCATTTTCCACATTTAACATATCAGAACATAGGTAAATGAACATGTAGCACTGTATACAGTATGTATGTAAATGCAATCCAGTAAAAAAAAAAAAAAGCAACAAAGATGGAATACAAATACATTACAAATGCATGTAAGCATGCATGCAAAACTGCAGACTGAACACGGGAATGGTGGTGTAAACAAGCCCTAAGGAATTGAGTCATTTAGGGGGTGGTCTGGGTGATGAGGAGAGGGCCTGATTACCTGATGACTCCTGGTAAATTGTATTAACCGACGCTAATCAAAAATGTAAAAAGGAGTATATTTTTTTCTTAGGTAAATATTTACTTACTGTAATATTGCAAATTATATAATCTTTTATCCAGTTCTCGGCTTGGTAAAAAGCCTGAGTAAGAGACCAATAGCTCAGGGTGACATGTGCATACACAGTTGAATGATTCACTTATATGATGCAGAATCTTAAACTTGAATAGAGGAATGAAGGGATGCACTTTTTGTACCATAAAACTATATGATAACCATCATCCTCCTGTGAATCCATTATCCTGCCAATTCATGTACTGGGAATCCCGGGTTATGTATTAAATATGTATTTGTAACCCAAAATAAGCTATAATGAGATGACATTTTAACTTTACATTTTTTACATTTACATATTGACCCAAACCATAGTTTCTTTTTAAACTATAAGTATTCTTGTGCTCATTTCTACTTACAGCAGATGTAAGAATATGATGATTCATGACTCATAGGGTACTGCCAACAGAAATTAAAAACACTGAAGACAATTTGTTACAGCATTTGCAGACAGAAATATATAAAATGTAAAAAAGTTAAAATAAATAAATATGTTGTTCCTTTGAGCTCCATTTTATGCTGAACAAACTAAACTAAAAAAAAAAAAAACCCCTTTCTATACTAAGGGTGCCACAGAACCAACACAACAAAACAAAAAGTGATACAAAAAAACATTAACCAAATGAGAAGTTCACTCCAACTTCTCTTTCTGTATGTAACGTATAAACAGGATGTAACATAACAGCTTTGCTGAGGTGAAAGAAACAAAATTGCAAACATACTATACATGGCCAAGCCTGCCATGTGGTATATTGTACAAGTCCACGTGAGAGCACTTTAAAAGTTTAAAAATACAGACATATGCGGAATACAGGCAGCTTCCCCAAAGAAACAAAACATGAGGTTTCAATATGAACAGTTGCTTAACAATGTGAAAAGGTCAGTAGGCAACAATTATTATAACCAAGCTTTTGACATCCCATCACATAGTCAAGGATTGCCTAGCTAGTCATATCAAAGTTTACCAAAGCCCAAAGTTTAGGGTTTCTCTTGGGTTCCTCCAGAAGTTGTGAGGGGTTCCTTGAGCAAAAAGCAATTTCTGCTTCTCAGATGAGTAACCACTGACACAATTGATAATTTTTAGGTATCTGTAAGGAGGGATTCTTTCAAATGACCACAAATGTTAGGAGCATTGTTCCCACTGACCATCACACTAATGTACTGTGAATTGTAAATATGCTGTAACTTATCAGGGGTTCCCTGAAGTCAAAAAGTTATTTCAAGGGTTCCTCCATGTTAGAAAGGTTGAGAAAGGCTGCCATAGTTGTTTCATTGCTTGCTGTATGAGACCCTTTGAGTGGAAAAAAGTATTTTAGATATGTCTATTGTACATTGAGGCAAAGGGTTAAGAAAATACAGCCACTGCCTTGTTTTATTTAATAAGGCTTGCAAAATTGTGGAGGTGATTCTACAAAGTAAAAATGCAGGCACCCCCCACTTTTTTGTGACCATGAAACTGGTAATGATTATTCCTCAAGGACTTCCAAGCTCATGCTCAGCACGGCATCAGGGAAGGAGATCAGGAGCTTTTTCCCCCTCAATCTCAAATCGGCAGCAAACGGGAGACATCAGGGGTCTACATACACATAAAATCTACATGCACAGTTAAAGCTGAAAAAAATCCGATCCCTATTAGACGAGACGCATTAGTTATTGCAGTTCATGTTAGAGATGCAAGAATCATTTTAGAAGCATTCTTTTATTAGAACATAAAAAAAGACACAGCAAAAATGATTTTCAGTGCGAGTTTCTTATCCACACATTTGGTCGCCTTCACAATATACAGCTCAAGATATAGTTTATTATTTTATATTTAGCGGCAGATTCTGTTGTGTATACAGATGACAGATTTCGTATATATTTATTGAAAACATTGGGATTCATTTACTAAAGGCAAAAGTACTGTTCACTTTGCGATGGAAGTTGCAATTTGCAAGAGAAATTTCCCCAGAGATTTGTGTTGGCTTTCATCATCCATTTTAAGTGCAAGCAAATATACAGTTTTTTTTTTTTGGGGGGGGGGGGGGTTGCATGTGATTGAGTATTTGTTGCACAGTGAAATTTCACCGCATTCACTAACCACTGGGAACATTTTTCTTGCAAAGTGCAACTTCCCTTGCATAGTGGACAACCCATTTGCCTTTAGTAATTCAACCGCATTGCTTTGAACAATCATGAGACAAGGCATCATTATATGAAACTATACAAAACAACTCCAAATCTAATTATTTAGTTTTGAGTGACATGTAATTAGACAATTATGCCTACCAAATGAAGCGTACTGATATACGAAGGTTCGGAAAGAATGGGGAAAAAAAAAAAAAAAAAAAAAGTTCTGTGCAGGCTATGCTCTTGCTATAACAGCAGTTCTAATTAAAAGGATTTAGGTTCCCCACCCCGCCCCCTTCACACAGCTGCAAAGTGCATTAGTACACTTCAGCCGTTCGCGATCATTGAACGTAAGAGACACATTTTTTTTTATGACAAAGTAGTATTTTTGCAATAATGCCTTGCTGGGCAATCTTGGGTTTGCAGCACACTTATGACCATTAGCCTGGTCACCAATTGCACACTTCAAATACTCCCATGGGTCCAAGTAGAAAAAAAAAAAACCCACACACCACCACTAAAAGTATTACTAAAATGCAAAATATTTTTATACTTTTGGAAAGAACGGAGAGGAATTAGGGCATCGGTCAGATTTTTTTTTTTGCTGTCTGTGCCCCCGTCAGGATTATGGTCTTGTTTATTATTACTGAACTGAAAGTAAAAGAAAGTCCCAAAATTTGGGTTGCCCCCAGTAAAGTAATAGAGGGTAAATCTTCCAATGGGGGCATTTGTTCTGGTGGCCTGGGGGACCCCAAGAGATTAGGTAAGTTTGCAGGGATTTCCTCAGATTTCCATTTTTAACAAGTTGACAGGAAATGAAGAGAAATCTCCCCAATGCGAGATGGTAATAAATAAATAAAATAAATATAAAAAAAAAAGCTGGACAGGCGTTATAACGCTTCTTTACTCTATTCCAATAAAAAAAAAACAAAAAAAAAAAAACAAAAAAAAAAAAAAAAAACACCCTTTTGCCTATAGTTCCACTTCCAAGTACATCTGTAACACAAAAGAAAAAAAAAATAATCCTTTAAAACTTGTGAAAGAATGTAACAACCAGTGGATGTAAAGGTAGAAGGTCCATTTCCGTTTTCATCAGATCTCACCCAATCTGATCCGCCAGCGATGGACCTGGATGTAGCGCCATCCGTCTGCTTTTAGCGGATCGGACGGGGTCGGATGTCAGCGGACATGTCTCCGCTGACATCCGACGCTCCAAAACTGACAGGCGGACCTGAACGTTCCGATCGTGTGAAAGGGGCCTAAAGGACAAGTCCATCCAAAACTTGTTTAGCTGGACTTCTCCTATGGATCACAGGAGTTCAATTTGTTTTGTGTGGGGGAGGGAGCTCAGCACACAGCTGGTCTATTCAGAACACAGTTCTTCTGCTCGTGTGGGTGTGTGTGTGCGTGCATGCCTTTCCTCCAATCAGCTCTCACACACTGTTACTACAGCCTCTCCACCCCCTCCTCTGTGCTCCTGACAGATGAAAACAGATTTTTAACATGACTCTGCCCTTTTGAAGGGATGTAGAGAAGAGAAGACTGCAGATAAACAAATAAAACCTATGTAGAAGCATTTGTTTCATCCATGTATATCATCTGGGGCTGTCCACTTCAATGGGGGTATATGTGAGGGTTTACAACGATTTAACCACTTCCCCACCGCAATATGTATATAAGCGGTTTGCAAGTAGTTTACAGAGATTATGGCTGAAGATTATGAGATTATGGCTGAACATATCAGCCATAACCCCAGTACCCTTTTTTTCTGCAGACGGCTGGCTTTCTCTTGAACCACTGGAACAGTTTCAGATGCGACGGGAGGTGGTGGGCGTCTTTCTCAGGCTTACCATTACCACTAGTTTGCCCGAGAAACAATCCGATGGTGCAGCTGCACCCATAGGCGATCAATTGATTGATTTGATTGACTATGGTCTTGGAGGACCAGAGCAACGTCATGATGTCACTTTCGGTCCAGGCTGGAAGAATTTAAAAATTTTTTTTTTCTCTTCTTAAAAAAAAAAAAAAAAAAAAAAAAAAGGTAAAGAAGAGATCTTGGGGTCTTTTTTACCCCAGATCTCTCCAAAAAGAGGACATGTCTTATTTCTATTACAAGGGATGTTTACATTCCTTGTAATAGGAATAAAAGTGATAAAAAAGGGACAGTGTAAAAAAATAAATAAATCCTAATTAGCGTATATTGATTGGTTTGCGCAAAAGTTATAACATCTACAAACTAAGGCATAGATTTTGGGACTTCTTATTTTTTAGTGGGACTGCAACATTGCGGCGGACAAATTGGACACTAATGCCGCGTACACACGCTCGGACAATCCGACAAAATTCTGGATTTTTTTCTGACGGATGTTGGCTCAAACTTGTCTTGCATACACACGGTCGCACAAATGTTTTCGGAAATTCCGAACGTCAAGAACACGGTGACGTACAACACGTACGACGGGCCGAGAAAAATGAAGTTCAATAGCCAGTGCGGCTCTTCTGCTTGATTCAGAGCATGCGTGGAATTTTGTGCGTCGGAATGGTCTACACACGCTCGGAATTTCCGACAATGGATTTTGGTGTCGGAAAATTTGAGATCCAGCTCTCAAATTTTTGTTTTCGGAAATTCCGACAACGAATGTCCGATGGAGCCTACACACGGTCGGAATTTCCGACAACAAGCTCCCATAAAACATTTGTTGTCAGAAATTCCGAGTGTGTGTTAACATCAAGGGTGATCAAGGGGTTAACTGTGTTCTCTCAGTGTGCTCACTAACTGTGTGGGGGATGGAATCACTGCAGAAACAGAGATCCGTGTTCTCGATTAGCAGGAAGCACAGGAAGGAAGGTATGCTTTGTTTACATCAGCAGACCGCCATTCAGTCATTCCCCAGAGCGATCGCGGGAGGCTGGCAGCCATCGCTGCTTCCAGGCCTGCTGACTGGCTCTCACTGTGTCCAATCACAGCAGAAGCGGGTCACTGGCAGCGTGTGTGTGTGTGTGCGCGTGCAGGTATGTGGTTTCACGTAGCTGGACAGCCCTGTCGCAGTATATGTGCGGTGGGCGGTCCAGAACGGGTTTAAAAAAAAAATCAGTCTTTAAGAATCACTTTAATGGCCCCGTTATCTATTTTTCATGAAAATTGTTCCTTACTGTGTTTTTTTGTCTCCTTTTAGCATCCTCTAAGCGTGTGAACATCTTGTTTTCCCACTTCGCTTTACTTTGCTTGGAACACATTAGTTGAGGCCATGGGAATCGCACTATGCACACGACAAATCCCATAGTTCGCAGGCTCTAGTCCATCTTAGAAGCAAGCATAGAAGGGTGGCTATATTCATATGTATGGTGGAACCATGTAGAACAGGGATATGCAATTAGCGGACCTCCAGCTGTTGCAGAACTACAAGTCCCATAAGGCATAGCAAGACTGACAGCCACAAGCATGACACCCAAAGGCATGATGGGACTTGTAGTTTTGCAACAGCTGGAGGTCCGCTAATTGCATATTCCTGATGTAGAATGAATATAGCCACATTCTAAGGAAAGTCAGATCACAGCAGGAGGAATATGGAGATTTGGAGACTGAGAGCATTTGAAAAGTTCTTTGAGTTAGCAATACATACAGTATTTAAAATTAGAGATAAGAGTCCGGCGTTAACTCAAATATCATAAATCAATATCCAGCTATATGGAATTATTCTGTCCAAAATAGTGTTCCACAATAAAGCATCTCAAAAAATTGTGAAAAAAATCCTCAGAAAAAGTCCAATCCCTGTGGTAGAAGTAACTATGTGCAGTGACAAATAATTGTTTTGTTTTATCTGTGCTCCACCATCAATTGTGCCTCATATATAAAAAAGGAATATACACTTGAATAGAATATTTTTAAAATCAGAAATTAGTGTCACTTTAAGATAATAAAACAAGGTTCGTGATGCAGAAACCTTGTTGCTCGGGGTCAGATCTCAATTGGTATGTGCAAGCACACCAACCCTAACAGATCCGGAATTACATGTTTTTCTGCACATAGCAGGCCTATGTTCACTTTCCTTTTTACCAGGGCATTTCATAAATTCTTTACAGCTTCTTGTCAAATGAAATTCCCAAGCTCAGCTTCATTTCTAACATTCTAGAACAAAAGACATCTCAGACTGCACAAGGTCACATAGAACTAAAATGACTTTTTCCAAGACGAAGCATTGCTACAAATACATCAGCGTTCTCCAATCTTAATGTCAAAGCTCAGTGCCCAAACAGAACAAAAGGCAAAATGTTACAAATTATAAAACAACGTGACAAGCTATTAGGGTTTAATCTCTGCATAGTGTCTCATTGTGTAGGTTAGATATATTTGTGATGAGCCAGACAACGCTCAGTGCTTGGCACAAGCTGCTGGCGGGGCTCCAGGGACTGTTGATATGGGAGGTATGCACCTGAGCCCTCCATTAGAAAGCAGAAGGAGAACGAGGCCGTCATTGTATGAAGAACTAAAGCCAATCAGTTAACGCATTTCCTGGCTTGAGTAACTAGCCCCTAACAATCTCTCCAGCAAGACAGTAAAGGCTATCCATATTCACACACACTGCTCCTGCACAGAGTCAATTAGAGCTCTAATAGAAGCACTTGTCAGCATGCATGATAGAAATTATCAAGCCGTATGACAGCCGAGTGCCTGGTACCTTTCCATAAAAAGCCAATCATGACAGCAATAACACTGCAGTCAGAGCTTGTTGATTGCACTAATGCCATTAAAGCTGGAGACGTTCAATGTATTTAATACAGTAAAGCAGTCTGCAGTATCTGGTGGCAACCAGAGAACCCATCTTGTAAGCACTATAAATGGTCATCCCTTATCAAGGACTTTGATTAACTGGTAAGGTCTTCAGTAAGTACTGATTTAAGTTGTTTTATTTTTAGCTAGCTTTTCAGTGTTATTCTAAAATACAGTTCTATTTTTGAGTCTTAAAATTGTTTTTGTATAGCCTGCAAACACCCTGGGGGCGATTTATGAAAGCCGTGCGCCATCAGTAGAGGCGCAACGCACATTTCCAGATTTAAGAAATGGTGCGCCGGTAACAGAGCGCGAATCCCCCATTTACTATAGCGATCTCGGCACACAGGAGAATGCAATCTGTGGGCCATTATGGACATGGCGCACGGCATCTCCAAATCAATATTGACAGAAGACGGAGGTGCTAATATTATGGGGTGATATGAGGAAGTTTAGTAACAACTGCCCAAGTAACAAATATGCCCAAAATGGAATGAGAAAGTAACTTTTTCAGAGAAAGGCTGCTGTGCCTGCAAGTACGTTTAGAAGTGCGTAAGATCAATGTAAGCAATGCGCAAGCGGCTTTTGCACTCGTTCACCTGTGTTTGTTCACTGCGCGGCAAAAAATCTTAGTAAATGTTAAGCAATGTACATGCAATTGCATGGGTTGAATGGGTGCACCTCTAAACTTGACACATTTTTTTTTAAGAAGATTTGCACACAGGTCATGTTAGCATGTTACGTTGCCAACATGTGACATGCACCTTGTTATAATTATGTATAATGGCTCCTCTAGCTCCTCCTAAAAGGGCATTTAACTTTTGCTTTAAAAAGGGGAACTCCACACTCCATTCTCCAATGCTCGTCCCCCCCCCCATCCAATCCCTTGGATTTCCATGGGCTAGCTTTTGCTTTTAAAAGGGGAACTCCACACTCCACTCCCTTCTCAAAAGGATGTGAGCTGCCTTCACCAATCCAAACCACATCCTTTTTCAGAGCATACAACAGGGCCAGCTAGGAAAGGGGTGAGAAGAGCAATCACCCAACCGCCTCCTGAACCATACAAGGCCACATCCACTCAACATAGGTGGCTGCCTTTGGGGCATATGTTGGGCTCAGCCCAATACCAACCACAAAGAACCTTGTACCCACTAGTTTAAAGGGGCTTTCCACATTCCATAAAGCCCCCTGTCTGCAGCCCCCCACAAAACCCCAGCCTTGGGTTGTGTGGAAGAGACCCTTGTCCCCCTGAATATGGGAACAAGGTGGTTGACTTTTAGGGTGCCTGAGCCCCTCCTGCCCCCAAGCATCCACCCCCTTTCATGGGCTGGCTTGCTGTGTGTTTGGCTAGGGGTTTATTAGTGTGTGGGAGGGGCACAATATGTTTAAGTTTGGGGTGGAATTTTTCACATGGGGGTTGTCATTTTAAGCCTTAACAGACCCAGATGGCCTTGTATGTATTGGGGGGCAGGCTATTTTTTGTTTTGGGTTAAAATCTTGCAGCTGCAATGTAGATTTTAAGTTCTCTAAATCTATACATCTTTGAAGCAGCATTTTGGATACATGATGCACCACTTTACAGAAAGAGTAAGGCCCCCCCCCCCCCCCCCAAGTTACTAGCTTTTAAGCAATTTTGCATGTTTAAATGCACTTCTTGTTTCGTTTTTGGGGTTGTCCAAATTGGTGACATTGAGATATGAACCCCCGGGGTGATACCTGGGCCCCCCTACCCATTTTAACTGCTTGCTGACCGCCGGCTGTCAATTGACGGCCAGGCGGCGCAGCTCTCGTTGCGGGCAGGTGTCATATGACGGCCTCGATTTCCCGGCCCACCAGGGGGTGCGCGCCGTGTCACTGGGTACCCGGTGCGCGTGCTCGGCGGCCGCGATGTCCGCCGGGCACCTGCGATTGCCGGTAACACAGCAGGACCATGGATCTGTGTGTGTAAACACACAGATTCACGGTCCTGTCAGAGGAGAGGAGACTGATGGTGTGTTCCCAGTACAGAGGAACACCGATTGGTCTCCTCCCCTAGTGAGTCCCCTCCCCCTACAGTTAGAAACACTCCCTAGCAAACACAGTTAACCCCTCAAACACCACCTAGTGTTAACCCCTTCCCTGCCAGTCACATTTATACAGTAATCAGTGCATTTTTATAGCACGGATTGTTGTATAAATGTGAATGGTCCCAAAAATGTGTCAAAAGTGTCCGATGTGTCCACCGCAATATCGCAGTCAAGATAAAAATCGCAGATCGCCGCCATTACTAGTAAAAAATAAATAATAATAAATCTATCCCCTATTTTGTAGACGCTATAACTTTTGCGCAAACAAATCAATATACGCTTATTGCGATTTTTTTTACCAAAAATATGTAGAAGAATACGTATCGGCCTAAACTGAGGAAAAAAATTGTTTTAAAGAAAAAAATATTGGATATTTATTATCGCAAAAAGTAAAAAAAATATTGTGTTTTTTTTTTCAAACTTGTCACTCTTCTTTTGTTTATAGCGCAAAACATAAAAACCGCAGAGGTGATCAAATACCACCAAAAGAAAGCTCTATTTGTGAGGAAAAAATTATAACTATTTCATCTGGGTACAGTGTTGTATGACCGCGCAATTGTCATTCAAAGTGCGACAGCGCTGAAAGCTGAAAAATGGCTTGGGCAGGAAGGGGGTGAAAATGCACTGTATTGAGGTGGTTAAGGCCAATAATTAGAATATAGCCAGCCAAGTGGGGACTAGCAAAATTTTAGACTGCAATGGTATATGTTGTATAACTTTTGCCCATGTTAGGCTCTTTGTTTGCCCCCCCTGGGCCGGGGGGTGTTTGTCCCACCTGTAATTTTGTAGCATGATGGATGATGTGCTTATTTTTGGACATGGGGGTGGTTTATTTTATGATAGCTGAATTTGGGTTGGTCTGGGCATGCTCTGTTTTTTTTTTTGGTGCTTTTTGGGTGTGAACAGCACTTGGATTTTTCTGGGCATGCTCAGAGAGTGTGTTTTTTGGGTTAGGAATCTTAACAGGTGTACTCACTTTGAAGTTCTCTCTACATGCAACTTGCATTTTGTGTGTTTCATGGGCTGTGCATGTTGTTTTCAATTGCCTCATTAGCACACAAACCTTTGTTATATAAAGCTATTCTTTACCTTACCCTGAAAAGAGGCAAGATAGCTTGATGGTGTGTGTGTGTGTGTGTGTGTGTGTGTGTGTGTGTGTGTGTGTGTGTGTGCGTGCGTGCGTGCGTGCGTGCGTGCGTGTGTGTCAAGAGAGTACATTTGGGTGTTTTTATAGAGTTTGTAACACATGTATTTTCTCTTTGTATTTTGTTTGTTCTGTTTTGCAAAGACATATGTGTTTTAGAACAAGTATTTATTGGGGGGGGGGGGGGGGGGGGGTATTTTTCACTGAAATATTTTTGATGTTGTCAATGTATGTTTGTAGGTTTTTAGTTTCACTTTGATTTAATTGTCTGTGCTACATTATTTTTCCTACTCAAGCTGCTGTGACTACTAAATGTTTAAATCCTTAAGAGACTGTCCGTTTGTGGGCACAGTCCTTTTAACTCCTTTAATTTCCTCTGCAAAGTGGTCAGACCTCAAAACCATATTCTGTTAGTGTCTCAAATTAATATACATGTGTTTTTTGCTTCCCTTGCTCTTTTCCAAGGCCTGTTTTGTTGACCAATAAAATTTGTAGCAAATTTTTATGTTTTATGCGTTTTGTTAATAATTTGTTAGGCAGATGCATGCTCAATCCAAGTAATGCATTTTACACTCCCCCCCCCCCCCCTCCTGTAAACAATTTTCATGCAACAGCTGCATCTTAACTAGACTGATTGGCATGGCAAAAAAATAAAAAGCCTAAAAGCTGCTTTCCTGGTAGCATATGCAAGGATTGTGCGTCTGCTGCCATGGATAGGCACCAGGAAAGGAAAATTACAGAGAAGTATTCAATTTTCCATTTTAGCGCAGTGGTTCTCAGCCTCAGTCCTCAAGTACCCCCGACAGGACATGTTTTGGGAATTTTAGCTAAAATAGCTGTCCAAAATACCAAGCCATTGACTGCTATTTAAAGCACTTGTGCAAGATGAAGGAAAACCTACAAACATGGCCTGTTGGTGGTACTTGAGGACAGGGTTGAAAACCACTGATTTAGAGCACTGAGCTAAAATCTAGCTCAAGACAATCCTATTCTAATTGTGGGCATTTGAAGGAAACCAAGTGAGTGTTAGAACACCTGCTTGTCTTTCTTAGGTTGGGCTGTGTTTCTGAAAATTGACATCACTTCCTGTCACATAGCCAAACAAGAAGTGAGGGTAAAACCCTACCAATGTCTTTCCTTGGGGACACAGGTCAATCTAACTAGTGTCCCCATTATGCAAATTGCACTCTAGCACTTTGTTGTGTACACCCCAAATTATTAAGTATTTGGGGGTTTATTAAAGGCAAATCCACTCTGCAATACAAGTGCACTCACTGTAAATCTGAGGGGAAGCACTGGTGATTTGATCATCCAATCATGTAGAAGCAAAGATGCTGTTTTTTCATTTTCATTGCATGTCCCCCCGGATCTCCAGCAACTGCACTTCGAAGTGCACTTGCAGTGCAAAGTGGATTTGCCTTTAGTAAATAAACCCCAAAGTCCAAGATACCTAATAATTTGGGATGTACACAGCAAAATGCTAGAGTGAAATTTACCTAATGGGGAAACTATTTAGATTGACCCGTGTGTCCCCCAGGAAAGACATTGGTAGGGTTTTACCCTCACTTCCTGTTTGGCTATGTGAAAGGAAGTGAATAAATTTGAAGGAGAAACGGGCAAAATTTGGGAGGTGTCTTCACCGTATCAGGGGTACAGACATCCCCAAAAACTGACAAGACTTCTAATCCCTCTGCACTCTATTCCCAAGCAAAAATAAGAAAGGATTTCATTTAGTTTAACTTTGCAAAGACACATTCCTAAGTTCAACTGTGATGCATGTCAATGGCCCATTTAGACCTTGTTTAATAGAAAAACACCAGTTGCCTTTCACTATAAACATTTGCTAGTCCAGTCCTGGAAATCTGCATGTGCTTTACTAATAATTTCCATAAAAATTGGGTTCCTGCATCTAGATGCGTGACCGCTGTGTATGTGAGATGAGCAACTGCTGTGTGCACGGAGGTATTTACCCATGGCGCATATCTGTTACCCATAAGCGGTGGCCAGCACACAGGAATGACATCACGTCCCTACAGGAAGCTGCTTGTACTGCTGCTAATTTCTTTCCAACACCATGCCCCGCTCACTGTTCTCAGAGGAAGAGATGATCCTTATTTGCAAATTAAGATAATTTTTGATTTATTTTTACATGGGTTGGTGTTTGTGTTGGTCATGTGTGTAAGTCTAAATGATTTGGCCTCAAAACACACACCTACTTCCTGTGTACAGATTCACTTCCGGGCCAAAGTATATTGCTTCCTGCTTCAGTGTGTGTGTGTGTGTGTGTGTGTGTGTGTGTGTGTGTGTGTCTTTATATAGATGTAGGTTCTTGTGTCCAACCAGCAGAGAGAAGTTGGGTAGATGCCACACTCCCAATTCTGGAAGCATAATAATGGTCTAGCACAGGGGTCTTCAAACTACGGCCCTCCAGTTGTTCAGGAACTACAATTCCCATCATGCCAAGTCATGTCTGTGAATGGCAGAGTTTTACAATGCCTCATGGGATGTGTAGTTCCGCAACAGCTGGAGAGCCGTAGTTTGAAGATTTCAAGAGGAAAATACAAGTGGGTCATGGCACATCTACCTTCCAAATTTGGCACTTAAGATGGTCATGCACTATGCAATCTGATTGGCCAATCTCTGTACAACTCGGTATTTAGGCAAAATAGGTAATAGGAAGAGGCACTTGAACAATTAATTCAAATTATAGGAAATCAAACAGGCTCTTGCACTAAATCTAATTTAAGATCTAACTTATTGCAGTGTATGGTCACCTTTAAAGATCAAGATCTGAAAATATTAATGAATTGGATTTAGAAACTCTTCTCTGTTCTTTGTAATGTATTGAAAGATTTGATTAAAAAAAAAAAAATTCAAAGATATATTAGAAGTGACAGGAATGAGATTAGCATCAAAAAGGGTTAATTAACTGAGAACACCTACTATTTGCGTAACAAGACACATCCAATGAGATGAAATTAACCAATTGTATTGGCCGTGCGCTACTATCAATGAGAAAACCGCAGTTACCCTAGCGACAGTTGCAGTTTACATATGCGATTTAAGCACTTACTTAGTATATAGCTTCTTGATCTTTAATCCTTGTCGTCTGCTTTACATTTTAGGCTTGGGCCCTCCTGTTTTATGGTGGTTCCTTTATCTTAAAAATTGCAAAAAAAAAAAAAAAAAAAAAAAAAATATATATGCAAAATGTCCTCAAAATTGTATGTTTATTGAATGAAAGATCACAGAATAAAACAGAGGTTGCTATACCCTACAAAAACACCCACATCATCCTATGGAGCCACCCTTGCATGCAGAGACTAAAGTTGTATCTCCCTACACTCTGTGCATCAATAGTAAAACATACAGTAGCCCCCATAACCTGGGATGGGAAGACAGTCCCCGTTTCCTCCCCCCCTTCCTTCTCCAAGCTAACAGACTGTCTAGAGACTGCACTGTCCACTTAAATCTTTCCATTGAAGACCCGACATTAAGGGAAGAAGCACTGAGAAAGCAGGAGCCAGAAGCAAAAAAAGTTGTAAATGGCATGTGCTGGTGTAAATTAAACAGAGGCTTGGGTGTCACCAATATACACTACCATTATAAAGCTGCCAAGGTTATTCCATTGGTTCAAGTACCTGCCATTTTGAACATGCCATTATGGATGCTCTTGGATGTGATGGGGTCTGGGGAATATTCACTCAATTGTGCTTAATGCATTAAACTAAAAAGCGCTGAGGGTTTATTACTACTTTAACTAAAAATTCTAGTGCTAAATGTGGATTTGTAGCCAATAATTGCATCAAACTTATTATACTGAGCTGGCATAAAAAGTCTCCTGTGAGAAGAGATGAGGATTTACCCAGGGAGCGAAGATAGTAAATAAAGAAATACAACATCACTCAGTTATTGCTGCAGCCTTCGTGTATGTCAAGATATTGTGCACAAATCTTTGCTGATTTTTTATCTTTATTACATAATAGGAAAACTCAAAGCGTGTCAGCAGAACAAGTACCTTGTCTCTCTATACTGAACTCATGTACGAGGCTATATACTCATTTGGTGCAAACCAACCAATTAACCACTGTCATTTGTAGAGAATAAAAATTCAACACAGCATCTTTGTTGTGTTCTTACTGTCATCTTTATCTGTATCTCACTAGCTCTACTCTAAAATCTCACTCACTAGCACTGTATTCCTAATAGGATTTTTAAAAGCTATAAAGAATAAAACATTAAGCAAGATCTAAATTTGCTGTGACATCACTGGGCCCCTGTGTGTCAAAATTTTCTACAGTATATTTTGGTAAAGTCAATACTGTAAGTCTTTTACACTCTAATGAAACCTTTTTCAACCAGGGTTCCCCCAAAATCTTGTAATGAGCAATTTCTGCCACTCAGATATGCAAAGAGCATTCTCCCCACTGAGCCCCAATGCAAGGAGCAGTCTCCCCACTGAGCCCCAATGCAAGGAGCATTCTCCCCACTGAGCCCCAATGCAAGGAGCATTCTCCCCACTGAGCCCCAATGCAAGGAGCAGTCTCCCCACTGACCCCAAAACGTAAGGAGCAGTCTTCCCACTGCCCCCCAATGCAAAGAGCAGTCTTCCCACTGCCCCCCAATGCAAAGAGCAGTCTTCCCACTGCCCCCCAATGCAAGGAGCATTCTCCCCACTGAGCCCCAATGCAAGGAGCAGTCTCCCCACTGAGCCCCAATGCAAGGAGCAGTCTCCCCACTGAGCCCCAATGCAAGGAGCAGTCTCCCCACTGAGCCCCAATGCAAGGAGCAGTCTCCCCACTGACCCCCAATGCAAGGAGCAGTCTCCCCACTGACCCCAAAACGTAAGGAGCAGTCTCCCCACTGACCCCAAAACGTAAGGAGCAGTCTTCCCACTGCCCCCCAATGCAAAGAGCAGTCTTCCCACTGCCCCCCAATGCAAGGAGCATTCTCCCCACTGAGCCCCAATGCAAGGAGCAGTCTCCCCACTGACCCCAAAACGTAAGGAGCAGTCTCCCCACTGACCCCAAAACGTAAGGAGCAGTCTTCCCACTGCCCCCCAATGCAAAGAGCAGTCTTCCCACTGCCCCCCAATGCAAGGAGCATTCTCCCCACTGAGCCCCAATGCAAGGAGCAGTCTCCCCACTGAGCCCCATTGCAAGGAGCAGTCTCCCCACTGAGCCCCAATGCAAGGAGCAGTCTCCCCACTGACCCCAAAACGTAAGGAGCAGTCTTCCCACTGCCCCCCAATGCAAAGAGCAGTCTTCCCACTGACCCCAAAACACAAGGAGCAGTCTTCCCACTGACCCCAAAACACAAGGAGCAGTCTTCCCACTGACCCCAAAACACAAGGAGCAGGCTTCCCACTGACCCCAAAACACAAATAGCAGTCTTCCCACTGACCCCAAAACACAAATAACAGTCTTCCCACTGACCCCAAAACACAAGTAGCAGTCTTCCCACTGACCCCAAATATAAGGAGCAGTCTTCCCACTGACCCCAAATGTAAGGAGCAGTCTTCCCACTGACACCAAACGTAAGGAGCAGTCTTCCCACTGACACCAAACGTAAGGAGCAGTCTTCCCACTGACACCAAACGTAAGGAGCAGTCTTCCCACTGACACCAAACGTAAGGAGCAGTCTTCCCACTGACCCCAAACGTAAGGAGCAGTCTTCCCACTGACCCCAAAACACAAGTAGCAGTCTTCCCACTGACCCCAAATGTAAGGAGCAGTCTTCCCACTGACCCCAAATGTAAGGAGCAGTCTTCCCACTGACCCCAAATGTAAGGAGCAGTCTTCCCACTGACCCCAAACGTAAGGAGCAGTCTTCCCACTGACCCCAAACGTAAGGAGCAGTCTTCCCACTGACCCCAAACGTAAGGAGCAGTCTTCCCACTGACACCAAACGTAAGGAGCAGTCTTCCCACTGACACCAAACGTAAGGAGCAGTCTTCCCACTGACCCCAAACATAAGGAACAGTCCTAACATACCAGCCTGCCAAACAAGATATGCAGAGAGTGTTAATTTTGTAGGTTCTTTTAAAGAAGATCTGCAGAAGACCTTTTTTTAATATTTTTACATATGTATGCAGAGGAGTCAGGTGCAAATTATTGGCCAATATTCTGACAGCAGATGGTGATGGCTGCTTGGATACAATAGCGAGCAGGGGAGTTTTCATCATCCATGCTACTAAAATACCGTATGAGCTATTTTTTGGAAGTGATGAGGTATCATAGTAGTGAAAGCTAGCAGTACTTTCCTGAATAACCAGTAAATATCATATCACGTTAGGGAGCAGGCAGCCGCCACAGCCTTAACAATGTAAATGAAAGAATTTCCGGGAATTAAAAAAAAAAAAAAAAAAAAGGAAAAAACACACACACACACACACACACACACACACACACAGCACACACCACAGCACACACACAGCATGGGGTCCCCCCCCCCTCCAATCCATATTAGCCCCTTCGGGTCTGGTATGGATTTTAAGAGTAACCCCCACACAAAAATATAAAGAAAAAGAATAGCTTGCATTCCCCCCCCCCCCCAAAATCCATACCAGACTCTTATCCAGGCATGCAGCCCAGCAGGGACAAATGAGCGCCTCCCTCCAACCCCTTAGTTAATGTAGCAGTAGGATACAACGGAGGAATTTGGTAGGAGCCAAGTGTCGATAAGGGTAGGATTTTTCTTTTCCTTTTTGGGTAAGCGGCGGTGTTCATCGCGATTGACATTGGAGCTAAGTGGGAGAACATATTTTGTGCCCCAGTGGGGTTCCCCCCCCCCAAATAACTTCCCCCATGTTGAGGGCATGTGGCCTGGTATGGTTCGTGGGGGCGCGCTCGCTCACGCCCCCCTTTTCTGGCCTGCTGGGCTACATGCTCAGATAAGGGTCTAGTATGGATTTTGGGGGGACCCCACGCCGACAGCTGATGAATCATTGTCGTTAAGGACGTTGCGGCCACCCGCTCCTTAACATCCATGCTATTTACTGGTTGTTTAAGAAGTCCAGCCTGAGCTTGTTTGGCTGGGCTTCTCCTATGGGTCACAGGAGTGCAATTCGTTTTCCACTCCTGTGACCCGTTTTCAGCAAAGAGCGAGCTGAAGTCCGCTCTCTGCTGACGTCACAAGAATCAGTTCAGGCCCCGCGTCATCATGACAATAAAGTTTGGATCCGCCAGGTGCCTGGACCGACACCCGTCTCAGCCTCTCAGCGAGCCAATGAGAGCACCACTCCCCACCCCTCCACAGCTTAACACTCCAGTGAGCATGGGGGGTGGACAGAGAGGAGAGCTGCTGCTCTTCAGAAAGTAGCTCTCTGCTTGGTGAGCTGTGAGAACCAAGCCATCGGCGATGTGTGATGGCTCAGTTTTCAGTGCAGAGACGCCGGGGGACAGATGCAGCATCCACCTAGGCAAATATGAATCTAGAAAAAAAAATAAATAAAAACATACTCCTCTGTTAAGGATGCCGGCGGGTGCCGACTCCTTAACAAGCAACGCTAATTGAATATATTCCTTGAATAACGTGTGGTTTGAACAGGACTTGTTCAACGATTGTATTTATTTTAGTGAATTGACTTTAGAAATCAGTTTATGCGGTATTTATCGTGAATTTTTTACTAGTGTGGTAAATACTGCATAAACTGACAGTGAATTGACATTTTTTATGTCACAGGAGGTCATTGGAAAACATGTGTCACCTGATCCAATTATCAAACATGTTTTTGTTTGGGATGGGGGGGGTGAACATTTACAAGCACTTTAAGGAGGTCTTCACCCATGTTCTTGAACATGCAATATGACCGTTATGGTTCATGCACACTGCAGATCAAAGGAGAGCAAAGAAGCAAAGCTAAAAGCTTTGGAGCGCTTATTTTTTCTGCCTGGAAACTCCCTTCCATGAATAGCCAATGTGCCCATGCACACTATGGCTTTCTCAGGCATATGCTCCTACAGGTAGAAAAAAAAACACAACCCCTCACATTTTTGAGAGGAGCTAGTGCCCCAAAGAAAAAAAAAAAATCTCAAAAGAGCGCAAAGAAGCTCAAAAAACGTTTGTTCCAGCTTTATGTTTTGTATATACAGTGCTTAAAATATGCGTGTGGCAGTCCTCCGTTCTGGCAAGTTCCGGCACGAGCTGCCGGACCTTCAGCGGCTGCATGAAGGGTGAATATCGCCTAAACCGTGCAGGTTTAGGAGATATTCATTTTACCTACAGGTAAGTCTTATTATAGGCTTACCTGTAGGTAAGAATGACCAATCGGGCAATACAACTGCTTTATGAAAATACTATCTAGGAGGGTTTGTGAGAAAAAAAAAAAAAAAAAAAAAAAAAACACACTCATGCTCA
The DNA here is from genome assembly GCF_042186555.1 of Aquarana catesbeiana. Classification (NCBI taxonomy): domain Eukaryota; kingdom Metazoa; phylum Chordata; class Amphibia; order Anura; family Ranidae; genus Aquarana; species Aquarana catesbeiana. Next base: position 361,881,905 of record NC_133325.1, on the reverse strand, counting down.
AAAAAGCTCAAAGAAGCTCGAAGGAGCTTGTCAGCGAAGACTGTGAGCCAGGCCATCTCGTCAACATCAGTGCCTGACCTCACAAATGCACTTTTGGAAAAATGGTCAAACATTCCCATAGACACACTTCTAAACCTCGTGTACAGCCTTCCTAGAAGAGTTTAAGCTGTTATAACTGCAAAGGGTGGGCCAATTCAATATTGAACCCTACGGACTAAGATTTGACTGACAGCAGCAGCAGCCTATGGAACCCGCTGCTGTCTGAGTCTCCTGTGAGAGCAGAAAGATCAGGAACAGTGCTGCAGCTGGGACAGCGCTGGATTGGTGGAGGAGCCAGGTAAGTGTTTAGGGACCAGGGAGGAAGTGGGAGAGAGGCAGTGGGATGTTTGATGCTTGATAGTAAGTAATGTCGAAAAAACACAGACTTTTATAACCACTTTAAAACCCTTGCTGGTCTACGAGATCACAAAGCTATACAGTGTACAGGTCTCCAATGTCCTTTTTTAAAAATTGTTGGCAATAAATGAACTTTTTTTTTTTTTTTTAAAGAAGTGCTGTTTTTGTAGAGTTAGGCAGGTCACCAGGATTCCTTTGTGCACTGAAATACATGTTGATGCAGGTTTTGGATTTGGTGTGGATAGACCAAGGCTTGTTAATACATGCTGCCAAAGCAAAGCAATAAAATGCATGTTATATGTGGTTTGATGCACTGCATTTGTTTTCTGACATTCCAATGTGCTAAAAAAACAGGGAAAAATTCAGGTGTCGTATTGCACACTAATGCCCCGTAAACACGGTCGGATTTTCCGATGGAAAATGTGTGATAGGACCTTGTTGTCGGAAATTCCGACCGTGTGTAGGCTCCATTACACATTTTCCATCAGATTTTCCGACACACAAAGTTTGAGAGCAGGATATAAAATTTTCCGACAACAAAATCCGTTGTCGGAAATTCCAACTGTGTGTACACAAATCCGACGGACAAAGTGCCACGCATGCTCAGAATAAATAAAGAGATGAAAGCTATTGGCCACTGCCCCGTTTATAGTCCCGACGTTTAGAACGATCGGATTTTCCGACAACTTTGTGTGACCGTGTGTATGCAAGACAAGTTTGAGCCAACATCCGTTGGAAAAAATCCTAGGATTTTGTTGTCGGAATGTCCGAACAAAGTCCGACCGTGTGTACGGGGCATTATAGAGATAGGAACCGACACACTATTTAACATGGGGAAGCTGGACACAAGTTGCTACATTTCAGCACATCGCAACAAGTTTCACTGAATAAAACAAACATACTACATGCAGCAATTCTGCCATTTGGAACAGCATGCACTGGACAAAAACACACAAAGCAGAACAATTAAGTGGCCACTTTATTAGGTACACCTGTTTAATTGCTGGGTAACACAAATTGGTAATCAGCCAATCACATGGCAGCAACTCAATTCATTTACACATCTAAATGTGGTGAAGACGACTTGCTGACGCTTAAACCGAGCATCAGAATTTAAGCCTAGGTTCGCACTGCTGTGGGATTGAAATTGCGCAAGTTCAGCTGAACTCGCACAATTTCATACCCGCATGTCAGTCCAACTGTGGGGGCGATTTCAGAGACATCTGTGTGGGTTCCTGCACAGATGTCTATTGAAATCGCACCCAAAGTCGTGAAAAGTACACCAGAAACTACTTTTGGGAATCGGTGTGGCGCCGCAAAGTTGCACCGGTTCGGTCGGTGCTATTGCCGGAAATAGCCACTGATTTGGCATGCAATTTGACATGTCAAATCGCATCGATGGGAACCTGGGCTGAATGTGCCATGGTCGTTGGTGCCAGACGGGCTGGTCTGAGTATTTTAAAAACTGCTGATCTACTGGGATTTTCCTGCACAGCCATCTCTAGGGTTTACAGAGAATGGTCTGAAAAAAGAGAATCTATCCAGTGAGCGGCAGTTGTGTGGACACAAATGTCTTGTTGATGTCAGAGGAGAATGGGCCAACTGGTTCGAGATGATAGAAAGACAACAGTAACTTAAATAACCACTCATTACAACCAAGGTATGCAGATAACCATTCCTGAACACACAACACATCAAACCTTGAAGCAGATGGGCTACAGCAGCAGAAGACCACTCCTGTCAGCTAAGAACAGGAAACTGAGGCTACAATTCACACACACTCTCCATAATTGGACAACAGAAGATTGCAAAAATATTGCTTATCTGAGGAGTCACAATTTCAGCTGTGACATTCAGATGGAAGCTCAGAATTTGGTGTGAACAACATGAAAGCATGAATCCATCCTGCCTTGTATCAATAGTTCAGGCTGGTGGTGGCGGTGTAATGCTGCGGGGAATATTTTCTTGGTACACTTTGGGCCCCTTAGTACCAATTAAGCATTGTTTAAACACCACAGCCTACCTATTGTTGCTGACCATGTCCATCCAGCAGGATAATGCACCATGTCACAAAGCTCAAATCATCTCACCACTGGTTTCTTGAACATAACAATGAGATCACTGTACTCCAATGGCCTCCACAGTCACCAGAGCTCAATCCAATAGAGCACCTTTGGGATGTGGTAGAACGGGAGATTCGCATCATGGACGTGCAGCGGACAAATCTGCAGCAACTGCGTGATGCTATCATGTCACTATGGATCAAAATCTGAGGAATTTTTTCAACACCTTGTTGAATCCATGCCACGAAGAATTAAGGCAGTTCTGAAGGAACAGAAGGATCCAACCCGGTACTAGCAAGGTGTACCTAATAAAGTGGCCAGTGAGTGTACATTCCACAGATCATTTTTCTATGAACATAACTCTGCTATACCCAAGTTTCAAAATAAAACAAAACAGTAACAAAAAACATAAAATATCAAAACTGGGCGAAATATGTCATTTGTGAAATCCAGCCACTCATGCACACAGACTTCTAATGATTACCTAATCAATGGGTCAATAGGATTAGGCTATATGATTACAGCTAAGGTCATTTACATGGATAATCTACTGATTAATTCATACGGTGAGAAACAATCATTAGTGAGGAAAATCTCCTGACATAATTAGCCATTTCACTTTATGTTTATCTAAATCTTCTGGAAAATATACTTTGTAAATATATATATATATATATATATATATATATATATATATATATATATATATATATATATATATATATATATATATATACACACACACACACATACATATACACACACACATATATATATATAAACCGAAGCACCACTTATAGATGTAAAGCAGGGTTTTCCCATCTGGAGGGATCTGCAGTAGAAAACCGCACTCCGTGCTGCCACAAGGTGGTCACCAGCATATATGATGACATACTGCTACATTTCAAATGAAGCTCGTCACAGGCTGAAGGTGCAAACAAATAAATAGAGCAAATCATATTGGACCTGATCTATTGACATTTTACCTGTGTATGGGGGAAAACTCCTCTGATAGCTTGTAAGTGTCTGCTCATCAAATCTGTGGGTGAACATGAGTGTACCATAACACTATTACCTCATAAGATCCTGAATCTTGGCTCTGGCAGAAAATATAAAATATCCTTAAAATCTGGCAATACAACTACACGATCCAATTGCTTACCAATTTTTCAAACCAAATAGTTCCTACAATATATAGCAGGGGTCTCCAAACTTAACCACAAAATACTGTACATTTTACAAAAAAAGTATTACAAAATGCCCCCCCTCCAGGAGGGAATTGTCCGTCCCCCCCTTACACCCAGGAGAGTCCAACAGAGCCCCCCTTACTTCCAGAACCCGGCATAGTCCCCCCTCTTTTATCCAGGACAGCCCATCAGAGTCTCCCTCCCCCCCTTACATCCAGATAAGCCCAGCAGAATCCCCACATACATCCATGAGTGCCCAGCAGAGTCCCCCCATACTTCTGAGTGCCCAGCAGATTCCCCCCCCCTATACATCCACGAGTGCCCAGCAGAATCCCCCCCCCTATACATCCACGAGTGCCCAGCAGAATCCCCCCCCTATACATCCACGAGTGCCCAGCAGAATCCCCCCCCCATACATCCACGAGTGCCCAGCAGAGTCCCCCCCATACATCCACGAGTGCCCAGCAGAGTCCCCCCCATACATCCACGAGTGCCCAGCAGAGTCCCCCCCATACATCCACGAGTGCCCAGCAGAGTCCCCCCCATACATCCACGAGTGCCCAGCAGAGTCCCCCCCATACATCCACGAGTGCCCAGCAGAGTCCCCCCATACATCCACGAGTGCCCAGCAGAGTCCCCCCGTACATCCACGAGTGCCCAGCAGAGTCCCCCCGTACATTCACGAGTGCCCAGCAGAGTCCCCCCGTACATCCACGAGTGCCCAGCAGAGTCCCCCCGTACATCCACGAGTGCCCAGCAGAGTCCCCCCCATACATCCACGAGTGCCCAGCAGAATCCCCCCCATACATCCACGAGTGCCCAGCAGAATCCCCCCCATACATCCACGAGTGCCCAGCAGAATCCCCCCCATACATCCACGAGTGCCCAGCAGAATCCCCCCCATACATCCACGAGTGCCCAGCAGAATCCCCCCCATACATCCACGAGTGCCCAGCAGAATCCCCCCCATACATCCACGAGTGCCCAGCAGAATCCCCCCCATACATCCACGAGTGCCCAGCAGAATCCCCCCCATACATCCACGAGTGCCCAGCAGAATCCCCCCCATACATCCACGAGTGCCCAGCAGAATCCCCCCCATACATCCACGAGTGCCCAGCAGAATCCCCCCCATACATCCACGAGTGCCCAGCAGAATCCCCCCCATACATCCACGAGTGCCCAGCAGAATCCCCCCATACATCCACGAGTGCCCAGCAGAATCCCCCCCATACATCCACGAGTGCCCAGCAGAATCCCCCCCATACATCCACGAGTGCCCAGCAGAGTCCCCCCATACATCCACAAATGCCCAGCAGAGTCCCCCCATACATCCATATATGCCCAGCAGAGTCCCCCCATACATCCATATATGCCCAGCAGAGTCCCCCCCATACATCCATATATGCCCAGCAGAGTCCCCCCCATACATCCATATATGCCCAGCAGAGTCCCCCCATACATACATATATGCCCAGCAGAGTCCCCCCATACATACATATATGCCCAGCAGAATCCCCCCCCCATACATCCATATATGCCCAGCAGAATCCCCCCCCATACATCCATATATGCCCAGCAGAATCCCCCCATACATCCATATATGCCCAGCAGAATCCCCCCCATACATCCATATATGCCCAGCAGAGTCCCCCCATACATCCATATATGCCCAGCAGAATCCCCCCCCATACATCCATATATGCCCCGCAGAATCCCCCCCATACATCCATTTATGCCCAGCAGAATCCCCCCTATACATCCATATATGGCCAGCAGAATCCCCCCCATACATCCATATATGCCCAGCAGAATCCCCCCCATACATCCATATATGCCCAGCAGAATCCCCCCCATACATCCATATATGCCCAGCAGAATCCCCCCCATACATCCATATATGCCCAGCAGAATCCCCCCCATACATCCATATATGCCCAGCAGAATCCCCCCCATACATCCATATATGCCCAGCAGAATCCCCGCCATACATCCATATATGGCCAGCAGAATCCCCGCCATACATCCATATATGGCCAGCAGAATCCCCCCCATACATCTATATATGCCCAGCAGAATCCCCCCCATACATCCATATATGCCCAGCAGAGTCCCCCCCATACATCCATATATGCCCAGCAGAATCCCCCCTATACATCCATATATGCCCAGCAGAATCCCCCCCATACATCCATATATGGCCAGCAGAATCCCCCCCATACATCCATATATGCCCAGCAGAATCCCCCCCATACATCCATATATGCCCAGCAGAATCCCCCCCATACATCCATATATGCCCAGCAGAATCCCCCCCATACATCCATATATGCCCAGCAGAATCCCCGCCATACATCCATATATGCCCAGCAGAATCCCCCCCATACATCCATATATGCCCAGCAGAATCCCCCCCATACATCCATATATGCCCAGCAGAATCCCCCCCATACATCCATATATGCCCAGCAGAATCCCCCCCATACATCCATATATGCCCAGCAAAGTTTCCCCTTACATGTCATAGTGCTGCACAAGTGATTAGATAGGACAGCAGCCATTTAATGGCTTAACAGCTCAGTTGAGAGCACAGGCTGTTATCTTTCACAGCTTGCCTTCAATGTAATTGTTTTGGGAAACCACTAAACTAATGGGTTTGGTTCTGCTTTAAAATTATTCTATAATTTACATTTTACTAACTTTATTTGTCTGCAACATAAGTGAAGGTACAGTACCCAGGGACATAAGATTATCATTGCCTGATCAGGCTTGTTACTATCATATCAAACGTTAATGGTATGCCTGGCAACCACCTTTGATCTGAGCATTTTCTGGGGCCCTTCACTCATTACCTCCAGGACAAGACATGGGCCTAGGGAGTTTGTTCAGTTCTTAAACCTGCAGGCTTAGTTTAAAGTGGAATACGGTGGATCAACATCATGGGAAATACATCATTTTTTTTAGTGTACATTTAGTGTAAATATTGTGTGCAAAATAACACTATTACAGAAGTCCTGAGTATTGTTGCACAGACTGTGCCAATTACAACATGCGCCAAATCAAAAAAGTGATATGTGACAGTTTCTTTAATATCCCATAATGTGTGCCAATGCTCTATGTTAAAAACTGTTCTAAAATGTACACCAGACCACAGAGATGTAAATATTGTTATGTGGAGAGGAGAGGAGGATAGCACCTGTAGGAAGGAGAGGAGAGGTGCATGTGTATGGATACACAGCTCACTGCTATCATGCAACAAATTGTTGTACACTTTTATAACCTGATAAATTAGTGTGTATAAAGAAACTGGTGCACTTTTCTCTGTCCTCTTTCTCATGTTAATCCCCTGTAAATAAGTCATGATCATTCTGTAATTATAAATGCTACATTTTGAGATCAATGTCCCCATTATATGGATAACCTAACCTGCGGAGTATGAAATCTGCAATAAAGTGGTGCATGCTGATATATAGTATCTGATTCCTCCTGTATAGATTTGTATTGTAATGCCCCGTACACACGGTCGGACTTTGTTCGGACATTCCGACAACAAAATCCTAGGATTTTTTCGGACGGATGTTGGCTCAAACTTGTCTTGCATACACACGGTCACACAAAGTTGTCGGAAAATCCGATCGTTCTAAACGCGGTGACGTAAAACACGTACGTCGGGACTATAAACGGGGCAGTGGCCAATAGCTTTCATCTCTTTATTTATTCCGAGCATGCGTGGCACTTTGTGCATCGGATTTGTGTACGCATGATCGGAATTTCCGACAACGGATTTTGTTGTCGGAAAATTTTATATCCTGCTCTCAAACTTTGTGTGTCGGAAAATCCGATGGAAAATGTGTGATGGAGCCTACACACGGTCGGAATTTCCGACAACAAGGTCCTATCACACATTTTCTGTCGGAAAATCCGACCATGTGTATGGGGCATAAGTGTACTGTCTGCCCTCATGTTGTAAAGTGCTGCGCAAACTGTTGGCGCTATATAAATCCTGAATAATAATAATAATAATAATAAAACAGATTGCTCGGTTCATAAAGGCTTAGCTGAAATAACACTTGATGTTCTGGTCATTCTGTATTATACATTTTCAAACCAACTTTCCCATTATATTGATAACCTAATCTGCAGAGTAATAAATCTGCAATAAAGTGGGGGTATGTTGATAAATAGAATAAAATGGATTGCTCGGTTAATAAACCTGCAGACTTAGCTGGAATGAGAACACATGTTTAGGTCAAGATTATTCCGTGTAAACATTTTTAGAACAATGCCCCCTATACAGTATATGGATAACCTAATCTGTGGAGTATTAAACCTGCAATAAAGTGGTGAACATGGATAAATTTAATAAAATTGATTGCTCGGTTTATAAACCTGCAGGCTTAGCTGAAACGAGAACACATGTTTAGGTCATGATCATTCTGTATTCTTCATTTTTAGAGCAATGTCCCCAATGCATGGATAATCTAATCCGTGGAGTATTAAACCTGCAATAAAGTGGTGAATGTGGATAGATTTAATAAAACTGATTGCTCAGTTCATAAACCTGCAGGCTTAGCTTAAAACAAGAACACATGTTTAGGTCATGATCATTCTGCATTATACATTTTTAGAGCAACGTCCCCAATATATAGATAGCCTAATCTGGGGAGTATTTAACCTGCAATAAAGTGGTGTATGCTAAAAGATATAGTAAAACGGACTGCACAGTTCATAAACCTGCCGGCTTAGTTTAACACAAAAACACATGTTTAGGTCATGATCATTCTGCCTTATACATTTTTAAAGTAATGTCCCCATTCTATCTGCAGAGTAAAGTGGGCTATATTAATAGTTATTAAACAGATTGCTCAATTCATAAACCTGCAGGCTTAGCTGATTGTAAGACATGTTTATGTCATGACCATTCTGTATTCTAAATTTTTAGACCAACATCCCCATTATATGGATACTTTATTATATGGAGTATTACATTTGCAATAATGTTGTCTGTGCTCATAAACAGAATAAAACAGATTGCTCAATTCATAAACCTGCAGGCTTAGCTGAAATGGTAAGGCATGTTTATGTCATGACCATTCTGTAGTCTACATTTTTAGACCAATACCCCCGTCATATGGATACCCCATTACGCGGAGTATTAAATCTGCAATAAAGTGTTGTATGCTGATAAATAGAATAAAACAAATTGCTCAGGCTTAGCCAAAACATGAACACTTTTATGTCATGATCATTCTGTGTTATATTTTTAGAGCAATGTCCTCATTCTATCTGCGGAGTAAAGTGGGCTATATTATTAACTATAAAACTGATTGCTCAATTCATGAACGTGCAAGCTTAGCTGAAATGGTAAGGCATGTTTGGGTCACGATCATTCTGCATTTTTAGACCCACATCCACATTATAATAATACCCTATTATGTGGAGCATTAAATCTGCAATAAAGTGGTCCATGCTGATAAATAGAATAAAACAGATTGCTCAGTTCATAAACCTGCAGGCTTAGCTGAAACAAGAACACTTTTATGTTTCAGACCAAGATTCCCATTATATGATCATTCTGTATTGTACATTTTCAGACCACGGTTCCCATAATATAATCATTCTGGATTGTACAATTTTCAGACCAAGGTTCCCATTATATGATCATTCTGTATTGTACATTTTCAGACCACGGTTCCCATAATATAATCATTCTGGATTGTACAATTTTCAGACCAAGGTTCCCATTATATGATAATTCTGTATTGTACATTTTCAGACCAAGGTTCCCATAACCTAATCTGCTGAGTAATAAACCTGCAATACAGTGGGGTATGCTGATAAATAGAATAAAAGGGATTGCTCAGTCCATAAACCTGCAGCCTTAGCTAGAAAAAGACCAAAATGTTTAGGTCATGATTATTCTGTATTCTATATTTTTAGAGCAATGTCCCAAATATATGGATAAATTAATCTGCGGTGTATTAAAACTGTGATAAAGTGGGGTATGCTGATACATAGAATAAAGGAGATTGCTAAATGCACAAAACTGCAGGCTTAGCTGAAACAAAAACACATGTTTATGCTCGGATTGTTCTGTTTTATAAATTTTCCGACAAAGGTCTCCATTATTTGGATAAACTAATCTACAATAAAGACAAATAGATATAAATCATGCATAGATAAGTGCAAACAACTGAAAGCCCTCATGCCAGTGGTGCTGTTCTCCAGCATAGCAGTCTTAGAGGATTATCAGCACATTGAGCCGATCGATAGCTCTCATCTATGCACACATTCCCTGGATGATCCTCTCCCCATGTGATCAGAGAAATCCCCCAATCTCCGCATCCAGAATGAGGAGGAAATGAGGAGGAAACGAGGACAATGACGTTGGCTGTACTATAACCGGCCAGACAAGTTTATGTAGGAGGATCATCTGATATGAAGTCTCATCCCTCCTGGTGAGGGTGCAGCGGGGATATCCCTGGGCTATGCTGCATTGGGTGGAGAATCTGCATTAATCAATGATCATTGGAGGAGATCTGTATTAATTATCAATGATCATTGGAGGAGATCTGTATTAATCATCAATGATTAGAGTTGCCACCTCATCCCTTTAAATTACACAGGTTCTGAGGCTAATTAAATGCAGATAAGACACCGAGTGAGTTTAATTACCACCTTAATTAGCCTCAGAACCTGTGTTATTAATATGTGTTCGGGATTAAAGGGATGAGGTGGAAACCACATCAATGATCCTTGGAGGAGACCTGTATCAATCATCACTGATCACTGGAGGAGACCTGTATTAATCGTCACTGATCACTGGAGGAGATCTGTATTAATCGTCACTGATCACTGGAGGAGACCTGTATTAATCGTCACTGATCACTGGAGGAGACCTGTATTAATCGTCACTGATCATTGGAGGAGACCTGTATTAATCGTCACTGATCATTGGAGGAGACCACCTGTATTAATCGTCACTGATCATTGGAGGAGACCACCTGTATTAATCGTCACTGATCATTGGAGGAGGAGATCTGTATTAATCGTCACTGATCATTGGAGGAGGAGATCTGTATTAATCGTCACTGATCATTGGAGGAGGAGATCTGTATTAATCATCACTGATCATTGGAGGAGGAGACCTGTATTAATCGTCACTGATCATTGGAGGAGGAGATCTGTATTAATCGTCACTGATCATTGGAGGAGACCTGTATTAATCGTCACTGATCATTGGAGGAGACCTGTATTAATCGTCACTGATCATTGGAGGAGACCTGTATTAATCGTCAATGATCATTGGAGGAGACCTGTATTAATCGTCAATGATCATTGGAGGAGACCTGTATTAATCGTCAATGATCATTGGAGGAGACCTGTATTAATCGTCACTGATCACTGGAGGAGACCTGTATTAATCGTCACTGATCATTGGAGGAGACCTGTATTAATCGTCACTGATCATTGGAGGAGACCACCTGTATTAATCGTCACTGATCATTGGAGGAGGAGATCTGTATTAATCGTCACTGATCATTGGAGGAGGAGATCTGTATTAATCGTCACTGATCATTGGAGGAAGAGATCTGTATTAATCATCACTGATCATTGGAGGAGGAGATCTGTATTAATCGTCACTGATCATTGGAGGAGGAGACCTGTATTAATCGTCACTGATCATTGGAGGAGGAGATCTGTATTAATCGTCACTGATCATTGGAGGAGACCTGTATTAATCGTCACTGATCATTGGAGGAGACCTGTATTAATCGTCACTGATCATTGGAGGAGACCTGTATTAATCGTCAATGATCATTGGAGGAGACCTGTATTAATCGTCAATGATCATTGGAGGAGATCTGTATTAATCGTCACTGATCATTGGAGGAGATCTGTATTAATCATCAATGATCATTGGAGGAGATCTGTATTAATCGTCACTGATCATTGGAGGAGACCTGTATTAATCGTCAATGATCACTGGATGAGACCTGTATTAATCGTCACTGATCATTGGAGGAGATTTGTATTAACCAATGATCACTGGATGAGACCTGTATTAATCGTCAATGATCACTGGATGAGACCTGTATTAATCGTCAATGATCACTGGATGAGACCTGTATTAATCGTCAATGATCACTGGATGAGACCTGTATTAATCGTCAATGATCACTGGATGAGACCTGTATTAATCGTCAATGATCACTGGATGAGACCTGTATTAATCGTCAATGATCACTGGATGAGACCTGTATTAATCGTCAATGATCACTGGAGGAGACCTGTATTAATCGTCAATGATCACTGGAGGAGACCTGTATTAATCATCACTGATCATTGGAGGAGATCTGTATTAATCAATGATCACTGGATGAGACCTGTATTAATCGTCAATGATCACTGGAGGAGACCTGTATTAATCATCACTGATCATTGGAGGAGATCTGTATTAATCAATGATCACTGGATGAGACCTGTATTAATCGTCAATGATCACTGGAGGAGACCTGTATTAATCATCACTGATCATTGGAGGAGACCTGTATTAATCATCACTGATCATTGGAGGAGACCTGTATTAATCAATGATCATTGGAGGAGATCTGTATTAATCATCACTGATCATTGGAGGAGATCTGTATTAATCAATGATCATTGGAGGAGATCTGTATTAATCAATGATCATTGGAGGAGATCTGTATTAATCAATGATCATTGGAGGAGACCTGTATTATTGGGGAAATATCTGCTGAACTTCACCCCAACCTGCATACAAATGACTGCAGGATCCGAGCCAGCACAGCAAAATATCAGATTAAACTACGATGAGGATAAGCAGCTCTTCCATCCAGATGAAGAAGAAAATGTAATTATTTCTAGCAGATCGCATGCAAATAAAATCCGAGAAAACACAGGACGGATCGATCTGTATGGAAATAAGGGCAGACGTGTTGTGCAATCAATCAGCCCTTTATTCAGAATATACAGATCGCTGTCAATATAAAAAGCCTGTTGTCACCTCCATATATAAGTGACAGGTGACATTTATTATAAGGATGAAGGTTTTCAAGGAGGGGGACCATTGAGTCCATCAATCCTCAGCTGATCCCCAGGATTGTATTGATGATCCAGAGGTGCAGGCACGTTTCCTCTAGCTGTGTTCTGCAGTGTATACACATGTATTAGTCTACTCCATCCACCCCATGTGTTCTCCCAGTACATCCATACAGCCCATGCTGGAATCCGTGCCCTCTCCCCTCCCCAGCCCCCAATAGTAATAGAAGTCTCACCTGTGCGGCTGCTGTGCACACACCGGCATCTGCAACCTCCCCGCTCCCCGGCTATACATGTCAATGTGCCTGTGTTTGCACTGGCTCCACAACTCCTGCCCCTCAGCCAATCAGCAGCCTTCTAGCAAAAGCTGCCTGTCAGCTTGAGTATGGGATTATGCTATGCTCTCTCCTAGTGGCTGGAGGCACGGAGACATTCTATTGACTCTTTGTAGCAGCAGCTGAGATGTGCTTGATGGGAGGAAGGCATCCCCAGCTTTCCTTTAGCAGTGCAGACACTTGCTGCACTATATACAACTGATAGAAAAAGTCTACACACCCCTGTAAAAATTCCAGGTTGTAAAAAAAAAAAAAAAAAAAAAAAAAAAATCAGCTCAAGATCAATTTTTCCACCTTATAATGTGACCTATAATCTGTGCAATTCAATAAGGGTTAGTTCTTCTTTACCAAAAAACTGCCTATGCAGATAAGAGGTGTTGGGGATGAAAACACACTGTGCAGCTCTGACTAAAATTGAATTCAAATGAATTCTCTTAACCACTTGCCTACTGGGCACTTTCACCCCCTTCCTGCCCAGACCAATGTTCAGCTTTCAGCGCTGTCACTCTTTGAATGACAATTGCGCGGTCATGCAACACTGTACCCATAAGATATATATTTTTTTTTAATAGCTGAAAAAATAATAATTTTGTAAACAGGTCATTTTGCTCCTTCACTGATGTGCTCTAATGAGGCTGCACCAATAGGCACTGATGAGGCAGCACTGATGGGCACTGATGAGGCTGCCCCAATAGGCACTGATGAGGTGGTGCTGGTGGGCACTGATGAAGTTGCACTGAAGAGGAGGCACTGATGAGGCAGCACTGATGAGGCAGCACTGGTGGGCACTGATGAGGTTACACTAATGAGGCGGCACTGATGAAGCTGTACTGATGGGCACTAATGAGGCTGCATTGATAGACACTGATGAAGCAGCACTGATAGGCACTGATGGGCACTGATGAGACAGCATTGATGAGGTTGCATTGATGAGGTGGCACTGATGGGCACTGATGAGGTAGCACTGATGGGCACTAATGAGGCTGCCCCGATAGGCACTGATGAGGAGGCACTGGTGGGCACTGATGAGGTGGCACTGGTGAGCACTAATGAGGCAGCACTGGTAGGGTGCCCACATGTCCCAGATTGCCCGGGACATTCCCGCAATTGGCAGGTCTGTCCCGTGTCCCGGGCACCTTCATTCCGGGACAATACAGTGTCCCGGAATGGAATTGACAGAGCGAGCAAACCCCGCCATAGCGCTGGTGCTCACTCTGCCTCCAGCTCCACCTGAGATTCTGGTCACTGGTTGCTATAGCCGCCTGGCGGCTAGCAACCAGTGACCTCACAGACTGCCCAGCATGCAAAGCGGAGGGGAAGTTAACTTTCTCCTCCGTGCCTAATGCTCTCCACCATGCCGGATGAGGCTGTCAGTGGGGGCAGCCTCAAAGACACTAATCCAGTGGGCACTGTTACCTGGATGTCTCCCTGCCTCGTACTGCAGAGCAGACCAAAGCCGCCTCCCCCTCCTCGGCTATTTACAAGTATACGGAGAGGGAAGAGGGACACCGCTGTGCTTTCCTGGCGCTGATCTGAGGTCTGTTCTAAACTTATATTATGTTTATGTAGATGGACAGAGGAGGGCATGGATAGTGATCAGGAAAAGGGTAAAAAGTGCCCCCCCCAGCACGTTTCTGACACCCACCTCTCCACTAGCACAAGTGGAAGGGGGGGGTCTGTACTGTGGGGGGGTTCTCTACTTAGTGGGGGGTCTGTACTGTGGGGTGGGGGGTCTGTACTTAGTGGGGGGTTCTGTACCTAGGGGGGTCTATAATGAGGGAGGGGGGTCAATACTGAAGGGGGTCTATAATGAGGGAGGGGGGTCTATACTGATGGAGAAGGGGTCTGTATTTATTTAGTGGGGGGGTCTATACTGAGGAGGGGAAGTCTGTACTGAGGGAGGGGAATTCATACTTGATGGAGGGGGGTCTTTACTGAGGGGGTATATACTTAGTGGAGAGGGGGGTCCGTACTGAGGGAGGGGGCCTATAGTTAGTGGAGGGGGGCCCGTACCGAGGGAGGGGGCCTATAGTTAGTTGGGGGGATGGTCTGTACTGAGGGAGAGGGCTTATACTTAGTGGAGAGGGGGCCGTACTGAGGGAGGGGGTCTATAGTTAGTAGAGGGGGGATCTGTACTAAGGGAGGGGGTCTTTAGTTAGTGGGGGGGTCTGTACTGAGGGAGTGGGTCTATACTTAGTGGAGTGGTGGGTCCGTATTGAGGGAGGGGGGTCTATAGTTAGTGTGAGGGGTCCGTACTGAGGGAGGGGGCCTATAGTTAGTGGGGGGGTCCGTACTGAGGGAGGAGGCTTATACTTAGTGGAGAGGGGGTCTATAGTTAGTAGAAGGGGGTCCCTACTGAGGGAGGGGGGTCTATACTGAGGGAAGGGGGTCTGTACTAAGGGAGGGGGGTCTATTATTACAATGTAACAATAGAAATACATTTCAAGCATGGTATTGGGATGATATAAGTGCTAAAACCAGCCATTCACCCGACAAATCACTCGTCGCCGAAATCTTGCCAACCCCGAAACTACATTGAACCCCCCCCAAATTGTCCCTGAATGGCAGTTTGGAAATGTGGTCACCCTAAGCACTGGTGGGCACTGATCAGTAGGCACTGATGAGGCTGCACTGATGGGTGGCACTGGTAGGCAGCACCAATAAGTGACATTGACGATGGGGCACTGATAGGCAATGATTGGCAGCACTGATGGCCACTGATAGGTGGCACTGGTGGGCACTGATTAGCATTACTGATGAGCACTGCTAGGTGGCACTGATGGGCACTGATTAGCGGCACTGGGGGCACTGAATAGCAGTACTGATGAGCACTGCTAGGTGGCACTGATGGGCACTGATTAGTGGCACTGGGGGCACTGAATAGCAGTACTGATGGGCACTAATAAGTGGCACTGGTGTGCACTGCTTAGTGCCACTAGTGGGCACTGAGAGGGCCTATGTCCCTGTAACAGAAGCCTGTTAACGGCTTTCTTTTTTTTTTTCCACACTGAGGAAAAAAAGCAGATAACAGGCATATTTTTACTTCCCTGATCAGCTGTCATTAGCTGACAGCTGATCACGTGGTAAAAGGCCACTGTGATTGGCCCTTTACCCCGATCTGTGATCAGCCGAGACTCCCGAAGCCTTGGCGATCACAGAGCGCTCAGGCAGTGTGAGCACGGGAGGACGTCCATGACGCCCATAGCGCAGGTGGGAAGGGGTTAATATAGGTGTAGGCCATATACATACCTCATGAAGCCTCACTGGAATACTCCCAGGATGTTGCTAGGATGTTGCCTAGTCATTACTGCTGATCGGCACCATCACAGGATTGAGCCTTTTCTCTGATTCAAGCCACTTCACATGATCTCTCTATCCCTGATGCAGTAACTCTGAGCTCAGCGTTTTTGAGAGCTCACTCCTGTGATGGTGGGGGTGGGTAGAAATGACTAGACCTCACACAACAGTGTCCTAAGAGTATCCCAGTCAGGCTTCATGAGGTAAATGGCCAAAAAAAAATGTCTAAAAAGTTTGGTGAATGGTATCGGAAAACAAACAAAACAGAAGCTAAAAACAAATTACCTTTATTGGCCTTCAAAATAATCGCCATCCTTCACAACACACTTTTGGAACGTTCATAAAACTTCTGGAAACTGACAGCAAAGGCCTCTTTAGGAATCGATCGCAGAACCACTGTCACACATTCTTGGATTGCCGCCGCGTCCCTCAAACGTGCGCCTTTCATGATGCTCTTTAGGCGGGGAAACAGAAATCCACAGGCGCCATTCCATTGATTGCCGTTCGGATTCCGGATCAAACTGGTAGCACCAGGTCTCATCCCCTGTGACGATGGTTTGCAGAAAGAATGAATCCTGGTTACACATGGTTATGGAATTTCCAGAGGTTTTCCATCTGTTTTGCTTTCTGCTTGTCTGTCAGCTTGTGCAGCACAAACCTTCGCCATTTTCCCTAGTTTGTAGCAGAACTTGATGTTCACTTGTTGCCGCATTGCACTGTGACTCTATCTCTCACACTGACTACGTTCGACTGCCCGCAGCAGGTTTACCCTGATGGTCACGTGTATGCCATGCAAGGCGGTGCTTCGCGACGTGTCTCTGGATAGCCATGTGCATGCACGCACACCTGGCCCATGTTACCATTGGGATATTAAACCATTCACCAAACTTTTTAGACACACCCTGTATAGGAAAGGCATTATTCAACTTTAGTCAGAGCAGCACAGTTTGTTTTCATATACAGACAGCCCTTATCTGCATAGGCAATTTTTGGTAAAAGTGAACTAACCCTTTAAAAACCAAACTGAAATCTTTACAGGGGAAAAAAAAACTTTCAACAATGTGGTTAGATACCCCCTTAACCGACTCAAGTCCCCCCCCCATCGCAGTTTTACTACTACAGGGCGGCACCGGTGCGCCAGATCACGCACTGTATATATAAGTGAGCTGACATTTCTGGGCAGGGGCCGCGCATGCACGCTGCCACCGACTCGCTTCCGCTGTGATTACACACAGTGGAAGCCGATCGTCAGGTGCACGGTACCCGATGTCCTCCAGCACCTGTCGATCGTTAGGCAGAGAGGCAGAACTGCGATCTGCCTATGTAAACAAGGGCAGGAAGGAAGGGATGGCATTTGTGGTACTGCAAAGGGAGTACATTCCATCTATTCCTCTAGTAAAAGAACCTCACACAGTACAGTAAAACACTGGCTAGGCACACAGTCGATGTTACCCCTTTCCAGCCAGTGTCATTTGCACAACGATCACTGTATTAGTGTCACTGGTCCCCCAAAAGTGTCAGTAATGCCGCGTACACACGAGCGAGTCCGGCAGACAATTCGACCGTGTGTGGGCTTCATCGGACCTGCAGCGGACTTTTTTGGTCGAAAATCTGACGGACTTTAGATTTGGAACATGTTTCAAATCTTTACGCCAGAACTCCGCCGGACCCAGTTCCTATCAAAAAGTCCGCTCGTCCTTATGCTAGTCCCACGGACAAAAACCAACGCTAGGGCAGCTATTGGCTACCAACTTCCTTATTTTAGTCCGGTTGTATGCCATCACGTATGAATCCGTTGGACTTTGGTGTGATCATGTGTAGGCATGTCCATTCATTCGGAAAGTCCATTGGAAGTCCGTCGAAAGTCCGTCGGATAGTCCGTCGGACCAGTCCGGTCGAAAAGTCCGCTTGTGTGTACGCGGTATTAGTGTCAGAATGTCGCAATCCCACTATTAGTAGCTGATTAACCGCCATTACTAGTAAAAAAAATAAAAATAAAAATAAATATCCCATAGCTTGTAGATTCTAAAATTTTTGCTCAAACCAATCAATATACGCTTATTGGGATTTTTTGTAACAAAAATATGTAGCAGAATACATATTGGCCTAAATTAATGAAGACATTTTTCAATTTTTTATTGGATAGGTTTTATAGCAGAAAATATTGTTTTTTTTGTTTTTTGTTTTTTAATTGTCAGAATTTTTTTGTTTATAGCACATAAAAGTTAAAACACTGAGGTGATCAAATATATATGGGGGAAAAAAGCCATACATTTTTTACATTACATTTTTGGGTACAAGGTTGCAATTGTCAGTTAAAATAACGCAGTACAGTATTGCAAAAAATGGCCTGGTCATGAAGGGGGGTAAATCTTCCAGAGGTCAAGTGGTTAAACTAATAATTTGCTAAATCACATCCCGATTTTGGTAATGGACCCCCATGGAGGTTGTCCCTTCCCTAAAGCCTTGTACACAAAATCGGATTTTCCGATGGGAAATGTGTGATGGCAGGCTGTTGGCGGAAAATCCGACCGTTTGTACGCTCCATCGGACAATTGTTGTCAGATTTTCCGTGGACAAATGTTGGATGGCAGGTTTTTAAATTTTCCGCGGACAAATGTCTGTTGTCAGATTTTCCGATTGTGTGTACACAAGTCCGTCGAACAAAATTCCAAAAGTACAAACACACATGCTCAGAAGCGGTCAGTCTTGTAAACTAGCATTCGGAATGGAGAATTACCATTGGTGACGTGGCAAATTATGAAATCTCCAAATGCACTGCACAATTCTCTTCTTCATAAAAGGGATAATAATGAAGTTGCTTTGCTGGTGATACTGATGGATTTATTGCAAACACATTTTCAAAGGCTTTTTTTTTAGTGATATCAAAAATAATATTATTATGCTTTTTTTTTTTTTTTTTTTTTTTTTGGGCAAGTTACCACAGCACCATTATTCTGTAGTTTTTACGATAAAAGATACAACTATGTTGTGTCCCTTGTCAATTTTACATTGTGTTTTTTTAAATTGTAACTGCCTACTCCCAAACTGTCATTTGAAGTAAAACACATTGCGTTTTATTATTGTGTTTTTATTATTTTTATTGTGCATTAAAAAAAGAAAACAAATAAAATTAGACATGCTGTCTGCCAATACAACTCAACGAAAAAGTGCATTCTATGCATCCAAAAATATAGAAAATATACCAAATCAAATCATTATTCAACCAAAAAAATAATGTTAAAGCAATAACTCCAAGGCCAATAATAAATAACACGTTATCTCCTCCGATTCCGCAACATGGCTGGTTGACGAACGGCCGTTCAGAAATGAACTGAAAAGCACGAAATGTAAAGAGCAAACTGAAAAGCGTGAAATGAAAAGTGCGAAATGAAAAGAGCGAATCAACACTCACCAAACCTCTACTAACACGAAATTAGCAGAAGGAGCCCTAAAGGTGGCGCTAAAGAGCTGAAAAACAACGTAGTATGTCACTACATATTTGTTGGCTGACAATTCCTTGCCGTTTGTATGCAAGACAAGTTTGGCCCACGCCCTTCAGACAAAAGTCCACGTTTTTGTTGGCCAACAATCCAATCGTGTGTACGAGGCTTTAGTCTGCACCTTCCTATTCACCACACATTTGTTGGGAGACAGGCCCTGGAGGTAAATAGCTCAATGGTGATCAGGCAGGCTCTAACAGCAATTTCTTTATAAAGCATTCCAGGATTTGTGCTACTCTTGAAATAAGGTGAATATGTTTCTTTAAAATAATGTTTATAGAGATAGTGATGCATATAGCATTTTCCATTGAACCATTGACTCATAGTGAACTATTACAAAAATTACATAGCAATGTTCTTTTTCGAGGTTGTACAAGCGTTCTCAGATATCGGCCACCATCTGAATTTGACAGTATGTTGCATTAAAGGTACAATTTTTAGATCAAAGTGGTGAACATGTTTTAAGACGTTTCAAGTTTTTCCTATTGACTGCTCTGGGTGTGACAAACAAATCAGCATGTTGTGTGCATATAAAGAAATATTTACCTCCAAGGAACCTACTTGGACACCTCTGATTAATGGAGTTTATTTCATGATTTCTGCAAGGGCTCAATGGCCAGAGAGAATAATGGTGGAGACAACCCTGAATCATTCCCTACCTATACAGAAAGGTTCAGAAATAGTATTATTTACTCTAATATGGGCATTGGGTAAGGGTAAAGTATACAAAATATTTATCCAATTTATAAAGAAAGGTCCATTGTAAATTTTTTAGAAGAACTTGAGTCCTGAAGAGTTATTCAATAAGCTTTATGGGTATCTAAAGTGGAAAAAAACGCTGCTTCTAGAGGAGTTTTGCGTTTTGCCTGTAGAAGCAGCTCAATGTTATCCTATATGTCCATGCACATTAGACCCTTCAGAGGCTTATTTTAAGCTCAGTATTTAGAGGTGGGAAAAAAACCTTCTGGCATGGGTATCCGCAGAACTTTTTTCAGGAGGGGCATAATTTTAAGGTCATCCATGCCCCGCCCCTTTTTGACAATGTCATGAAGGAGAGGGGCTTAGTCATCATATAAAGCGCAGGCATGCAAAGGTTTGAGAAACCTGATGCAAAAGCTTAATAGAAGGATTAAGCTGCCATTGTCTGATTAGCAATTTCTAATCTGTTTTTAACCCCTACACTGCCCCACCCCTAAACACGCTGTCAGAAATCATGAATCAAACCGAGACAGAAGTACAGTTAAATCACACTTGTTTAATAATAAAAGTAAATAAAACAAACGTAGTCAAAACATAGCCAAAGTTCGGTAACCAAAACAGATAGTCAGACAAGCCAGAAAGTCAGGAAGTCAGAGATCAGCATAGTGGAACAGCAAGCAGGATCTGGAGCCAGAAGGAATGTCAGCCAAGCAAGTCTTTAACAGGAACGCAGGAGATAGTCTCTGAGATGTTGACCAAGGCGAAGGCAGAGATCATCTTGGCTGGACGGCTTAAGTAGGCTGTCGAAAGCACTGTAATAACGATCCGAAAATCTGCAGACAGCTCGTCTTACGAATTTTCCCTTCTGATTCTCGTATCATGTGTACGAGGCCCAAGGCCCCTTTCACACACTGCCTTGCAATCAGCAGAGGATCTTCTCACAGATCTCCTGTTGATCAGAGCAGAGCGTGTGGACGACAGGTCTGTATCCGCTCAGTTTATGCAAAGTAGACATGGACAGAGCCTGATCTGCACTATAGGCCGAGTCTGTTTTCACCCGACTACCTGGGAACTTAGATTTTCCTTTTATTTTTATTTTTTCTGAGGAATACTCTGCGCTTGTTAAGGCACACATGTGCACAGGCATATTCTAAATAATGGGCTACATTTTAGCTCAGTAAAAAAAAAAAAAAAAAAAACGCTGTTCTGAGCTTTTTCAAGCTGCAGTGTGCAAGAGGCCACAAAGGGGTTGTAAACCTTTTTTTTTAAAAAAAACAAACATATCATACTTACCTCCACTGTGCAGATCGTTTTGCACAGAGTGGCCTGATCGTCCTGTTCTGGGGTCCCTCAGCGGCGCTGGTGGCTCCTCCCCGCATCGAGTGCCCACGTTGGAGAAGCGCTCTCCTTGGTGGACACCCGTGTGGGCGCGCTCCCGAATCCTGCATCTGTGTCATTCACACAGAATGCAGTACTTGGCCCCGCCCCCCCTGCGCTGCGTCATTGGATTAGATTGACAGAAGCGGGAGCCAATGGCTGCACTGCTATCAATCTATCCAATCAGGACACAAGACACCAGGTAGAGCTGGTGTGCTTGTTCCTGGCCGGAGTCAGGTAAGTAAAATGGGGGCTCGGGGGGGCTGCAGCACCACAGAAGGTTTTTCACCTTAATGCATAGAATGCAATGAGGTGAAAAGCCATAAGGGTTTACAACCCCTTTAAACTGTGCTATCCTTGTAAATGGTTTTATAATAATAATTATTATTATACAGGGTTTATATAGTATCAGCAGTATACGCAGCGCTTTACAATATAAAAGGGAGACAGTAAAGTTACAATACAATAAAATACAAGAGAGTTAAGTTGGCCCTGCTAAAAGAGCTTACAGTCTAATAGAACAGATTTTATACACAGATTTCTGGGACTCGTGCTTAGTTGCAACCAAGTGCACAATAACTTAGGTATAGGAGAAAGTGCAGAGAAGGGCAACCAAACTGATAAGAGGCATGGAGGTGCTCAGCTATGAGGAAAGATTAGAGGAACTGAATTTATTCTCTCTCGAGAAGAGGAGATTAAGGGGGGATATGATCAACATATAAAAATACATAAGTGGTCCATATAGTGAACTTGGTGTTGAGCTATTCACTTTAAGGTCATCACAGAGGACAAGGGGGCACTCTTTACATCTAGAGGAAAAGAGATTTCATCTCCAAATACGGAAAGGTTTCTTCACAGTAAGAGCTGTGAAAATGTGGAATAGACTCCCTCCAGAGGTGGTTCTGGCCAGCTCAGTAGATTGCTTTAAGAAAGGCCTGGATTCATTCCTAAATGTACATAATATAACTGGGTACTAACATTTTTAGGTAAAGTTGATCCAGGGAATATCCGATTGCCTCTGGGGGGATCGGGAAGGAATTTTTCCCTTCTGCTGTAGCAAATTGGATCATGCTTTGCTGGGGGTTTTCACCTTCCTCTCAACTCTGGGTATAGGATTGTGTATATGGGATTGTATGATATATATATACAGTGGCGTAGCGTGGGAGGTGCAGGGGGTGCTGTGGCCCCGGGCGCGACATTTATGGGGGCGCCAGTATGTGTCACTACTGGCTGCCTCCTCCTAATTTTAAGTTCCTGTGTCCCCCGTGCTCCGGCCGCCATATTCAGTGTCCAGCGCCCTGTGATTGGGTGTATGGGGATCATGGGAGGCGTAGGGTTGGCCTGTCCGTGATCGCTCCTAAAGTGCCGCCTAAAGTCCCGCCTCCGCACATGACCCCCATACGCCCAATCACAGTGCGCCGGCCGGACACTGAACATGGCAGCTAGAGCGCGGGGGAGAGAAGCAAAAATGTGAGCCGCCGCTGTCTTCTCCTCCTCCTCCTATCTCTGGACCGATGCAAGCCAGGACAAGAAGGTGAGTGAGACTCCCTCCTGAGAGTCGTGGTACTGGCCCGGGGGGAGAGACTGTAGACAGGACAGTATAGTGTAGTATATGGTCAGTGTAGTGTAGTATGGTGGTCAGTTTAGTGTAGTATGGTGGTCAATGTAGCGTAGTATGGTGGTCAGTATAGCATAGTATGGTGGTCAGTGTAGCATAGTATGGTGGTCAGTGTAGTGTAGTATAGTTTTCAGTTTAGTGGACAGTATAGTGTAGTGTACAGTGTAGTGGTCACTGTAGTGTAGTGGGAAGTATAGTGGTTAGTATAGTGGACAGTATAGTATAGTGGTTACTGTAGTTGATAGTATAGTGGTCAGTATAGTGGACAGTATAGTGTAGTGGACAGTATAGTGGTCAGTGTAGTGTAGTAGACAGTATAGTGGTCAGTGTAGTGTATGGTATAGTTCTCAGTATAGTGGTTAGTATAGTTCTCAGTGTAGTGGATAGTATAGTGTAGTGGACAATATAGTTCTCAGTATAGTGGTTAGTATAGTTCTCAGTGTAGTGGACAGTATAGTATAGTGGTCAGTGTAGTGTGTAATGGTCAGAAAAGAAATCAGGTAGGTCAGTACTATTGTATTGTTGGAAAGAAGTTGGGGTGTGCTAAAAGTCCGCAGGTTAGGGGGCGCAAGTTACTTGCCTTGCCCCGGGTGCTGACAACCCACGCTACGCCACTGTATATGTATATATATATATATATATATATATATATATATATATATATATATATATATATATATATATATATATATATATATATTTTTTTTTTTTTTTTTTTTTTTTTCTTTTTTTTTTTTTTTTTTTTAATTGGTTTGGACTTTTTTCAACCTCACTAACTATGTAACTATAACAGAGACATGTAGCAGACTGACCTATGGTCATTTTTTTAAATGCTACATTTGGCTACAGGAGATTGTGGCTCATTCTATAAAGCAGTCCAGAATAAGACATGGATTTCTCTGCAGAGAAAACTCAGCTGATGGAATGCAATTGAACAGCTGATGTACAGCAGCACCCTGTGGCCAACAGAGATGATCAAGAGCATGCATGTCTAAAGGGATATCAGAGATGCTTTCTTTTGTAAAAAAACAAAACAAAAAAACGTCAATACTTTGCTGTTCTCTTGAGTTTATGATGCATGGATGTGGACTTGCCTTCAGCCATAGTCAATAATACCCTGGCACCATTCCAAAGTAAACACCAGCCCGCTATAATAATTATTAGTCATAATAAAAAGCCATGTAAACCTCTTCAAACAAACTGACAGTTCTAAGGAACTTCACTCTATGATTTATAGTAAATATAATATACATACATTTTTTTTCAATCTATCCTTTAAATTGGCAATATAGCTATTGTTGGTATTGTAGATGCTCCATTTATTCACATAATGTATATGAAAAATTAATTCAGCTCTAATACCCAGAAACCATTGGAGCTTATTCAGCATAATTAATTTTTCATAAGCAACATGCGCTACAGATGCAGAAGCACCATTTCATTTCAATATGGATTTAAAAAAAACTAAAAACACAGCCACGCTCAGATGGAGAGAACTGATAAAGTGCAAGAGAGGTGGCGAGACTTTATTTCGTATGAATGATTTTGCTGCCTTAGCAGAACAGTTGTAGCTTATTTGAAGGAGAAAAATGTAGAGGAGGAAATACGAAGGAAAAAAACTGAAGCTAAATTGATAGTTGGAGATTATATTGCATGGCAATAAAAATCTAGCACAGGCTTTACAGTATAGCCTAAGGCAGGCCATACATGAGTCGAATTTCAATAGAATTTTCTTTAGAAAATCTTATCTAAGAAATTTAGTTCGTATTTCGCACCATTAGTGGGCTGCAGCAACAGGCGATTTTCGTGCGGCAATCAAATTTGAGTAATCGGACATGTTGAAAGTTTTTTGAAAAACGAATGATTTTCTAACCACTTCAGCCCCGGAAGAATTTACCCCCTTCCTGACCAGAGCACTTTTTGCGATTCGGTACTGCGTCGCTTTAACTAACAACTGCACGGTCGTGCGACATGGCTCCCAAACAAAATTGACGTCCTTTTTTCCCCACAAATAGAGCTTTCTTTTGGCGGTATTTGATCGCCTCTGCGGTTTTTATTTTTTGTGCTATAAACAAAAAAAAGCAACAATTTTGAAAAAAACGCATTATTTTTTACTTTTTGCTATAATAAATATCCCCCAAAAAATTTAAAAAAACACCCCTATATTTAAAACCACACCCACAAAATTGCCAAAAAAGCTGTGCACTGTGTAGTTAAAGCAGAGCTCCACCCAAAAGGGGAAGCGCCACATTAAGACCTCCTCCCCAGCTCCTGTTTGTAAAAATTGAGCAATACACTTTTTTTTAAACCTCAAAAACCCATTTTAAATTCCACACAAGGAGGCTTCTATTGAGATTTTTAAAAAGCGTATTGCCTTATAACCAGCAAAGTGAGCACAGTGAGTCCATCCTGTAACTCATTCGTTGCATACAGGACTTTAAGTGCGCTTTTAGAAATTGCACCAAAACCATCCATTGCAAAGCACAGGTAACTCGCAAAAAAAACAGTGGGTACACTGTGCTGCACCCGTGGTTCAGGGAAACCGCATTGCATTAGTGTGAAAGTGCCCTTAGGGCTGGTTGGAGAATTTTAGTGTACTGTGTTTCCAGTTCTGGTTGGAGAAGGGCTGAACTAGTCAGCGTCCATCCACCTGCACCCTGCCTACTTCAGAAAGGTGCCACATGGATAAGATAGGGCTTCAACACCCAATCTAGGGAAGCATGTGAATGTTAACCAGGCACCAACCCTGGCATTACTTTCTTTTTTTTTTTTTTTTTTTATGCAATCTCTGCTACATTTTGTACTAGATAAATAATGAGCCTATGTCTGCAGTGGGTTATGGTATGTATGCAGCAATAACAGTGGCAGCCCATCCGTAGGTGGCGCACGGGCGCCGCCCCCCCTCCAGGCAGTCTCAAAAAAAAAAAAAAAGGCCCTTAAAAAAAAAAAGGTCCTTAAGTGCACAGTGTTCGGGCGCCGGACACAAATTTGACTATGCCCTATATTATGGATGCAGCCCCTGAGCAATCCCTGTAGTATCTCAACAACCCAAAGATAGATTCTCTGTGGGTTTCCGGTGCAAAAAAAGCCACTGAATTCTTACCTGAAGTACTAACTTGATAGCTCTCCACAGGCTTTAGGCTATGTTTCCACTATTGCGTCCCCAAAGTCGTGCGATTTACACTGTGACTTTGCTATGCAATTTGTGATGCGATGTCATGCGACCGGTGAAAAACATGTGAGAACAAGTCGCATCGATGTCGGAACAAAGTAGTGCAAAAACCTTTTTTGGAGTCGCTGCGACTTGAGTCGCACCAATTAGAATGGGGACCATTAAAATACATGGGTTTTGACTTGTCATGCGACTTCACATGTGTCAAGTCGCACAACAACTCGCAGTAGTGGAAACAGAGCCTTAAGATAAGGTTGCAAAGAGAGGAGGAATAGTGTGGTGGTAGAACCACACTAGTAAACATCCTGATGATAGCAATAAAATGAACATAGTTGCTGGAGATTACTTCTTGTAAGTGAAAAATTACATCACTTCACCTTGACATGATGCAATCAGCTCACAAGAGAATTATCAGAAGAGATTTCTGCAAGATGGTTGGTTTTTCATGAAGCCTTGGGGGAGAAAGATCTGCAGGAATGCATGCACGAACGTTTGTCTCTGAAATATTTTTCAAGGATTGCATTAAAACATAATGAAAAGTTTAGTTCTGCTTAAAAAAAATAAAATAAAGTTGCTGTATGTTTTTGTGCCATGTCTGGGTTGCTGATCTCTTTAATCCCCATGCACGTTTCTCTTGAATAATTCAGTAATCCAGTTATTGTAAAAAATCAACCTTGATACTTCGCTATCTGCTGGTCATTACTCATTGGTGGACTTCAGCCTCTTTAGGATCATACCTGTATGTTGCTGGCCTCTCCCCCCCCCCCCCAGCATTCTCCCGTGTGAGTAGACACAGCGGGATCTTGACAATGGTTCATGGACCTGCTGTGTCCAATCAGAGCCCTGTGTTGACAAACAACACAGGGCTCTGTACAGAGGGAACAATCTTTTTTTATTTTTTTTATTTTTTTATATATTTTTTTTTTAGTTTATTATTTTATTTATTTATAGGCACACACTTAACCCCTTCATTACCCCGTGATGTTAACCCCTGCCCAACAAATGTCCTTAGTACCTTAGTACAGTGATGGTGTATAGTATTTTCACTGTATTAGTGTCCCTGGTCATGTCAGTTAGTCAGTTCCCACCCAGTGTTAGTTAGACCCCCTTTCACACTGGGGCCGCGGCAACACTTGAGTGGTTTAAGGGGAAACATGCAAATGTGTTGGAATGGCCTAGTCAAAGCCCAGACCTCAATCCATTAGAAAATCTGTGATCAGACTTAAAGATTGCTGTTCACAAGTGCAAACCATCTAACTTGAAGGAGCTGGAGCAGTTTTGCAAGAAGGAATGGGCAAAAATCCCAGTGGTAAGATGTGGCAAGCTCATAGAAACTTATCCACAGCAACTTGGAGCTGTGATAGCCGCAATAGGTGACTCTACAAAGTATTGACTTTAGGGGGGTGAATAGTTATGCACATTGACTTTTTCTGTTATTTTGTCTTATTTGTTGTTTGCTTCACAATAAAAAAAAAAATCTTCAAAGTTGTTGGCATGTTCTGTAAATGAAATGATGCAAATCCTCAAACAATCCATGTTAATTCCAGGTTGTGAGGCAACAAAACACGAAAAATGCCAAGGGGGGGGGGGGGGGGTGAATACTTTTGCAAGGAACTGTATATTCCATAGTTTGTGGACGCTATACCTTTTACACAAACCAATCAATATACACTTATTGAGATTTTTTTGTTATTAACAACATTCAGCAGAATATTAAAAAGAAAATACTAATGCGCTACCAAAAAAGTGTTGATGACGAGTAAAGTGCTTAATATAAAGTGCGTGATATAAAGTGCTTGATGGAATATAAAAAGCGGCTGAACTTCTGTAGTGTTGCCAACACCCCTAAGTATGTATATATATAGTGAAGCAGCGCTAATTAGTAACCAAAATATAAATAAATAAAGTGTTAATGGGAAAAAATATCTCAAGTGTATCTCATCAAGATATATTCATATAAAAGTGTTCAATAGAAATGTGTTCAATCAAAAAATCATAATAACATTCAAATAAATGGTTCAGTGAAAATAGTCCGATAATAAAGTGCATCCAAAGGAATCCAGTGATTCACAGAGGTAATCAGTCTCTTGTTCAAGGTGTAAATCAATATATTCCTGTGTAAACAAATATTCCTGTGTAAACAAATATTCCTGTGTAAACAAATATTCCTGTGTAGACAAATACAGATGAGGGGGAAAGGAATGGATATGGAAGTCCAATTTTCAGATGTAAGGTGATAATACAAAAAACTTTCTAGAATCCTCCCCCAGTGGTACTAGCCTCTCACCTTATGGATAGACCCCAACTATCAGGAAGTTATATACAGGCCCCTTCTACCAGCGCTTGATATGCCTGCATTGAGTAGAGAAGCACAGAGACCCAGTGATGATAACATCAGCTGGGTCTATATTGAGGAAGTCGAAACTTTAAGACCCCTTTCACACTGGGGCGCTTTGCAGGCGCTACAGCGCTAAAAATAGCACCTGCAAAGCGCCCTGAAAGAGCCTCTCCTGTGTCTCCAATATGAAAGCCCCGAGAGCTTTCACACTGGAGCGGTGCACTGGCAGGATGCTAAAAAATGTCCTGCTAGCAGAATCTTTTGAGCGGTGAAGGGGCGGTGTGTATACTGCTCCTCCCCATTGAAATCAATGGGGTAGCGTGGCTATACCCCTGGCAAAGCGCTGCTGCAGCAATGCTTTGCGGGTGGCTTTAACCCTTTCTCGGCCGTTAGCGGGGGTAAAAGCGCCCCGCTAGCGGCCGAATAGCGCAGCGAAATTGACGGTAAAGCGCCGCTAAAAATAGCGGCGCTTTACCGCCGACGCAGCCACCGCCCCAGTGTGAAAGGGGCCTAACTCAGAAAACTGATCCGTACAGGTCCCCCCCTTCAACGCCATCCCCAGGGAGAGTGAGGCGTAGTGGGCCACACAGCTGACACTCGAGGCCTGCGTGTGGACCTGGAGACACTTTTTTTTTAGGAAAAATACCCTGGAGACTGGGGAAAAGCTGCAATGATTCCTTGGACACATTGAGGAGGATTCAGCAACAGTCTTGATGTTTATGGATGCACTACCAGACCCGCTGGGGTCTATCCATAAGGTGAGAGGCTAGTACCACTGGGGGAGGATTCTTGAAAGTTTTCTGTATTATCATCTTACATCTGAAAATTGGACTCCCATATCCGTTCCTTTCCCCCTCATCTCTATTTGTTTACACAGGAATATTTGTTTACACAGGAATATATTGATTTATACTTTGAATAAGAGACTGATGCACTTTATTTTCACTGAACCATTTATTTGAATGTTATTATGATTTTTTGATTGAACACACTTCTATTGAACACTTTTATATGAATATATCTTGATGAGATACACTTGAGATATTTTTGCCCATTAACACTTTATTTATTTATTTTTTGGTTACTAATTAGCGCTGCTTCAGTATATATATATATATATATATATATATATATACACATTCAGCAGAATACATTTTGGCCTAAATTTTTTTTTCTAATTTTTTATTGGATATGTTTTATTAGAAAGTAAAAAATATTGTTTTTTTTTTTTTTTTCAAAATATTCTGCCTTTTTTCATTTATAGTGCAAAAAATAAAAAAAACCAATACCAAGAAAGGAAAGCTATAGGAAAAGGAAATTATACAAATTTTGTTTGGGTACAGCATTGCATGACCACACAATTATTTATTTCAGGTACTTATATAGCGCTATCAATTTATGCAGTGCTTTACATATACATTGTACATTCACATCAGTCCCTACCCTCAAGGAGCTTACAATCTGAGGTCCCCAACTCACATTCATACATACTAGGGACAATTTAGACAGAATCCAATTAACCTACCAGCATGTCTTTGGAGTGTGGGAGGAAACCCACGCAGGCACAGGGAGAACATGCAAACTCCAGGCAGGTAGTGTTATGGTTGGGATTTGAACCAGTGACCCTTCTTACTGCTAGGTGAAAGTGTTAATCACTACACCACTGTGCCTCCCTATAACATACCTCCCAACTTCTTGAGATGGGAATGAGGGACACCTATCAGCAAAAGTATGCAGGTATAGAACACACCCCTGACCACGCCCCCTTAAAGGAGAATTGTATAAAAAAAAACAAGATTGGTTAAACACACATGTGCTTTTTTTTACCACTACTATTCCTTTACATTGGCTTTTGGAATTTACAAATGCAGCAATTTAGAAATCAGATTAAAGGTTTAGCGCTGAAAACACTTTTTGATAGATAAAAAGTGGATTTTATATACATCTATATAGATCAGACCAAAATTAAGAACAAATGAGGAGGAATGAGGGACAGAAGGACATTGTTCCAAATCAGGGACAGTCCCTCGAAATCAGGGACAGTTGGGAGTTATGCAATTACCAGTTAAAGTAGCGCAGTGCTAAGTATCAAAAAAATGGCCCTGGTCATGAAGGGGGTAAAACCTTCTGGAGCTGCAATGGTTAAATGAGGTGACAGCTTCAAGCCCGTGCCTGATCAACAGGTTTCTATGTTTGCTTATGCCTCTGTCTGTTCTCGACATATGTAGGCAGGTTTTAACTAGTTTTAATTGATTTTTCAAATGAAAGAGGAAGTGATGGAAGTGATGGAATAGGTTTAGCTTGTCTAGTCTAAACATTCTTTTTTTCATTTTGAAGCTATAAAGCATACATAACCCTTAGTATTCAGATCAACCATTAAACTAATTGTAAATCTGACCATAATTTCAATTAAATGAATTTAGCAAATAAAAAGAAAATGCTCCTAAACAAAACTGAAGAAATTGGAAAAATGTGAATGAAAGGACAACAAATAAATGCAAAGGTGATGCATTTTTGTGTTCAGCAGTAAATACATGGCCAGAGGATGAAAATACCGATGTGCAAACTTCAGGTAAAACAATGAAATATAGGTTTCAGTAAAGATTATGATTGCTATTATAGCCTATTGCTTCCATAGATTGTCCATGAGCTTCCCATTTACAACACATTTCATTCAAATAACTCTATCACTAATTATTTCATATCTTTGATTCTTTATTTGATATGGCTATGAGCTATGGTTTCATACTTATTTTAGTACTATAAATTAGTAAGGTAAATATGTATACCATGACCATAAAATAGAAAGCTGAAGAAAAATATGTTTTCGAAATTTTTGATTTTGCTTTCTGCTGTAAAATTCAAGGTAAATAAAAATAAAAAGATTTCTTTTTAAAAAATGAACTGCATATAATAAAACTTTGATGTAAGCATCCATTTTCATCAAGTGTTGTCCTCAAGACATCACCTAAGTAACAAGTGGTAAACAAGTATCCTGCTGAAAGTGTCTGAAAGAAAGTAAATTGGTTGGAACATAGTAGTTAGGGACCAGCTCAAGTACAAATGTATATGGGATTTCTGACTGTATAGCGAATAGACATTTACGTGAGTTGGGAAAAAGCACTAGAATAATATGCAATGTTTCGCTCTTGCCTTGGAATTGCTCAAGGCTCAAACTTGAGAACCTAGCAACAGTAAGCTACTGTCAGTCTAGTTAGTAAGGTCATTCATTTAAAACCACTCTAAGATCAGTAGAACAAGTAAGCAACAAATGTGTAGTCTATAATTTGTCATTTGTGCCTGAAACCACTAATTAAATCTCTATAAAGATAATTCCCTAAACAGAAACAAATAACGGCATGAATTTTGTGATTAAAAAAAAAAAAAAAACGTTGCAGAATTTAATGATTTAAAAAGCATTTATGGACGGCTGCCTAGAAACATCAATCGGTCTTCAAATGTAAACTTTCTCAATGGATTTCGCTATCTAGTAAATCAATGACTTGAAACAAGAAGGCAGCCAACGAGGACTGAAAAGTCTGAATGCCCATCCTGCATGCTCGTTCCAAGTCTGTGACTTGCTAAGTAGTGAAGCCAGGATTAGGATAATAGCTGCAGAGCTTTTAAAGAGATTGTGTAGTGGTTTGTCTACATATTTTATTTACAGTGCTTTGCAAAAGTATTCACCCCCCTTGGCATTTGTCGTGTTGCCTCACAACCTGGAATTAACATGGATTGTTTGAGGATTTGCATCATTTCATTTACAGAACATGCCCACAACTTTCAAGATGTTTTTTTTTTTAATTGTGAAGCAAACAACAAATAGGACAAAATAACAGAAAAAGTCAATGTGCATACCTATTCACCCCCCCTAAAGTCAATACTTTGTAGAGCCACCTTTTGCAGCTATCACAGCTCCAAGTCGCTTTGGATAAGTCTCTATGAGCTTGCCACATCTTACCACTGGGATTTTTGCCCATTCCTCCTTGCAAAACTGCTCCAGCTCCTTCAAGTTGGATGGTTTGCACTTGTGAACAGCAATCTTTAAATCTGACCACAGAATTTCTATTGGATTGAGGTCTGGGCTTTGACTAGGCCATTCCAACACATTTACATGTTTCCCCTTAAACCACTCAAGTGTTGCTTTAGCAGTGTGTTTGGGGTCATTGTCCTGCTGGAAGGTGAACCTCCATCCTAGCCTCAAATCACACACAGAGTGGTACAGGTTTTGCTCAAGAATATCCCTGTATTTAGCACCATCCATCTTTCCCTCAACTCCGACCAGTTTCCCAATCCCGACTGCTGAAAAACATCCCCACAGCATGATGCTGCCACCACCATGTGCATGTTTCACTGTGGGAATGATGTTCTTTGGGTGATGTTATGTGTTGGGTTTGCGCCAGACATAGCGTTTTCTTTAATGGCCAAAAAGTTCAATTTTAGTCTCATCAGACCAGAGCACCTTCCTCCATACATTTTGGGAGTCTCCCACATGCCTTTTCGCAAACTCAAAACGTGCCACTTTGTTTTTTGCTGAAAGTAATGGCTTTCTTCTGGCCACTCTGCCATAAAGCCCAACTCTATGGAGCTTATGGCTTATTGTTGTCCTATGTACAGATACTCCAGTCTCTGCTGTGGAACTCTGCAGCTCCTCCAGGGTTACCTTAGGTCTCTGTGCTGCCTCTCTGATTAATGCCCTCCTTGCCCAGTCCATGTGTTTTGGTGTGCGGCCGTCTCTTGGAATGTTTGCTGTTGTGCCATGTTCTTTCCATTTGGTTATGATAGATTTGATGGTGCTCCTAAGGATCATAAAAGATTTGGATATTTTTTATAACCTAACCCCGACTTGTACTTCTCAACAACATTGTCCCTTACTTGTTTGGAGAATTGGTCTTCATGGCAGTGTTTGGTTAGTGGTGCCTCTTGCTTAGGTGTTGCAGCCTCTGGGGCCTTTCAAAAAGATGTGTATATGTAATGACAGTTCATGACAGTTCATGTGACACTTAGATTGCACACAGGTGGACATCATTTCACTAATTATGTGACTTCTGAAGGTAATGGTTGCACCAGAGCTTTTTATGGGCTTCATAACAAAGGGGGTGAATACATACGCACATGCCAACTATCAGTTTTTTATTTCTGAAAAATAGTTTCTTCCTTGGGTTCCTTAAAACCTTCTCTGCCTTTGCATGCATTTCCTGCATATGCATTACTAAAACAGCTTATTTTTGCTGAATGGGATCACCCGAATAAGCATTTTCTACCTCCTAAGAGATTTTCACTTCTCTATCCCCTGGAGGAGAAATTCTCCAAAAAATGGAAAGTACCAGCAGTTGCGATTTCCAGTGTGAATAAAGGCCTAACTTGTCCTGTAGACAATGCACAAATGCTTAAGGATGCAACAAATAAAAAGTTGGAATCCCTGTTAAAATCTACTTTTTCCTTGGCAGGTGCCGTTACTCAGCCTTCAGTCGCTGCAATAGGCATCTGTCAATCACTAAAGGACCAATTTAAACAGGCCCTTAGAGAGATTCCTGCACAACAAGCTTGGGAATTGGCTGAACTACCAAAAGCATTATGCTTTGCCATAGATGCCATTAAAGATTCTATGCTTGTGCATATGCGTAGAATCCTGTGGTTAAAAAAATTGGTCAGCTGAAGCACCATGTAAAAACTTCCTAACTGGGTTCCCTTTTCATGGGGAGGAACTTGGACAAATATATCCAAACAATTTCTAGTGGGAAAAGTACTCTTTTGCCAGTCAAAAGAAAGTATAAACGCCCTTCATTTAAAGGGCTCTTTCCCCTGCGCCAGGGGTTCCGCCTCTAGGCAGTGGCGACGGCCTCCGCCTTCAGACTCTAGAGGAAAACCTCAGGGTCAGACCCAGGTTCAAAAGAAGTCCTGGGGTCAGAAACCTGCAAAGCAGAATCCTAAAGCCTCATCATGAAGAGGCAACCCCCCTCACCAAGTTGGGGGGGAAGACTTCTGCAGTTTTCAGAAGTCTGGAAAGAGGAAATTCAGGACAGATGGGTCATCTCCACGGTAATGCTGGGGTACAAGCTGGAATTTCGGGACTTTCCACCGTCTCGCTTCCTGAGGTCAAGCTTCCCAAAGAGAAAATCTCTGTTTCAGGCACTAGACCGATTAATATCTCAAGGGGTGATCATACAGATCCCCAAAAAAGAGCAAGGTCTGGGGTTTTATTCAAATCTTTTTATGGTACCAAAACCAAATGGAGAAGTCAGACCCATTCTAGATCTAAAAAGTCTAAATCAGTTCCTGAAGAACCGCTGCTTTCGCATGGAGACGATCAGGTCAGTAGTGTCTATCCTTCTAGGAAGAGAACTTCTCGCATCAATCGACATCAGGGATGCATATCTGCATGTCCCTATATTTCCCGCTCACCAAAAGTTTCTGCGGTTCGAGTTAGAACAGCAGCATTTTCAGTTTATAACCCTGCCCTTTGGGCTGTTCACAAAAGTGCTGGCCCCACCTCTAGCCAGGTTAGGGGCACAGGGCATAACAGTCATAGCGTACCTAGACGATCTATTACTAATAGATCAGTCGGTGGCTTGTTTGGAGCAAAGCGTACGCACTACAACCAATTATCTGGAAAGTTTGTTAGGTCAAAAGGCAATCCCTCCATTCGCCTTTGCATGAGGTTGCTAGGAACCATGGTGGCTTCATTCAAAGCAGTTCCCTATGCCCAGTTTCATTCAAGACTGTTGCAAAACAGTATCCTGTCTGCTTGGAACAAAACAATTCAAGCTTTAGACTTGCCAATGCGGCTGTCCCCAAGAGTGTCCCAAAGCCTCACTTGGTGGTTACTAACCCAGAATCTGTTGAAAGGAAAATCCTTCAGACCAGTCATCTGGAAAGTGGTAACGATGGATGCCAGCCTTTCAGGCTGGGGAGCAGTACTAGAAAAGACAACTGTCCAGGGACAGTGGTCAAGAACCGAAAGAACCTTGCCCATCAATATCCTAGAGATTTGGGCTGTGTGCGTCTGGCTCTAAAGGCCTGGACTTTCAGGTTATGGGATTGTCCTGTCAGGATTAAATCCGACAATGCCACAGCTGTGGCCTATATCAATCACCAAGGGCGGACCAAAAGTCTCTCAGCACAGAGAGAGGTGAACCATATTCTAACTTGGGCAGAAAGGAATTTTCCATGCCTATTGGCAGTCTTCATTCCGGGAGTAGAGAATTGGCAGAGAATTGGCAGGCGGACTACTTGAGTCGTTGGCAGTTATTCCCAGGGGAATGGTCTCTTCACCCCGACATATTTCAGGCTGTTTGCCAAAGATGTGGGATTTCAGACATAGATCTTCTAGCGTCCAGGTTCAACATGAAGTTAGTCAACTTGGTGGCCAGAACAGGGGATCCACTCGAACAGATGCGTTGGTGACCCCATGGGATCAGTTCTCCCCTATTCAATTGCTGCCTAGACTTCTTTGCAGGATCAAGCTGGAAAGAAAGCCGGTAATTCTGGTGGCATCAGCATGGCCCAGAAGGTCATGGTATGCAGAAATCATAAAGATAGCAGTGGAAGGCCCATGGCCCCTCCCACTACAGCCAGATCTGCTCTCACAGGGACTTATATTCCATCCTTTCTTGTGGTCTCTAAATTTAATGGCTTGGCTATTGAAACCCACATTCTGAAGAAACGTGGGCTTTCTGGGTCAGTTATCATTACCTTAATTAATGCAAGGAAGCCAGCCTCCAGAACTATATATTATACAGTCTGGAAGACTTATGTTTCCTGGTGTGAATCCAAGGGTTGGCACCCTCGGAGATATATCATAGGCAGAATTCTTGCCTTTATACAATTAGGGGTAGAAATGAAATTGGTCTTGAGTACTATTAAAGGCCAAGTCTCAGCTTTATTGGTCTTATTTCAAAGACCACTTGCTACTCATTCTTTAGTCCGGGGTTTTATACAAGGGGTGACACGGCTTAATGCACCCGTTAAACCTCCCTTGAACCCTTGGGACTTGAACTTAGTTTTGTCTGTGTTACAAAAATATCCATTTGAACTGATACAACATATTCTCCTAGTCCTTCTGACAAGGAAGTTGGTATTTTGGGTTGCTATATCCTCAGCAAGGAGGGATTTCGGAATTGGCTGCTCTTTCTTGTAAAGAGCCATATTTGAGTTCTCATGAGGACAGGCTGGTGTTGCGCCCTAGTCCAGGTTTTTTTTACCAAAAGTGGTCTCAGGTTTCCACCTGAACCAAGATATTATCCTGCCATCTTTTTTCCAAAACCATATTCCAGGGAAGAAAAGTCACTACATTGTCTTGATGTGGTGAGAGCAGTGAAAATCTATTTAAAGACAACTGCTCAGATTCAAAAGACTGATGTCTTATTTATTTTGCCAGAGGGTCCTAAGAAAGGACAGGCAGCGTCGAAATCCACTGTCGCTAAGCGGATTCGGCAAGTTATAATTCAAACTTATGATTTAAGGGGTAAGATTTCCCCTTTTCAAGTTAAGGCGCACTCTACCAGGACGATTAGTGCTTCTTGGGCAGTGCGTCATCAGGCCTCCATGGCTCAGATCTGTAAGGCCGCAACTTGGTCTTCAGTGCATACATTCACAAAATTTTATCAGCTGGATGTAAGGAGGTATGAGGATATTGCCTTCGGGCACAGTGTGCTGCAGGCAGCAATATAGGTCCTCAAGTCTGGGGGTACCCACCGGGTTGTGTCTTCCTCCCCTCAAGTAGCATTGCTATGGGACGTCCCATTAAGTCATTACTTAAGGTTCTGTGTCCCATGATGTACGATAAAGAAAATAGATTTTTTATAACCGCTTACCTGTAAAATCCTTCTCTTGGAGTACATCATGGGACACAGAGGTCCCTGCCCTCTTTTTTGGGATTTAAGTATATTGCTTTGCTACAAAAACTGATGTGCTCCTGGAAGGAGGAGGGGTTATATAGGGGAGTGAACTTCCTGGATTGGGTATAACCAGTGTCCATCACCTGAAGAGGGCCTATAACCCATTAAGTAATTACTTAAGGCTCTGTGTCCCATGATGTACTCCAAGAAAATGATTTTACAGGTAAGCTGTTATAAAAATCCTATTTTTCGTCACTTTAGGCCAATATGTATTCTTTTACATATTTTTGGTAAAAAAAAATTGCAATAAGCATATATTGATTGGTTTGCGCAAAATTTATAGCATCTACAAAATAAGGGATTAGTTTTATGGCATTTTTATTATATTTTTTTTTTACTAGTAATGGCGGCGATCTGTGATTTTTATCGGGACTGCGACATCATGGCAGACATGTCGGACAATTTTGGCACATTTTTGGGACCAGTGCTATAAAAATGCATTGATTACTGTAAAAATGTCACTGGCAGGGAAGGGGTTAATCACTAGGGGGCGATCAAGTGGTTAATGTGTTCCCTAGTGTTTGTTCTAACTGAAGAGGGGAGGGGACTGCGTAGGGGAAGAGATAGATCGCTGTTCATACTCTGTATAAACAGAGGATCTGTCACTTCTCCTCTCAGAGAACTGGAAACTGTGTGTTTACACATACAGATCCCGGTTCTCCGTGTGCCCCCAGCGATCACAGGAGCCCGATGGTGATCGTGACCGCTGGCAGTCGCATCGGCTCCGTGGGCGAGCAGGGGGCGTGCGCACTCCTAGTGGCCACAGGGCGAAGCGATGTTACATAACGTAGTTTTGCCCAGCCGTGCCATTCTGCTGCAGTACAACTGCAGCGGCTGGTTGGCAAGGGGTTAAAGTGCACCAATTAAAGTGGCTAGCTGAAGACACCAAAGCTTATCTTTGCTTCAAAAAGGACTGAAGCTGTTAGGGCCATACGGATCCGCACACACATATTCAGGGCTCTCTGTGTGTGGGTCAGTTTATCTATAAAGTTAAGCCATTTCTTGCTGACTTGAATTGGTGTGTAAAGTTGGGCCTGGGGTGTCAGGAGACAGTAGAGAGAGGTCTTACACAAAGGGAGTCATTCCTCTGCTCTTCTCCTTCCTAGACTCATAGAGCCAATCTGAGTAGAGGTAACCAATCTAATTTGAAGTGCCATATTGTGCTTTATTTACCATTAAAGCGTGCTCTTGGGCACATTCTCAGGTTTGGAATCCCCTGAAAGCAGCTTGAATACAGGATTGAGAGCTCTATTGCTCTTAAATCTCAGTTATTGATCTCTAGTTGATTACTTGACTATATTCTGTTACTGTTTGTTATTCTTCCACAGAAATATTGCAGTAAAGACAATTTCTGTATTTTATCATAACGTGTGTGTTTCTCATTGATCATTGCACTTACACTATTGCCAGGTGTGCCACAGGGGGCTGAGGCTGTTATTAGGGTTGATAGGCAGAGTAACAGGCTGAAGAAACTTAAGCAGCTCATACAGGAGTATCGCTACATATACATATTGTTTAGTGACTGGAACATTATTTGGTTGCCCTCTACTGATAAACATCTGACATTTAATTTATTGAAAAATCTGTGAGCAAAGCAGATGTAAACGAGTCCTTACAGTTTTTCCACTTCCTGGGTGAGAGAGGCACTGGTGATGTCACCCTGGCCTCAGAGCTGCATCCTGGAAAGTTCCTATCACATGTTCAAGGAGGCGGACCCAGAGTCCTAGGCCATGTTCCAGTCAGTAAATGGAGATGGAGTCATCAGCCCTTGTAAAACTAGCCACCACAAGAAGAATAGGGAGGAACAGATAGCAAGATGGTCCAACCAAGTGTTGCGACGTAGTACAAGCGTTTATCTTGCTTACCTACCAACACATATGCAGTCTGCATTCTCTCAGAGCTCAGCATTCTGCAACAGTGAAAGAGAACAGCCTGCACATGTGGGTAGGGAACTTAGACAAACACTTCTATGTGGGTTTCCAGAGCTGCATATCCAATGTTTGGTATGCCCTGCCATCTGCAGGACATAGATGGGAGGGCAACTGAATAGGCAGCTTAAAAAGTAGGCATTCCTTTACTAAACAGAGCACTGCATATTAATGCATAGCCAAGATTTTGGCAAAAGTCATTAAAGGTGAACGAACACTTTAAAGTGCCCTCCTTCAACAGTTGTCAGTAGAACTAGTGTCCCTGATGCAAGACTTACCTTTGCTTCTGATGATTATTCTAAATTTTAGATTTCCAATCACTTTCTGCGTCGGTGACATTGGTCGCCAAGACAAATGGGGAGGTTTACCACTTGCCACCCACCACAGGCACTGCGCTCTGTAACTGCTATGTCCACTGGACACAGAGGATTGCGGTGCTCAGTATTGGACCATTGTGAGTGGCCCAGATACAACATAATCACTATGTCATTCATGACATCATTGCTTACTACTGTGTGTGATCTGTGATTGGCCGCCAGTGATCACATGATACCGGGGGCCAGTCACAGCACCTTGTACCATGTGATAGCTGTGGACCAATCACAGCATCACAATAACAATGAGTCATGAATGAAAGCCATTCATGACAGTTCAAACGATTGCTGTTACAGTGATTATCACTGCAATCACAATATAAATAAAAAATAAAACAACTCCGATAACAGTAGGTAAAAAAAAGTAAAGAAAAAGAATGTAAAAAAGGAAAATGTTAAAAGAATAAATACAAAATTTTATATTTTTATATACTGTGACCATCCCTAGTCACTGCAACACCAGCCATATGATGATTCTGTACTGCACTGTTGACAGTATTTAAAAAAAAATGCAAAAAAATATATTTTATTTAATTTCTTAATTTTCAAAAAAATTGTGACAAAAAATACTACTTCAAAAAATTCACCATGCCTCTTACTAAATACATTGGACTGTCTGCTTTCCAAAAAGGGGTCATTTGGGTGGTAATTGTACTGTTCTGGCATTTTAGAACTTCAACAAATGAGATAGGGTGTCAGCATATCAGAATTGATCAATTTCAAATATATATCACATAGTCTGTAGACTCTACTTTCACATAGACTAAATAATATACACTGATTTGGGTTATTTTTACCAAAGAAAAAAATAAGAACTCCAGTAGTGATTGCATATCACCAAAAGAACAAGTTCTATTTGTGTAAAAAAAATTATAGAAATTTCATTTGGGTACAGTATTGCATGACCGAGCAATTGCAAGTTAAAGTAGCACAGTGCTGAAAAAAAATGCCCAGTATGGTCACAGATAGCAAAAATAAACCTGACAGGTTACATTTCTGCCCTACTGTTTCCAAAACTAGAACCCTTTTGACCCTACATTCACACCTATGCGTTTTTTGGTGCGTTTTGTAGAAATGCACTACAGTCCGTTTAACATGGTTTCCTAAGGATGTAGTTCACACCTTTGTGTTTTGCGGCACTGCATTTTTCGAAAAGGGTCATGGACTTTTTTCCCGCAGGTGTTGCATTTTGTATGCGTTTTGCAGGGTTTTTTTCTCTTTAAAGCGGACCTTCTGTCATTTTTTCAGTTTTCCATCTATTAAATCTTCTGCCCTGGTTGTTTTAACTTTGGATAGTAAAACTTTTTTTTTCTGCCAGTAAATACTTTATACAGCCCACTTCCTGTTTCTTGTCTGGCCTAAGCTTATGACATCATGCACAGCTCTCTCGCTAACTCTTGAGAGAGTTTGCCAGGAAGGGAGGGGGGATGAGTCATAAGAGGGCCAATGAAAGCTGCAGGGCTGCAGAGCCGCAGGCGTGCCTCTGTGTGTTTGTGTAAATCCAGGAAGTGAACAGGCAGCAGCTTCAGCTGCCCACAATTACAATGGCTACAGCCAGACTTAGTGGAGGGAGATTTCTGCAGCATATTTGGCAAGTACAGAATCACAGTATATATAAAATAATATGCAAAGTGGTTGGAGGGAAGCTTCAGAATAGCAAAGATGTTTTTATTACAAATTATGTGAGCAGACTGCAGTTCCTCTTTAAACACACTGTGTATAGCTGATTGCTAAGGAGCAGACCCGGAAGCCTGACACCATGTCTATAACAACCGATGAGGCATCAGCTGTCAGCAGGTTTCCCTGCTGACAGCTGAATGTAAA
Source organism: Aquarana catesbeiana (assembly GCF_042186555.1). NCBI lineage: Eukaryota > Metazoa > Chordata > Amphibia > Anura > Ranidae > Aquarana > Aquarana catesbeiana. The sequence goes on along the minus strand of NC_133325.1, from coordinate 361,839,831 downwards.
GAAAAAGAATTGCTGGCAAAACAAATCGGGAAAAAAACATTGTGGGGTCCCCCCCAATCCATACCAGGCCCTTCGGGTCTGGTATGTACTTGGTGGGGAACCCCGCGTCCAAACTAAAAAAAAATGGCATGGGGGCCCCCCAAATCCATATCAGATCCTTATCCAAACATGCAGCCCGGCAGGTCAGGAAAGGGAGGGGACGAGCGAGCCACCCACCCAAACCATACCAAGCCACATGCCCTCAACATGGGGGGGGGGTGATTTGGGGCAGTGGGGGCAGAGCACCTTGTCCCTATGTTGATGGGGACAAGGGCCTCCTCCCCACAACCTTGGGCGGTGGTTGTAGGGGTCTGCGGGCGGGGGGGTTATCGTAATCTGGAAGTCCCCTTTAACAAGGGGGCCCCCAGATCCCAGCCCCCCTCCCCCAATGTGAATGAGTATGGGGTACTCATTCACCAAAAAAAGTGTTAAAAAGAAAAAAAAAACACACACACAGTTTTTCACAAATCCTTTATTAAAAATAAAAAAACAATGTCCCCCGATGTAGATCCATCATCAACCATGCTGTCCGTTGCACCGCTAGACCCGAAAAAAAAGAAAGAAAAGAAATGCACTCGATGATGGCTAACTGCCGACTGCCCGCTCCTCCTGATGTCACAAGGGGCGGGGCCACCAGGTGAGGTCACCAGGTGGCCCATCCCTTACATATTTAAGAACTGTCAGAAGGAGGAGCAGGCAGTCAGACTTCGTTAAGTGCTAAGCTTTTCTTTATTTTTTTGGGTTCGACGATGCGGCAGGCGGTGTGATTGACAATGGGTCTTCATCGGGGGACATTGTTTCTTATTTTTAAGGATTTGTCAAAAACTGTGTGTGTGTGTGTTTTTTTTCACAGGGTAATATCAGTTGTACTTTACAATTAGTAACACTACCAAATGAGATTTACAGTATTCAGTTGTTAAAAAAATATTTTTTTATTTATAACATTTTCAGAGAAAAAAATGTCACATTTAATATTGATGTTTAAAAGCTCACACAAACCATTACACTTTTTTTAATTGATAATACATTGAAGACTTATTAGTCATTATCAGTAATGCAGAACACTGGAATTGATGCAAACATGTTTCGGGGAGATGGATCTGTGAAGAATTGACAGGAGGAGGATGAAAGTGTCTCCAGTGTAATATACAGACAAGTTCTCCATTCCAGCTTGTGAAAATTCATTAAGAGCTGAAGACTTAATATACAGAATTACTTCAATAAATATTGCACATTCCTGCACAGGTCAGCTCTTCAATACCACATCACCCATTTTTTCACAGAGATAAAGAAAAGCAAAGTAAATATATGTGGTCATGCTTTATTTAGACATGTCCCTTGATAAACATACATGGCTTTTATGGCATGGCAAGAATCTGGGAGGGTTAAGGAACACATTGAGGTAACCCCTCAATAGAATTGTGATTCTCTGCATTCCCAGTTAGGATGTAAGTTTTATTTATTTTTTTTAATTTTTTTTTGTTTTTCCTCAGATTTGTTTTTTGGCAAACATGTAATGCAGAGTTTTTACACCTGGGGGGTATTTATTATTACAATGTAAATTAGAATGGCCTTATTCACTAGACCTTCCGCTTAGTCTTATTTTGATGGTCATCCTATGCCATCACAATTCCATTTCTTGTGAAGCAGCGTACCAAAAAGTCAGAGGATATTTAAATTCTTCAGTGGAGCTAATTCAATTCGAACAATGCAGAGTGTAGAAATAGGTATGGAGAGACATGATTTTACAACACAATTCTAGTTAATAACACCACTGAAGTAAATTGTAAAAAAAAAAAAAAAAAAGATTATCATTATGGTTGCAGACACATAAATTGAATCTACATTGTTTCCCCTTTTCACACATGCATACAAGCTAGAGCAGGGGTAGGCAACCTAGGGCCCTCCAGCTGTTGAAGAACTACAAGTCCCACCATTCCCCTTTCTTTCATTTCTATGGCCAGTCAGTCTAGGCCTAGCATGGTCCCCATTAACCACTTGCTGACCACCGGAAGCAGTTATACTGCGGCAAGGTGGCTCGGCTGCGCAAATCGCCGTACCGGTACAGCGGACCGTGTACTAGCTTCCGTGGGCACGCGCCAATTGGCCAGCGGGGGAGCCAATCGTTCCCCGCAGAGACAGAACGGGGATCTGCCGAAGTAAACAAGGCAGATCTCTGTACTGACAGGAGATTACACTGAGATCTTGTCTTTCTGCTATGCAGGAAGACAGATCTGTGTGTTATCTCAGGCAGCCCTTCCCCCAGTTAGTTAACACACCCAGGGAACGCAGTTAACCCCTTGATCGCCCCTGATGTTAACCCCTTCCATGCAAGTGTCATTAGTACAATGTCAGTGCATATTTTTAGCACTGATTACTAATAATGTCACTGGTTCCCAAAAAAGCGTCAAAAATGTCAGTTAGGTGTCTTATCTGTCCGCCACAGTGTCGTAGTCCTGCTAAAAATCACTAATCGCCACCATTACTAGTAAAAAAAAAAAAAAAAAAAAATCATAAAAACACCATAAACCTATCTCATAGTTTGTAGGTGCAATAACTTTTGCGCAAACCAATCAATATACGTTTATTGGGATTTTTTTTACCAAAAATATGTAGCAGAATACATATTGACCTAAATTGATGAAGAAATTATTTTTTTCTAATTTTTTTAATTGAGAATGTTTTATAGCAGAAATTAAAAATATTGTTTTTTTCAAAATTGGCTGTCTTTTTTGTTTATAGCGCAAAAAATAAAAACCGCAGAGGTGATCAAATACCACCAAAAGAAAGCTCTATTTATGGGGGAAAAAAAGCACACAAATTTTATTTGGGTACAATGTCGCAAGACCATGCAATTGTCAGAAAAATTAACGCAGTGCCGTATCGCAAAAAATGGCCTGGTCATTAAGGGGGTAAAACCTACCCGGGCTGAAGTGGTTAATGCACTTTAGCAGTATAGTTCCTGTGTTCTGTAAATCAGGTTTTATTACTGCTCACTGCTGTACTTTCAGTGACCTTCCTACTACTTATGCTGATCTGGATGCCAAGTGTCATCTTATGCCTAGTCTTTATTACTAATCACCCTGTACGTTAAATGGTGTTATTAACACTGTTAATCCATTTCTATACTTACTTTATAACCATATCAGGTGACAATATATTAAGTTTACCTTTACTAACTGGTTTAGTGCCTAATTTTTTATATAGCACTACTACTGGGTACTAAATATTACTTTCAGTGATTTTTTTTATGGTATTGCATGCTTTGTACACTGAATCTAGTTTGTTAAAGGGACTGAAATTCTTAAAGGGGTTGAGGCAAAGAACAGAGGACCCATCCTAACCAGTGGCTCCTATGGGTGTAACACTACACAAAGTTAATTAAAGCTGTTTCCTACCCTTGATCCCCAGAGGACAGTTCTGCCAGCTTGTTAATACAGGTGTGCTAACAGATTAGGACTTTGCAGCCTTTGCTTAGTAGCCCCCTATTCCCCATTTTCTGCTGGATAGGAGCAGGGACGGAGGACATACCCAGGGGGGCAAACTGACAGTAAACACATGAGGGTAGGGGTGGGTAAGCAAACCCCTGCACAGTTCTGATCTGACAGCAATCCTGTACTAACAAGCAGGCAACAGGAGTGCTGCTCTGGCAGGAAGGAGGAGCTGGATGGGGCTAGAGAGCACAGTCCACACCTCCTCACAGTTCTCTTCTCCTCTCCTGGACACTTCTAGTGCTCAGCTTTGTGAGCTGTGTTCTTTCTCCACCTGCAGCTTCTCTTTCTTGCCAGTGCAGTGCTTCCATATTCCTGTAAACAGAGCTGCCAGTTATTGGCTTGTACTGGAGCGCTGCACTGGCAGGAAGGAGGAGCTGGAAGGGGATGAGAGCACAGCCAGCACTTCCTCCTGGCTCTCTCTTCCTCTCCTCGCTGCTTCTAGAACCTGGCTGACAGAAGTAGTGATGCTGACGTGACTACTCCTGTCAGTCTCTAGCTAAAACTTGCAGCTCCCCCCCCCACACCACCATAAACTGCTGTGCCTGGGGCAGTCACCCCTCCCGCCCCCTTGTCCCAGCCATGGTGACCATATTGATTCTGCTTGAAAATGGGTAAGTATACAAGAATGCAATAGGGAAAGGGGAAAGAATGGGATAGGAGAAGTAAAGACTAAAGAAGTAAAAAGAGGAGCTGGAGAAGAGGATATTTACAGTATGATCTGTTGGAAACACAAGGCAATTGGAAATGTACCCCTTGTGTTTCATGTCCGTAAGTGAGATTATACATATGTATCAATGGTAAAAAGAAGGGAATAAATGTATTTTTGTACTTACATCTAGTAAAACAATAAAAAAAAAAATTTAAATATTGCATTAAAACTGCATGATACAGAATGTACAATAGTTCTAAATGATTTATGACCAATAAGGTTACTTTAAACAAAAATGTACACTATTTCAACTTAAAGATTACATTGTCCAGCAATGGATATGGCATACTTTCAATCAATCAGAATATATCACAGTATACATTTAAATATGAATAAAAGACAGTGCAAGTGACATAAAATGTTTCATGTTCAGTTAGCTTGCAGGTACGTAAGTATTACTGCACTTTTTTAATAATTCTATATCATATACATTTCAAAGACATCTGGTTTTATTATAAAATGTATATTTTCTATTTTCCATGCTATAACTATTTGGTTTACATTCTGTAAAGCCAAATTATGGATGTTTAAAATACATTTTGTTGTCATAGCTATTCCCAACACATATCAATATATTGCAAGTCACACAGAAACCTGCAGAGCATGGCAATTTCTCAGTGTGTTTCAATTGGTTACTGAATTATACAACATACATGTGGTTCTACTAGATATCTACAATATGTTTGCTATGTGTTTTTGTATAGGATTTTGACAGGTGCAAATAAAATAAGTAGATTACTGCTGTGCTGATGCTGGATGTCTTTCAGAAATCTATTTATATATATATATGTATATATTAAAAGAAAAAAAAACTCTCCAGCATTGATATTGGAGTCCTTTACAAATGTAGCCTGTGTTTGGTTAGATTTTACACTTTATCTTCAAGTATAACTGAAGGCATTTTTTTTTTCAATGTTAGATTAGATTAGAGTAGAGAGGGGGTTTTTATTACTGCCTGTGTCCCCTCCCTGTTTATCCTGGTGACCGTTATCTTTGAAGTAAAATTTTGAGTAGTCACCAGAACAGGAATAAAGGGTGAATCTTACAATGGGGACACTAGTTCTAGTCGCAACCAGGGATTCCTCACTTTGGAGGGATTTCCTCTTATTATCAGTTGTGGCTATGGGACAGAAAGTGTTAGAAAATCTCCCCAATGGGACCAAAAAAAAAAAACTGACAGGGTCACAATCCTTCCTTACTCTATCCAAAATTTAAAAAAAAAGCGTTGCCTTTGGTTTTACAATAAAATAAATATATACAAACTCCCAGCTCTGCTTCACACACGTATTGTAGTGAGCAGTTTGTCCTATCTATAATGGCTGTTTTATACAGCATTGCTTCTTGTGACGCATGTGATCTCAATACCCACTTAGAGAGCAGAAAGCGAAAAACAGTATGTGCTGTAGCTTAAAACATAACTACACTATGATTGCAGATCCTTTATCCACCGGTTCACAGTGTCACATCGCATGTGATTCGCACAGGAATGCAGCGCGATTCATGTGCGAATCACATGCGATTCCGTGCAGTGCGATTTGAGCCCTTTCATTTTAAATGGCTCAAATTGAACTGCATCTGCATAAAAAAGATGCAGGCACCTTTTTATTTGCCACACTGGAATCGGATTCCATAGGTGTTCATACCCATGCGATCCAATTGAGGCAATCAATTTGCGACCTGCTTTTGGGGTGTTGTTAACTTTTAATTGACACCCACAGCAGATCGCATTAACACAGTGCAATTGCTATGCAGTGCAATGTGAGGAGGGCAGTGTTTCCTGTGCGTTTCCTGCATCGTATCAATGTGAACCAGGGCTCAAAGTAAATCTCCAGGAAAAGGCTAAATCCTTTCTTGCAGTAGGATTACACGCACTACAGGGGTTACTGTAAATGTTTGTTTATCTCTAGGGTCATGAAAAAGCTATTTTATTTACTTGATCTCTGCAACTCTGGCAGACAGCCCTCTCCTCCACTCTAGTGGTGAACTGTTCCTTGGAGTCCTCACATTCATTGCAGAAATATGGGTCCTGCATTATACATGATGATGTCAGAGGACCCGTGACCTGTGAGTGTAGGGGAGAGGAAGCTGCAGGGGCGGCTTTAGCAGTGCAGAGGGAGCCTGTGGGTGCAGGGGATCAGGTAAGTAAAAGTGCTTTTTCTAGTACCCTAGACAGGGCTGTATTTAATATTGATTGGACCCTGAATAAACATTTTCTTGGGCCCTCCCAAATTCACTTATTAACTTTTTTCAGGCAGTGTGGGCTCAATGGGCAGCTGCTTTGGGCCTCACAACTATGATTAGGCCCGGGGCAGCTGCCCCGTTTTAAAGACAGCCCTGACCCTGGAGCTAATTGAGCATTTAACCCTTGAAGCCTTGAAATGAGGGAATAGTCCCACTGAAAGGTATGGTTCAGCATTAACTGTCACCTTTTCCCCAAGTATGCTTAATCAACCTAATGCAGAGATGCAAAGCCTGTCTCTCATCTTCCATGACCTTATTCTAGTAGTGGGCATTAGCAAATCCTCAGCATTACAACAGGATATAAAAAGATGCCAGGAAACTGCCGTGGTGTGTGTGTATTGTGTGCGTATGTGTGCTGGTGAGGGGGGTTCTGATTCCTTGTGAGGTAGAGAAACTCCTTTATTTTTTCATGCAGCCTGCAAAGAATAACAGCTAAAAGTCTGCACTTAAAATGCAACTATCTATTAACTTGTGCATCAAGGGCCTGAAATACTCACCCCTATACCCATTTCAACCACTGGTCTTGGAGGCACTGCTAAATACATGAATCAAGCATCATGACTCCAAAACATTCACCCCTATACCCATGTCAACCAATGGTCTTGGAGGCACTGCTAAATACATGAATCAAGCATCATGAGTCCAAAACATTCACCCCTATACCGATGTCAACCACTGGTCTTGAAAGCACTCCCATTGAATGAATAAATACTTTAGACCGATTATGATTCAGTTCATTCACTAGATAAGTGCACCATATCTCTATACACAGCACTACAGGTGCCTTCTGGCCAACTTGCGAACAATAGTGCCCGTGGGAACAATAGTGCCCGTGTTATATGAATATAGTATAAACAAGTTCATAGTAATGACATATAAATGCTAATACCACTATGATAAACCAAATAAATAAACACCCTTCTAAATATTCACATACAGGGTTTCTGATTCCCCCCCTTGCCAGTTACTAGCATAGTAAGATGTTCTAATATATACATTGGAATATACACACAGGAATAATGCACCCCCTACTGTAAACATAAGGTTATTCAAAGGCAACAAAAAGTTCCATTGACACATAAAGGCACAAAGTTGCAGAACATCATATTCTGAATAGGAAAATACCTTCATCTCACAGATGTTACTTTTAGAAGAAAGAATAGTGTTGGAAAGCAGTTATTCTTTGTAGTGGATCTTTATCCTTATGCAGTATGGTTCACCCTAGCAGTTAGTCATGACACATGCATCAATTTCTATTTTCAAGACTTGTTATAGATAGGAAAAATCTTCTTTCCAGATATATGGAACTGATCAAACATTATATTTTAAGGAGATCCTCAAAATACCAATGGCATCTATTGGTTGTACGGTTTGGTTTTTGGGAGCTTTCATGTTCTTGTGTGCTGGCACAGCTGTGTAATATAATTGTGCAACATAAATATGTTTACATTACTTCATTAAATCAGTTATTTTTCAAAGTCAGTTCTTCCAAAATATCTAGTGTGCATTCACAAGGAAGTTCATTCTACAGCAGGGAATGTGCTGATTTAATCCTGATAACCAAAATATGGAGAATCTTCCGGCTGTTGAACTTCTGAAAAATAAAAAGAAAATAGTAAGAATTTGTTTTCACAAATTGATTGATTTGTTAATTTAGTGGATTGAAACGTGCTATCACAAAAATAAAGTAAAACATGAATTGCAACCCTACTTGGCACTGATGGGGGATGGAGGGAAGGAGGAAGAGAGAAATTTAGGGGAATCTAATATGCTTTACCCGCCCCCCCCTTTTTTTTTTCTTTCTTCCCTTATTCCCCAATTATGGGACTAGGCTGTTATGCCCTGTACACACGGTCGGATTTTCCGGCGGAAAAAGTGCGATCAGATTGTGTTGTCGGAAATTCCGATTGTGTGTGGGCTCCATCAGACTTTTTCCGTCAGAATTTCCGACGCACAAAGTTGAGAGCAGGTTATAAAATTTTCCGCCAACAAAATCCGATTGGTTAAATTCCGATCGTGTGTACATAAATCCGACACACAAAGTGCCACGCATTCTCGGAATAAATTAAGAGACGAAAGCCATTGGCTACTGCCCCGTTTATAGTCCTGATGTACGTGTTTTACGTCACCGCGTTCAGAACGATCGGATTTTCCGACAACTTTGTGTGACCGTGTGTATGCAAGACAAGTTTGAGCCAACATCCGTCGGAAAAAATCCAATGGATTTTGTTGTCGGAATGTCCGATCAATGTCCGACCGTGTGTACGGGGCATTAGACTCATTGAATACACAACCGAGAAGGGAAAGACATTCTAAATAATATGATGATAGTAAATATATTATTGGACTAAACAGTTTGTGATTAGTGGAATGTACTATCCAATATTGTGGTTATTAGTATCTAGATATGGAAGTACTAATGATTGGAGCTTTTATTTTGTTTCTTTTTCCTTCTTCTTTTACTTCTGAAATAAAAGGATTTAACTGTAGAAAAAATGAATTGCATGGCGTTTGTAAGTTCTCCCTCAAATTTTCCCCTCGTTGAGTGGAAAATGAGGGCTGGCGAGGGTGGGCTTCCTGGGAGCCGGGGGGGGTGAGAATACCGCTGGCAGGCGGGGTTGTATGGAAGCCGTTGTCCCAGTGATCACGGAGGGGATGAGAGAGGAGAGCAGGTGGTCGGATGATCAGAGCGCCAAGGAACATCACAGCTTTCAATTCAATTGCTGTGTGTTCCCCGCACTTGCTGTCACATAAAGCCCCTCCTTCTTGTCTGGAACTTTGATAGACAGATCACCCATCCAATCCCGGGACGTGTGACGTATATCAAAGTTCCCAGGCCAGGAGGCGGGGCTGTATGAGACGGCAAGCAGCGGGAACACAGCAATTGAAATGAAAGCTGTGATGTTCCTTGGCACTCTGATCATCTGGCCGGCAATTCCTCTCCTCTCTTCCCCTGCACAGGTAGGCTGCATTTTTAGGCACAGGCTGCACTAGTGGACATAAGCTGCATTGGTGGACACGCAGGGCCGCTGATAGAAACCCCACCCCTGGCCCGCTCCCCTGCCTTAAGATCCAGCGAAAGGACTGAGATGGGTGGGAAGGGGTTAATGATGCCAAGAGGTGCCCATGTCTTACTTTGTAAACTTACAATCTGTTTATTTATGTGCATTATATTAAAGTCAGTATAACCGGCAAAAGATGCGGGGGGGGGGGGGGTCTGTCAATAGAACAATGGACAGAGTCCCCCATTTCACATCAGAGTCCCCTCCATCACATGAGAGTCCCCTCCATCACATCAGAGTCCCCTCCATCACATCAGAGCCCCCTCCATCACATCAGAGCCCCCTCCATCATATCAGAGCCCCCTCCATCACATCACAGCCCCCCTCCATCACATCAGAGTCCCCTCCATCACATCAGAGCCCCCTCCATCACATCACAGCCCCCCTCCATCACATCAGAGTCCCCTCCATCACATCAGAGCCCCCTCCATCACATCAGAGCCCCCTCCATCACATCACAGCTCCCTCCATCACATCAGAGTCCTCTCCATCACATCACAGCTCCCTCCATCACATTAGAGTCCCCTCCATCACATCAGAGTCCCCTCCATCACATCAGAGTCCCTTCCATCACATCAGAGTCCCCTCCATCACATCAGAGACCCCTCCATCACATCAGAGTCCCCTCCATCACATCAGAGCCCCCTCCATCACATCAGAGTCCCCTCCATCACATCACAGCCCCCCCATCACATCACAGCCCCCTCCATCACATCACTGCTCCCTCCATCACATTAGAGTCCCTTCCATCACATCAGAGACCCCTCCATCACATCAGAGACCCCTCCACCACATCAGAGTCCCCTCCATCACATCAGAGCCCCCTCCATCACATCAGAGACCCCTCCATCATATCAGAGTCCCCTCCATCACATCAGAGCCCCCTCCATCACATCAGAGCCCCCTCCATCACATCACAGCCCCCCTCCATCACATCAGAGTCCCCTCCATCACATCAGAGTCCCCTCCATCACATCAGAGCCCCCTCCATCACATCAGAGTCCCTTCCATCACATTAGAGTCCCCTCCATCACATCAGAGTCCCCTCCATCACATCAGAGTCCCCTCCATCACATCAGAGCCCCCTCCATCACATCAGAGTCCCTTCCATCACATTAGAGTCCCCTCCATCACATCAGAGTCCCTTCCATCACATCAGAGACCCCTCCATCACATCAGAGTCCCTTCCATCACACAAGAGTCCCCTCCATCACATCACTGCCCCCTCCATCACATCAGAGTCCCCTCCATCACATCAGAGTCCCCTCCATTAAATCAGAGTCCCCTCCATCACATCAGAGTCCCCTCCATCACATCAGAGCCCCCTCCATCACATCAGAGTCCCCTCCATCACATCAGAGCCCCCTCCATCACATCAGAGTCCCTTCCATCACATTAGAGTCCCCTCCATCACATCAGAGTCCCTTCCATCACATCAGAGACCCCTCCATCACATCAGAGTCCCTTCCATCACACAAGAGTCCCCTCCATCACATCACTGCCCCCTCCATCACATCAGAGTCCCCTCCATCACATCAGAGTCCCCTCCATTAAATCAGAGTCCCCTCCATCACATCAGAGTCCCCTCCATCACATCAGAGCCCCCTCCATCACATCAGAGTCCCCTCCATCACATCACAGCCCCCTTCATCACATCAGAGTCCCCTCCATCACATCAGAGTCCCCTCCATCACATCACAGCCCCCCCATCACATCACAGCTCCCTCCATCACATCAGAGTCCCCTCCATCACATCACAGCTCCCTCCATAACATCAGAGTCCCCTCCATCACATTAGAGTCCCCTCCATCACATCAGAGTCCCTTCCATCACATCAGAGACCCCTCCATCACATCAGAGTCCCTTCCATCACACAAGAGTCCCCTCCATCACATCAGAGTCCCCTCCATCAAATCAGAGTCCCCTCCATCACATCAGAGTCCCCTCCATCACATCAGAGTCCCCTCCATCAAATCAGAGTCCCCTCCATCAAATCAGAGTCCCCTCCATCACATCAGAGTCCCCTCCATCACATCAGAGTCCCCTCCATCACATCAGAGTCCCCTCCATCAAATCAGAGTCCCCTCCATCACATCAGAGTCCCCTCCACCACATCAGAGTCCCCTCCATCACATTAGAGTCCCCTCCATCACATCAGAGTCCCCTCCATCACATCAGAGTCCCCTCCATCACATCAGAGTCCCCTCCACCACATCAGAGTCCCCTCCATCACATTAGAGTCCCCTCCATCACATCAGAGTCCCCTCCATCACATCAGAGTCCCTTCCATCACATCAGAGTTCCCTCCATCACATCAAAGTCCCCTCCACCACATCACAGCCCCCTCCATCACATCAGAGTCCCCTCCACCACATCACAGCCCCCTCCACCACATCAGAGTCCCCTCCACCACATCAGAGTCCCCTCCATCACATCAGAGCCCCCTCCATCACATCAGAGTCCCTTCCATCAAATCAGAGTCCCCTCCATCACATCAGAGCCCCCTCCATCACATCAGAGTCCCTTCCATCAAATCAGAGCCCCCTCCATCACATCAGAGTCCCCTCCATCACATCAGAGCCCCCTCCATCACAGCAGGACACCTCTCAACATCAGTCCCCATTTCAGGTTGGTGGGGGAGGGGGCCCCTCAGGAGGTGTTAGGATTGTTTACATTACAAAACTTTTCTGACTATGTTGTGCCTGTGCTGGCAGGCCAGATGCAGTATCAGTGTGCCTGTCCTAATCTGTGCCCACATGAGAGAACTCTGCTGCACAGCACTGTGTCTCTTACCTCAGAAGCTCCTATCCGGGCTGCTAATCCTCAGATTTCTCTCCTCCAGCCAATGAGAGCAGCGGAGGGGTGTGGTCTGGGGTCTGGGGAGAAGGCAAACTAGAAGCTCTGGACTGGATTACAGAGCTCAGCTGGGGTCCTGGGAGACACAAGGTGGATCGGACCTGGATTCTGTTTCCAGAATTTTGTAATTGAAAAATCCAGCATGTACAATGAGAGCAGGGAGCTGCGGCCCCCTGGAGCTAAATACAGGGCACAAAGGGTGTAAATTAGAAAGCGTTTTTTTTCTTTTTCTCCACTGAACTGTCTTTGAAGCTGCACAGCCCCCTCCTGCTGGCCGGGCCCGGTACAACAGGGCTGGTTGTACTGGCTAATCAGCGGCTCTGTGGGACACAGGCAGGCTGCATTGATGGACACAGATGAGGCTGCACTGATGGGCATGGATCAAGTTGTTGTTAATATTTATTTTTATAACTTAATTCTGCATAAAGCATTTAAGTGTCATTTCATGAGATAATTTATGAGGGTGTGTTTAGGGGCGGAATTAGGGGCGGGGCAGGGCAGGGTGTGGGTGGGGCAACTGGTGGCGAGTATCTTGAGGCCTGGCTAGTAGCTCAGGACTTTACATTTTTAGCCCTGTATGTGTGTATATATATATATATATTTTTAGCCCCGTATGTGTGTATATATATATATATATACACACATACGGGGCTAAAAATGTAAAGTCCTGAGCTACTAGCCAGGCCTCAAGATACTCGCCACCAGTTGCCCCACCCACACCCTGCCCTGCCCCGCCCCTAATTCCGCCCCTAAACACACCCTCATAAATTATCTCATGAAATGACACTTAAATGTTTTATGCAGAATTAAGTTATAAAAATAAATATTAACAACAACTTGATCCATGCCCATCAGTGCAGCCTCATCTGTATATATATACAGTCAACAGACCAGCCATGAGACCTTAGGGCAGTGATGGCGAAACTTCGCCCCCAGATGTTTTGGAACTACATTTCCCATGATGCTCATCCACTCTACAGTGTAGCTGAGCATCATGGGAAGAAGAATAAAGGAGGTTCTTCAAATAAGAGAAACTGGTTCCAGTAACAACTATCTAAGAGTTGATTACGCCTAACTTAGGAGAGATTTCTTCACTTCCTGTTACAGTGCCTTTAAAAAGTATTCATACCCCTTGAAATTTTCCATGTTTTGTCAACCAAAAACGTAAATATATTTTATTGGGATTTTATGTGATAGACCAACATAAAGTGGCACATAATTGTTAAGTGGAAGAATAATAATAAATGGTTTTCCACATTTTTTACAAATAAATATCTGAAAAGTGTAGCGTGCATTTGCATTCAGCCCCTATTACTCTGATACCCCTAACTAAACTCTAGTGGAACCAATTGCCTTCAGAAATCATCTAATTAGTAAATAGAGTTCGCCTGTGTGTAATTTAATCTCAATATAAATACAGCTGTTCTGTGAAGCCCTCACAGGTTTGTTAGAGAACCTTAGTGGGCAAACAGCATCATGAAGGCCAAGGAACACACCAGAGAGGTCATGGATAAAGTTGTGGAGAAGTTTACAGTAGGGTTAGATTGTAAAAAAATTATCCCAAGCTTTGAACATCTCACAAAGCACTGTTCAATCCATCATCCAAAAATGGAATGAGTATGGCACAACTTCAAACCTACCAAGACATGGCTGTTTACCTAAACTGACAGGCCGGGCAAGGAGAGCACTACTCAAGCAGCCAAGAGGCCCACTGTAACTCTGGAGGAGCTGCAGAGATCCACAGCTCAGGTGGGAGAATCTGTCCACAGGACAACTATTAGTAGTGCACTCCACAAATCTGACCTTTATGGAAGATTGGCAAGAAGAAAGCCATTATTGAAAGAAAGCCATAAGAAGTCCTGTTTGCAGTTTGCAAGAAGCCATGTGGGGGACACAACAAACATGTGGAAGAAGGTGCTCTGCTCAGATAAGACCAAAATTTAACTTTTTGACCTAAAAGCAAGATGCTATGTGACGGAAAACTAACACCGCACATCACCCTGAACACACCATGCCCACCGTGAAACATGGTGGCAACATCATGTTGTGGGGATGCTGTTCTTCAGCAGGGACAGGGAAGCTGGTCAGAGTTGATTGGAAGATGGATGGAGTCAAATACGGGGCAATGTTAGAAGAAAACCTGTTAGAGTCTGCAAAAGACTTGAGACTGGGGTGGAGGTTCACCTTCCAGCAGGACAACAACCCCAAACATACAGCCAGAGCTACAATAGAATGGTTTAGATCAAAGCATATTCATGTGTTAAAATGGCCCAGTCAAAGTCCAGACCTAAATCCAATTGAGAATCTGTGGCAAGACTTGAAAATTGCTGTTCACAGACCCTCTCCATCCAATCTGACAGAGCTTGAGCTATTTTCCAAAAAAGAATGGCCAAAAATGTCACTCTCTAGATGTGCAAAGCTGGTAGAGACATCCCCAAAAAGACTTGCAGCTGTAATTGCAGCGAAAGGTGGTTCTACAAAGTACTGAATGCAAATGCACGCCACACTTTTCACATTTATTTGTAAAATGTTTGGAAAACCATGTATCATTTTCCTTTCACTTCACAATTATGTGTCACTTTGTGTTGGTCTATTACATAAAATCCCAATAAATTACATTTACGTTTTTGGTTGTAAAATGAAAAAATATGGAAAATGTCAAGGTGTATGAATACTTTTTCAAGGCACTGTATGTCTGTCAAGATAGTAGATGAAGGGAAATCTCAGTGAGAAACAGACAGCAAAAAAAAAAATAAATAAATAAAAACAACAACAAAAAAGACAGACATTTTAACCATACATTACTCCAGCCCTCAAAAATTCCACTTGTCTGCTTGCATTTTGCGAGTGGATTTTGAGGGCTGGCGAGCTATTGCCTGCCTGGGAGCAGGGGGCGAGCACCGTCGGCAGCCTGGGTTGAACGGGAGTCCTTCCTCCCATTCAACCCATTCCTTGAATGGGAGTCCAGCGATCACGGAGGGGAAGAGAAAGGAGAGCCACCCGGATGATCAGAGAGCAGGGAACACAGCGATAACAGCTTTCATTTCCCATTGCCGTGTTCCCCGACACTCACTGTCACATACAGCCCCTCCTCCTGGTCCCGGGACTTTGATAGACAGACCCCCGTCCAATCCTGGGATGGGCAATCTGTCAATCAAAGTTCCCTGGCCAGGGGGCTGGGCTATATGTGACGTTGAGCGGCGGGAACATAGCAATTGAAATGAAAGCTGTTATCGCTGTGTTCCATCATCCGTGTGGCTCTCCTGTTCCTCTCCTCCCCTGCACAGGAAGGATGCATGGTGGGCACAGGCTGCATGAGGCTGTATGGTGGGCACAGGCTGCATGAGGCTGCATGGTGGACACAGGCTGCATGAGGCTGAATGGTGGGCACATACTGCATGAGGCTGCATGGTGGGCACAGGCTGCATGAGGCTGCATGGTGGGCACAGGCTGCATGGTGGGCACAGGCTGCATGGTGGACACAGGCTGCATGGTGGACACAGGCTGCATGGTGGGCACAGGCTGCATGAGGCTGCATGGTGGGCACAGGCGGCATGAGGCTGCATGGTGGGCACAGGCGGCAGGAGGATGCATGGTGGACACAGGCTGTATGAGGCTGCATGGTGGACACAGGCTTCATGGTGGGCACAGGCTGCATGAGGCTACATGCTGGACACAGGCTGCATGAGGCTGCATGGGCACAGGCTGCATGAGGCTGCATGGGCACAGGCTGCATGAGGCTGCATGGTGGGCACAGGCTGCATGAGGCTGCATGGTGGGCAGAGGTTGCATGGTGGGCAGAGGTTGCATTGGTGGACAGAGACTGCATTGGTGGACAGAGGCTGCATTGGTGGACAGAGGCTGCATTGGTGGACAGAGGCTGCATAGTGGACACAGGCTGCATTGGTGAACACAGGCTGCATTGGTAGACACATGCTGCATTGGTGGAGACAGGCTGCATTGGTGGAGACAGGCTGCAATGGTGGGCACAGGCTGCATTGGTGAGCACTGATAAAGTTGTTGTTAATGTTTCTTTTTATAACCAAATTCTGCATAAAACATTTAAGTGTCATTTTATGAGGGTGTGTTTAGGGGCTGAATTAGTGACGGGGCGGGACAGGGCAGCGTCGTGGTTGTGTGGGGCAACTGGTGGCGAGTAACCCTTGATGCTTGGCTAGTAGCTCAGGACTTGAAATTTTGAGCATTACATTATGTAAACAAAACTATAAAACAAAAGTTTTCCTCTAGAATAGATATACTTTAAGAGCTCTAGTTAACAATGTTTTCACACAGGATTCACACATTTTTCACATAAGATTCAAATAGAAATATGTGTGAATCATGGGTAAAATTCTTGGGTGAACACATTAACAAATAGACACCTAAGTATTTCAAATATTACTTGGTAGCATTTTCATTATGCTTTGATCCATCTTTAGAGATATTTACTTACCTTGTGTTGTTGAAGGTTGGTTAGATGTTAACTGGCTACAGTTTCTACAGGAATCCCAGAGGTTTGGGAGTTGTCTTGTTGACTGTTATTTGAATAGCCCACCCCCTCTTCTTCTTTTTTTAAAGTGTTCTGATTTAGAGAGAAGAAGTGCAGAAGGTGAATATAAATAAGTGTATATGAAACCAACAATCTATTAAATAAGCCTTTAAAATTCTATATCATAGAAATCCTTCTTTCCTTTCATGCTTTCTTCGTTCCTTTATTCATTTTATTGCTTCGCAGTCACCAACCCAGATTAAGCCAGCAGAAAAGATTTGTGACTTCACTTTACTGATTTGTAAGCTTGTTCCAGACTAGTGACTCTGGGACTCTGGTAGTAATGAAGCCAGAGACTGACATTTTTTTTTTTTTACAAGAGATAAGAGACTGACATTTTTAATAGAAAACAAACCATTTGCATGCCACTCCCAAGCTATGTGTGCTTCCTTGGCTGTTGAATGCCAAAGCTGGACAGTGCTGCATCTATGCCCCAAACACTGTTTATTAATTAAGAAAACTATCAGAACACACTCAATTCCTTGTTAGGTAGAACTTTATTGTTCCAGACAACAAAAAATCTTGCCTGGGACCCCCTCCTTGGACTTGTTTTAGCCAAAACTGGGCATGGTGATCTCAGCATTCAAGCCAAATTTTTGTTGAAACCTGTCAGAGAAAGAGATTCCAGGTAGGCTTTTTGATGTTGTACTGATCAATAAAGTTTTACCTGCAAGTGATTCTACACTGTTTGTCCTGAACAATAAAGTTTTACCTACCTGGGTATTTTTTCTTGGATTCTCAAATTAAGTTCAGCAATGACAGTCTTAAGTTAGCTCTTGGTATAGGGTCCCTGTTGCAGAACAAATATGTACACTGCTATTGCTGACCTAGAACAATTATGTAGGAAGGGAAGTCAGAACTCCCAATTTTCATACTTGTTTAACATCATTTAGATCAGCAGGACAGCCAGGCAACTAGCTTATTTCACAAGGAGAAATCAGCAATGGCAGACCACATATTTTTCTTAGCAAGTATTTACTGTGAATGTACTCATTTAAGGCACATTTAATGTAAAAAAATACCAATTCATTAGCCATTTCATGTAGTTAGTTACCTTTTCTTCATTTTTTGCATGCTTAAATTTTTTCGCCTTGTAGTAGTTACGTTTGGGAAGGATGTGCAATAACATTAGGTCACATACAACGGTTGCCTGAAGACATAAGACATATCAAGTTACTCAGATTAAACACAAAATTAAAAGCTTCATAAAATATACTGCACTGTTTCCGTTTGACATTTCTCCTTTCTCATGTTTGAACTTTCTCCTGCAGAATATGTCTTCATTTAGGTTATATGATGTCTTTTTAAACAGCCTATCAAGAAATTGTACAAGACGAAAGCATTGCTGAGGAGCATTAAAGTTGCACACCAACACTGAGGGGAGTTTTTATTAAAAAAAAAAAAAAAAAAAATGCAAAGCAATTAGCCCAGTGAAAGTGCATATACATTTGTTCTATGTAAATGGGGCAAAAATCAAATGTTATTAGGCAATTTCCCATTGTGGATGATTGTTTTTCATTGATTTTAAACAGAAAATATTGCATTTGGCCACTAGATGCTACTAAGTACCATACCAGTACCATTTTCCGATGATACTTAGCGCCATCTAGTACCCAAATGCGGTATTTTCTTTTTTAAATCAATGAAAAACATTCATCTGGCACAGGAAATAGCATAATATTATTTGTTTTTTCCCCTATTTTCATGGGAACAAATGTATATGCACTTTAAATGGGCAAACTGCTATGCAAATGTTTTTTTCCATAAATACAAGCCTTAATTACAATACATTTATTTCCTAGGACATTTCTGTCTTTAAGGTTTTTTACCCTGAATATGTCTAACTTTTCACATGATTTGTGGTTGTTAATCATATCATATCACTTTGGATTTTAAAGTAACATTTTTGAAAGAGCAAAACAATATAAAACACTTGCAAATTTTGCAATGCCCTGAAAAATGCTTAGAATATTTGGGAGTACATAGTATGATCAGGGTTTCCTCCCCTATCAAAGCCCCTTCTCTACTTAATTAGGTTATTCATTTTGCTTATTTTTTGTTTACATTTTTACTATTCATATGTAAACTTTTTTTTGGTTGTTTTTGGAACTTTTTGCTTGCTTTTTTCTTTTTTTAGCAAATGTTTAGCAATTTTAAAGTACACTTCTACTTAATTTGTAAATAACTTCCCTATGCTTTGTACCAGCAGCACATATTTATAGTGGCCTATGTATAAAAAAAATCACATATTTGCACAAGCTCCACAAATCTTCACCATAATATTCCTAATATTTTTATTTCCTACGATCATAGATGCTATATAGTGGCAGTAATGCAGTGTTTTTTTTCTGAAATACAACAATCTGGATATACTCTGCATTATTGCCACTAAAAAGCACTGACAATCGAGCAAAGGAAATCAATGTATTAGGAAAATTATGAATGGTTGAAATATTTGAAGAGCAATTTTTCTTTTTTTTATAAACAGACCCAGTGTCATTTGAAATGAAACAAATCACAGAATACAATTTGCACTTTAGATTGGTAGTGTTACTAGCAGTTTAAAAGTTAACACTAGTTGAACTAGATTTGTTTTAGTTTTTGAATTATTTTTTTTAGTTAAATTGCAAAGAAGATTAAATACATTAAGTTTTCCTAAACAAGTGTTGCTTCTTCCAGAAAATGTTATATGTATTACTCAATAATGTACAGTAAGTAATGACAAATTTATTTCCAATTAAATAGCCCAATAGCTGAAATGTAATTACTGCATAAAGGGTATAAAGGTACAGTGATTGAAGTGATTAATGTGCCGCAGTTCAGCTGTATGGTGTCCCTTGGAACAGTTTTTAATAGTGACTAATATGCCACTGCATTCTTTTTTTTATTTTTTGACTGATCCTCTAAATCCAGACAGTGTCCGTGTCATAGCTGAATGGTCAACTGCTTCTTCAGCCTTCCCCATGAGTATACAATGCTTTGACACTATAAGACAAGAAAGCAGCAAAAATGATCACTGCCACAGGAGCAGTCAGCCTGCTACTGTCATGAT
Organism: Aquarana catesbeiana; assembly: GCF_042186555.1. Taxonomy (NCBI): domain Eukaryota; kingdom Metazoa; phylum Chordata; class Amphibia; order Anura; family Ranidae; genus Aquarana; species Aquarana catesbeiana. The sequence continues at coordinate 361,819,829 of NC_133325.1, read as the reverse complement.
AGGGCCACTCAGATGTAAATCTTTCAATATGTGTTACAGGTAGAAATGGATCTGTTTCTATTTGAATTCTGTATATTAGCTTCATTTTGGTATATTACTGAGCAGGAAGAGTCTGCATTTGGTTTACTATTAATTTGCAATACTACTTTGTACCACACGAGGTCACTGTGAATTACAGCAGTAAAATGCAGAATGCAGAATATCAAGAAAACTAAAGGTAGTTAGGCAAGGCCCAAAGATATAACCAAGGTAAAAAGAGAACTTTGCAATGCTGTTTATTTTGTATTATACAATGTCTAAAAGAATTGCATGAAAATAAATAAGCGTCACTAATTACAATATACATATTTTAACTTACCACTCCAAAAATACCAATTCCTGAACCTATTGTTGTCATTGTTGGGATTATATTAAATTTTCCTCCCTGAAATAAATATAAAGCTGTTTTGATTTTGGCTCAAAATTGCTAGACATTTGAGCTATGGAAAATGATAGAAACATGTATGTGACTCAATACCACTAAGATAATTACATTTTTCATACAGTGAATTTGATGGAAAATGTGTTTGCAAGAAAGTAGTACTATGACTGTTACTACTAAACATTATTTACATGGCTTCTTTCAAAACAAAATAGCTTTACAGAAATAAATAAGATGTAAAATACAGATAATTGACATCTCCAATATGTATTTAAAACAAATCAGTTAGCCACGATAGTCAATAGATACGTTTTTTTTAGAATTCTTTTTAAAATTATAAAGCTGAAACCTTGCATTACAATTAGATGTGATGCAATCCAGCTACAGTATATGTACATGAAATAACGGAGGATCCAAGAATGACCCCTAAGAACCTTAACAAGACCTTGATGTAGCACAGTCACAACTTGTATAGCTAACCTAGCCTAAAGCCTCGTACACGATTGGATTGTTGGCCAAAAAAATTTTTGCAATTTTGTCCGAACAAATACGAACGTAGTGACGTACTACGTTGTTTTTCAGCTATTTAGCACCACCCTTTGGGCTCCTTCTGTTAATTTCTTGTTAGTAGAAGTTTGGTGAGTGTTGATTCACGCTTTTCATTTCGCACTTTTCATTTCGCACTTTTCAGTTAGTTTCTGAACGGCCGTTCATCAACCAGCCATGTTGTGGAATCGGAGGCGATAACATGTTATTTATTATTGGCCTTGGGGTTATTGCTTTGACATTATTTTTTTGGTTGAATAATGATTTGATTTGGTATATTTTCTATATTTATGGATGCATAGAATGCACTGTTTGGTTAAGTTCTATTGGCAGATAGCATGTCTAATTTTATTTGTTTTCTTCTTTTAATGCACAATAAACAAATTGTGGAGAATAATACTTGGCTATGTGTTTTACTTCAAATGACAGTTTGGGAGTAGGCAGTTACATTAAAAAAAAAAAAATACAATGTAAAATTAACAAGGGATACCAACATAGTTGTATCATTGATCTTAAAAACTACGGGATAATGGTGTTGTAGTAACTTTCCCAAATTAAAAAAAAAGCAAAATAATATTATTTTTGATATCACTAGAAAAAAAAAAGCCTTTAAAAATTTGTTTGCAATAACTCCATCAGTATCACCAGCAAAACAGCTTCATTATTATCCAATTAAAGAAGAAGAGAATGTGCGCTGCATTTCGAGATTTCATAATTTGCCACGTCACGAATGTTAATTCTCCATTACGAACCCTAGTTTACAAGACCAACCACTTCTGGCTCATCCTTGCTTCCGAGCATGCGTGTTTGTACTTTGGACTTTTGTCCGACAGACTTGTGTACACACTCTCGGAAAATCTGACAACACACATTTGTTCGCAGAAAATTTAAAAACCTTCTAGCCGACATTTGTGCACGGAAAATTCCGACAACAATTGTCCGATGGAGCATACACACGGTCTGATTTTCCGCCAACAGCCTTTCAACATTTCCCGTCGGAAAGTCCGATGGTGTGTATGAGGCTTAACACTAGACTACAAAGAACTACAACTTTTGCAATCCATAATATTAATTAATGATCAAATGTATCAAAAGCTAATGTGAGATCTGGATAGATAAACAGCTTAGACAGAAAAACATTACTGGAATCATTCCTCAATACTATTACAATGATTCACTACAATATTCACTAAATAAACACTACCTGAACAAAAAACTGAGAAGACAAGTTTGTCACTAGTACACTCAGATAACAGTGATTGCTTAGCTCGTATAATGTTTTTACATGGGGTAGTGTCTGTAGACACAAGGCCTACCAACTGGCTATTTAAAAAGGTGGGTAGGCATGGGATTAGTATCCACGACAGCACAGTAGAAGGCCGTCAGAAGTCATGGAGTACTGAAAATAATGCAACCTTTTTAGTGTGAACTAAAAAAACTTTGCAAATATCCACACTTTGAGGCATATTTATAAAGCAGTAACTTTGATGTTAACCAAATATTCACTTCAGGTGAATCTTCTTGGTACACGTTAAATTGCATTGACTGATTCACCTACAGAAAATGTTTCATGAATGTCACATTCACTGTTTTATATATAGGCCCCTAAGTGAACTAGCAAGAACCAGTTTGAATCCTGTTTCCTGCAAAATTGTTTAATTGGCTTTAAAAGCACATTTTTTAAAGTGTAAGACTTTAAAAACAAAATATGTTTGGATGCACGATAATAACTTGTGACAATGTGGTTTATTTACTAAAGGCAAATCCACTTTGCACTACAAGTGCACTTGGAAGTGCAGTCACTGTAGATCTGAGGGGGACATGCAAGGAAAATAAAAAACAGCATTTTTGCTTGTACATGATTGGATGATAAAATCAGCAGAGCTTCCCCTCATTTCAGATCTTCCCATCAGATCTACAGCGACTGTACTTCCAAGTGGATTTGCCTTTAGTAAATCAACCCCAATGCCATCTAAAGCGTGGGTAAAAATTTCACATACAATATATCCTTAAGCAATGACAATTTAGGAGTGCATGAGTATTTGTGTACTGAGGACATTCTCACATTTTGCATTTGAGCCCTAAGGGATTTACATACACCACCTAAATATTCTGTTGAAGTATATGCATATTGTGACTCACGTCATGGAAAGTTGAAATCTACAAAATGTTAATGTTTTAAGGGATGATTTCTGTGTTTTATCTCTCAGCTGTCTCGACCAGGGTTTCTCAACTCCAGTCCTCAAGGCACCCCAACAGGTCATGTTTTCAGGCTCACCGTTAATTTGCACAGGTGATTTGATCAGTTTCACTGCCTTAGTAATTACCACAGCCATTTCATCTGAGGGAAATCCTGAAAGCATGACCTGTTGGGGCGCCTTGAGTACTGGAGTTGAGAAACCCTGATCTAGACAACTGTCTAAGCATATAGACGTTTAGACATTTAAAACAAGTAATATTTGCACTCCATATTGACCATCAGTTTTGTTCCTATCCACCAAATGTGCCGATATCATAATATTTTATAAGTTAAAAGTTACGGACATTGTTGAATTGATAAACAAAGCAACTGCAGCATTACTTGTACTGTGTAACTCAGGGGTAGGCAACCTTGTAAGCACAGTGTGCCATAAACTGTAAACTACTTGAGTAGTAGTGAGAAAATAACATCCTGCACTCTCACGCCTCAGATCAGCCCCAATCCCTGCACCTTCACACTTCAGATCGCTGTCCTGCCTGCTCATCTGCCCAACCACTGTAACCCCCTGCACATCTGTCCCACCACTGTACTACCCTGAACATCTGTCCCACCTCTGTACCCCCATGCTCATCTGCCCCACCAATGTTCCCCCTTTCTCATCTGCTCCACCACCGTACCCCCATGCTCTTCTGTCTCACCACTAAACCATCTTCTCATCTGTCCTAACACTAATCTTATCTGCTCATCTGCCCCACCACTGTACCTCCTGCAAATCTGTCCCAACTCTGTTCCCCCTGCTCATCTGTTCCACCAATGTACCTCCTTTCTCCTGTGCCCCGCCACTGTACCCCCCGTACATCTGCCCCACCTCTGTACCCCCTTCTCTTCTGCCCAACCACTGTAACCCCCTGCTCATCTGTTTCACCAATGCACCTCCTTTCACATCTGCCCCATCTCTGTACCCCCCCTGCTCTTCTGTCCCACCGCTGAACCCCCTTCTCATCTGCCCCAACACTGAACCCTCCCTGCTCATCTTTCCCACCACTGTAACCCCCTTCTCACCTGGCCCAACACTGAACCCCCCCTCTCATCTGTCCCACCTCAGAAACCCCTTTTCATCTGCCCCAACACTGAACCCCCCCCCCCGCTCATCTTTTCTACCACTGTAACCCCCTGCTCATCTGCCTCATCACTGTACCCACCTGCTTTTCTGTCCCACTACTGAACCCTCTTCTCATCCCTCCCACTACTGTACCTCCTGCACATCTGCTCCACCACTGTACCCCCTTATTCTTCTGTCCCACCACTGTAACCCCGCTGCTGATCTGCCCCATCAATATACCTCCCTGCACATCTGCTCCACTGACGCATTCCCATGCTCTTCTGTCTCACTACCGAATCACCTTCTCATCTGTCCTAACACTGAACCCATCTGCTCATCTGCCCCACAACTGTAACTTGCTTTATCATATGCCCCACCAATGTACCTCCTGCACATCTGTCTCACCTTTGTACCCCCTGCTCTTCTGCCCAATCTCTGTGCCCCCTGCTCATCTGTCCCACCAATACACCTCCTATCACATCTGCCCCACTGCTCTACCCCCCTGCTTTTCTTTCCCACCACTGAATGCCCTTCTCATCTGCCCAAACACTGAACCCCCCTCCTACAGTGCTGCAGTCCCAAAACTGTAACTCCCGTCTCATCTGTTCCACCACTGAACCCTCCCTGCTCATCTACCCCATGACTGTACCCCCCTGCTCTTCTGTCCCCCGCAGTTTGGCCCCCGCAGCTGAGAAAAAGTGCAGAGCTCTGCGCCGCAGCAAAAGTTGGGTGTGATTTTAATTGCGCTGAATACTGGCTGTGGCTTAAAGGGACACAGAGTGCAGGGGTTCAGTAGTAAGTGACACAAAGGTTCAGGAATAATTTCAACAAAGTTCCCAAAAGCTCAACAGTAATTCCACAAACTGTCACCTGATTGTGGTTTTCTCAATCACAGTGAAATCCATTCTTTCTGAAATTGGTAGTGGCAACCAAGTGAGTCATCTTCCTCCAGATGGTGGAGGGGGCTAGCAGGACTGTGATTGACTTTAGCAGTGGCCAATAGCAGTCCTCCTCCGCCTACAAACAGGGAGTGCCCAACCAGCAGAACTGCACCCAATCTCTTCCCCATCACAAAAGCTGACAATCGCAACTACAGCAAAGTTACAGAACCAAACAATGTTTCCCATCTTTTAAAATGTGTGGGGGCGCAGTACCTCCCCCTCAGTGCAGGCGCGGCATGGGGAATTCTGAAATTGGAATGCATTAGCGTCTCACTGACACTTCCCTGCGCTGCTCTGCTGTTGAGGAGGGAGTCGAGTGCCGGCAAAGGAGGCTTCAAGTGCCGCTTGCGGGACCAGTGCCGGGGGTTGCCTACCCCTGGTGTAACTGATTCAAAGTCATCTCTGTAAACTTTAAATAAAATAAAATGACAAAATATTTATCAAAATGATATTGCATTAATAGTAACATTTAGTTGAAAACTTATTTTGATTAGTAAAATTGAATCTACTAAAATGTATTAAATATTTCTGCTTTGACAATTTTTGCACATCCCAAAACGAACTCTTTCTGGTAAAATACAGTAATAATTAATGAACCTTAATACAAAAGGCAAATAAACGCGATTGAAAGTAAACACCAAAATGATAGTGTAGCATAACACAAAAATTACCCCAGAAGGAGCTGCTAATAATTTTCTTCGGGCTTACCGTTACCATCTTCACAGTGTTCGTCATAGGGGTACTTATCAGTTGCTCAATTGAAACACTGGCTCCAACACTTAGTCCTTTTTCCAAGTTTTATTGAAAAAACAAAATAATGCAATAGCAGGATAAAGGGATGAACGGGATTCAGGTTGTTGCAAAATGTTGCAGTTTAAAGGTATTTCTTATATCCAGCGAGCAGCAGCTCCACAGCTGGCTTTAGCAATAATCGGATAGATTTCTCTCACCAATCTAGCAGCCGATGCGATGCTCGGATACGGTTTCTGCCACAGACCTGACAATCTTGAATACATTACTTGCTGTACTTGACACGGTCTCTGCCACAGACCTGACAATCTTGAATAAATTGCTTACTGTACTTGATCTCAGATGCGTCTCCGACTGAGTTTCCAGGCTCTTCTCAAGATACCAGCCTTATGCTCGGTCCTCTCCCGAAGAGTCCTCCCCTAGTTGCTACAGTCCCTTGCTTCTTCCCGTAGGCCAGACAGCAAAGAGACCATCCTATGGACCAACAGGCCACTAAGTGGTGCTAACTAACCCTGAATAAACTGAACAAATAAAAAATCCAGTGCAATAATGATTAACATGCGATCCATAAATTCTAGAGTACAATAAAATAAATAAAAAACAATCATAAAGTGCAATCGAGTGCAATGATGATAGATATACAATCCATAAATTCTAGAGCACAATATAAGACAATAAAAACAATTGAAAAGTGCAAATGAAGAATAAATATAAAGTGCAGTGAGGAATAGCTCATTCAGGATAAGTTCAAATAGAATAGGAATAATGAAATAGCAATATGCAAAAAAGAAATCGTGACACACTGTTGTGTGTGTAAATGTCCCAAACACACTAACAAGTGACCAAAAAAAGTGACAAGTGCAGTCCAGTAAATAGTGTAGTGTAACTCCCAATAGCAGCAGGATCCGATCTTCTGATAATAATAATACAGGAAAGTGGAAGAGCAAGAAACAGTCGCTGTGATGGAAAGTGTCTCAAATACACTACAATCATAATCCGGAGTGCGGCATCTATTTCCCCCACCCTCTCACCTGTAGCAGCGGCCCCAAATGGGACGAATCGAGCATGAACCAACAGGTGATACAGTACTCCACAGGGAATCCAGTTGTAGTCACGGCACCCGGGGACACTCGATATCCGGTTCACAGTTGCACTCTCCCACACTCAATGAGTGCCATCGGATGAATGGTGAAAGAAAAAAGATAGCTCCATAGTGTAGTATTTAAAATGTATTGCGGCAAAAAAATCTGTAACTTACATTAAAATTCGGTACTAGCAGCAGTGGAAATTAATGCTTCCGGGTTCGGCCGTACCTGGAAACAGCGGCACCTGGCTCCTCTCTGACGCGTTGTGTCACTACACACGTGACTTTCTCAAAGGGTCCAAAAGACAGTGTGTCACGATTTCTTTTTGCACATTGCTATTTCATTATTCCTCTATTTGCACTTATCCTGAATGAGCTATTCCTCACTGCACTTTATATTTATTCTTCAATTGTACTTTTTTTTTTTTTTTAACAAAGTTTTTTATTTTATTGTGAAACAGTTTGCATACATGTTATGTTATTTGCACATACTTATACAAGTATACATTACAAGGTAATTGTACGTAAAATAAAGATGGTTACATACATGAATGGTTTGTTGTACGTTTCTACTGACGTTCTCTATTAATATTATCATTTAAAGTAGAATATGATTATTATACTTTCATTGAGGAGAGATTTTTCAGGTGTAAAAGCAATTTATAATGATCATGAACAAGTTTCCGAGTCCTGTATCCATCGATCCCATATTTTATAGTATTTGTCTGGGCACCCTCTATTTATGTATATCACTCGTTTGTACGGGAGTGTCCCGTTTACTTCTGCTTTCCACTCTTTAATCTCGGGTGGTAAGGGACGCATCCACTTCCTAGCTATTATCTTTCTACATGAGAAGAGGGTCTCCTGTAGAAATACCTTGGTATATTTTTCCAGTGGGTTCGGGAATACCCCTAACAGGCATTGTTTGGGGTCTAGTGTCACAGGTGAGCCCATGTTGTCGTGAAGAAAGGTCACTATCTGTTTCCATAGGCCCTGTATCTGTGGGCATGACCAGAGGAGATGATAGAATGAACATTCTGAGGACTTACACATTGGACACAAAGTTGGGTAGTTGTGTTTGTATCTAGCTACCCTATGTGGGGTTAGGTATGTGCGATGTATTATATATAGGTGTGTCAGTCTGTCTGACAGTCTGGGGGACACCTCCTTACACGCGTCCAGTGCTTCTTCCCATTCCTCATCTTCTAGGTTACCCAGATCCCTTTCCCAGCGGGATTTGAGACCGTATGCTATTTTTGTGGCTATTGGGATAGTAAGCATGTTGTAGAAACAGGAGATTAATTTTTTTGGGTCTGTGTCTTTTATGATTGCTATTAAAGGATTGGAAGCTGACTGTAGTGAGAGTTGTGGAAATTGTGCCTGCATTGCATGTCTTAATTGAAGGAATTTGAATACCATATTGTTGGCCAAATGGAATTCCTCTCTAAGAGTGTCAAAACTCCTAAGGGTTCCACCCGACCAAACATGGTGTAAGTAGAGTACACCCCTCTCCATCCAAGGCCGCGTATCCTGGATGTTGTGGAGTTCTGATAGATCCCTGTTACACCATAAGGGAGTGAAGTCGTTATGTCTGGGTATGTTGAGTTTATTGTTTGCGAGTTCCCAGATGCGTCTGTACTGGTATATCAGGGATGTTCTGTTTATGTTACCTTCATTGGTCTTAGTGCCCATGGTGATAGCATATATAGAATCTGAGGTTCCTTGGGCCCACCGTGGGCAAAGTAGCATCCGGAATCTTTCACTATCTACCTTATCTATATGGTAAAGTTGGGAGAGTTGGGACGCAATATAGTAGTGATTGAAGTCTGGGAGTGCTGTGCCTCCCATGTCTGTTGGGTTTTTGAGGGTTTGCCATGCAATCTTGTGTCTATTTTTCCCCCACACAAAGGGTTTGATAAGGGACTCCATTATTTTAAAGTGTTTTAGGGGTATGTATGTTGGGGCATGCCAGAGTATATATAATATTTTAGGGAGTAGTATCATTTTTATGAGATTGATGCGGCCCCATACTCCTAAGGGCAGTTTGGTCCACGACTGTATTTTAATTTTAATAAGGGAATATAGTGGTTTAATATTGAGTGTTATATAGTCTGCTGAATTGTTGGAGGTATTTATTCCTAGGTATTTAATTGTGTTTACTCTTTGTAATGGTAGGGTGGCCTGGAATTCCGTAAGTGGGAAGGTGTCTATTGGTAAAACTTGGGATTTCCCCAATTTATTTTGAGACCCGAGAATTTCCCAAAACGTTCGATTATCTGAAGAGCCCGGTGGAGGGAAGGACCTGGGTCCGCCAGATATAATAATGTGTCATCAGCGTACATGCTGATTTTTTCTGTAAGGGTTCCAGTTTTTAATCCTATGATCTCTGGGTCTGTCCGAATAGAAATAGCTAGTGGTTCCGCAACCAGAGCATACAGTAATGGGGACAATGGGCAGCCCTGTCTCGTGCCTCTGTGGAGGTCGAACTTCTGAGACGGCCATCCATTCGCCACCACTCTGGCCTTAGGGTTCTGGTATAGTAATTGTACCCATTGAATGAATTTTGGACCAAAACCATATCGTTCAAGACAGCACCAGAGGTATCCCCACTCAACCGAGTCGAAAGCCTTGGCTGTATCAAGGGTGACTATCACTCTTGTGCCTACATTCTCATGTGTAGCCTGCATGTTTATAAATAGTTTCCGTAGGTTAAAGGAAGTGTTACGTCCTGGCATAAAACCTGCCTGGTCAGCGTGTATAAGGCTGAGTATCGCTCGGTTGAGTCGCATGGCTAGGATTTTGGCCAGAATCTTGATATCAGCCTGTAATAATGAAATAGGGCGGTAGGATTCCGGGTTACCCAGGTCCTTGCCTGGTTTAGGTATTAAGACTATTGTGGCTTCACCCATAGAGGCTGGGAGGGTGAATTGTTTAAACATGGTATTGTAGAGGGTAAGTAATTTGGGGGTGATTATTTCATTGTAGTGAGAGTAAAATTCTATGGGTAACCCATCTGAGCCAGGGGATTTAGATTTGGCGAAACTCGCAATTGCGGTGTCTATTTCCTCCCTAGTGAGAGGGGCCTCTAGAAGCTCCCTTTGGTCAATCGTAAGTTGAGGGAATGCTATTCCTTCCAGGAAGGGAGTCATCTCATCTGGTCCCTCTTGGGTCCTAGAGTTGTATAAGTCCATGAAGAACTCCCTGAACTTAGATGATACAACAGGAGGATCTGTGATTTTTTGCCCTTCTGGGCCCTGAAGTGCAATTACCACTGGGGGCCTATCCTCATTTCGAGCCAGAAACGCCAGGAGTTTTCCAGCTCTCTCTCCTTGCTCAAAATACTTCTGTTTGGCAAAAAATAATTTCTGTCTTGCTTTTTCGTATTGGAGTTGATTCATAACCCTGGATTGTAGTTTTAAATGGGAGGCGTTAGCTTGGGATGGATCAGTTTGATATGTGTGTTCTGTACGCGATAATTCAGTTTCCGCCTTCTCATATATGTCTGATGAGTTTGTTTTGATCCTGTTGATGCGAGTTATTAGGGTGGCCCTGGCGTGTATTTTAAAGGTCTCCCACACTATCAGGAAAGAGGCAGAGTTTGTGTTTTCCCGGAAGAAGGTCTCCCATTCGGATGACAAGTCGTCATCCTCTGGCAACAACTTCAGCCAGAACGGATTGAGGCGCCATGAAATTGGTGGTTTGTCTATGTGGAAGGTAAGGGTAATCCAGTATGGAGCATGATCCGAGAGCATTCTAGGACCAAACTCTGTCTTAAGAAGACGTGCTAACAGATTTTGGGATATAAAAATAAAATCAATTCTTGACATAGTATTGTGTGTTGCTGAGAAGCAGGAGTATTTACGTGTGTGTGGATGTTTATGTCTCCAGGTGTCTATCAAGTGAAAGGGTGAGAAAAGCCTGGCGAGTCTAGTATCCCTGGGAGGGTTTATAGCGAGTGAAGTTGGTCTCAGTCTGTCTAGTTCTTCATTAAGTGTACTATTGAAATCTCCCATCCATATTGTTTGAGCTGTTGGGTATTTTGCTATGAAGGAAATTCCCTCCAGTAGTATAGAGGTGGAGAATGGGGGGGGGACATATACAGCCAGGATCAAGAAGGGTTCCCCGTGTAATTTAGAGGATATAAATATATATCTACCTTGTGGGTCAGTGTGTAGCTCGCATAGTTCAAAGTGTACTGTTTTTGCGATAAGTACTGAGACACCCCTTGAGTGCGTTGTGTGGGTCGAGTGGAACGCCCAACCCACCCATGGGCGACGGAGTGCCATCTGAAGTCTACCCTCTATGTGTGTCTCAACCAGGGTCACCACATCCGCTCTTTGCTTTTTAAGAAATGCGAGAGCTGCCGCCCTTTTAATTTTGTCTCGTAATCCCCTCACGTTCCATGTGAGGAACTTCAATGACAGTTTGGGCATTGTTGTTTGTGACTATACATCAGTATATTAATGTAGCCTTTAGCCCTATTGTGGCAGGGCGATGTAGAATAGTAAGACAGAAGGGATAGGTGATATAACACATTGCGTTTGTCCAGGGGACATCCGATAGAACCGAGACTTGTTAATGTTGCAGACGTATCAGTTAAAGTGCACCCATTTAAGTTCATTTTTTCAGCTTCTCTTCCCCTCTCCCTCCTCCCTGCAATGTCTCTCGCCCAGCCAATGTCTGCTTGCATCAGTAATTGAGTTTTCTTTATGCTTTTGCGTCTGGTAGCATAGTAAAAGAAGAAATAATAAGAGGGCAATAAGTAAGATGGGATGGACTTCTGTGTACCCAGCCTGAAGATCCCTTTTCTTAGGAGAGACAATACAGAGAGTATCAGGTTCCCAATACATCCGCAATATAACTTGTTATGTGTAGCAAATGAACACCAGATATACGTGGGGTATAGCATTGTCATACATACATAAACCGAAGCGGGTGTGGTTGAATCCAGCTTTTTAGTTTCCCCCCCCTCCTCCCCCTTCCCTAAGACGTATTCTCTCCAATTGGTCTCGGTATGTATGCATGACAATACTCTCCCTGTGGACCCAAACTTGACACTATATTGAGGGGTAACGCATTGATATGGATACAGGAATTGTAATAGAATATGTTTTGGTCTCAATCCACCTCTCTCTCTCCTTGATAGGAAAAGAATAAATGGGGTTAGATTCTTTCTGGTCATGTGATATAACTCACTGCTTACAGCACTCGAATACCAGTAAAACATAAGGTATGTCAGTGCTGCACGTTCGAACATTAAAACGCATATATTGAAATTCAACTTGTATGTTTCCCCTCCCCCCTCCCCCCTCCCTGCTTTGCATCTTCCCCAACTGATGCTAGCATTCACCCATAACAAAACTTTCTTTGCAGTCTCGGCCTTGACGGCACATTGAGAAAAAAAATAATGAAAGTAAATTATTTGAAGTAGGATAAGTGTCTGTGCACCTCTAAATTTCTCTTTCCATAAAAGAAAAAACATGGAGAGGACTAGTCTCTCTTCACTCAGGTGTATATCTGGGGGTTGCACATTATCAGGATTGATGCTGTTGTGGTAGTTTCTTCTTAAGCCGTCAATTCCAGACTTGCATGGGGGCAGAGTACGCTGCACTCTGCTTGTGGATTGCAGGACTGCAGCAGCCCAGAGCTCCGTTAAGGTGTATAAAGTAGTGAGTATAGTTCGGTTACTTAAGAAGTTATCCCAGGAAAGTTCCAGCATTGTGTATCAGTAGTGATCCGCAGAATATAAACTGGATCGGTGCCCACAATAGGGGAGTACGTGTGTATATTTGTGTAGCCACTATGTCCCTCTACCCCTTAGGTTATCTTCACAATGGTAACAACTGGTGAAGTAAATGGGGGTGAGTGCTTAGTGAGAGAATTTGATATTGAGTTGCTGTTGCATCTGTTGTAGGGTATGCGTGTGGAAGATTGATGTGTAGTTACATACTCACAATCACTTTAATCCGCCTTCTCCAAGTTGTTTCTGCGTTCCATCCAGGCCATCAGTTCAGCGGGATCTTCAAAAAAGGAAACACGGCCATCATGTTCCACACGGAGACGCGCCGGAAACAACATGGCATATTTCATGTTGAGGTTTCTAAGCTTGCGCTTGGCTTCCATAAAATTTTGTCTGCGTCGCTGCACCTCCGCCGAAAAGTCAGGGAACACTGCTATTTTTACGTTGTCTAGGGGGATGTTACCCCTCTCCCTTGCAAGTCGCAAGGCGGCGTCTCTATCTCTGTAGTTGAGCATTTTGGCTATAAAAGTACGTGGTGGGGCTCCGTGTGGCGGTGGTCTGGCGGGCATACGATGAGCTCTTTCAACTGCCAGCATGGGGGAGAAGGCTTCTCTACCATAAGTCTTGATGAGCAGTTGCTCCAGGAAAAGTGTGGGGTCCTTACCCTCAGCCCCCTCTGGCAGTCCAATGAGACGGAGGTTACATCTCCTGCTTCTGTTCTCAAGATCTTCTTGCTTGGAGAATAGTTGTTGGATTTGCTGCTTCATGTGGTGCACCTCCGTTCTCATTGGAGGAATGGTGTCTTCCATGTCACTGATGCGGGTTTCAGTTTCTTTAACTCGATCCCGGAGTTTGTGGAAGTCTTGTCTGATTAGGGATATGTCTACCTTGACTTCTTCTATCTGCGAGGCAAGTGATGTTCTGCAGAGGGTTATTGCTTCCAGCAGTTTTTCCGTGTCTCCCGCTGTGCGCTCCTCGCCATGTGCAGCATCGCCGCCATTCTTCGCCTGGTCCTCCCTGTCCTGACGGCGGAATTGATCCATCTTGGATGTGGCAGCTTTCTGGGGTTTCGATGGCGACATGGTGTCCGGATGTTGGGGTATCTGGGGAGACGGGGACAGGAGCCAATCTTGCTGCGACAATGTGCGGAGTGTTACTCCTCCTCCTTCAGGGAGCCCAGCAGACCGAAGCTATGTCCTGCAAGACACAGGGGGTCAAATATATGTTCTTGAGAGGGGAACAACAGGACCCCTGACTGTGTCTGGAGTGCAGGCAGGGAAGGAAGGTGTGCCAAGATGGCCGCCGTTCACAGCATGTAGGCCCAGGCTGCAAACCAGGCCAGCTATGGATGACAGTCTCCCCGGGTCTCCGACAGCCAAATAAGCCAGTGGTCAAGGGGATGTGTGCTGCCTAGCTCTCCCAGGGGGTTATCCAGCAGTTGTGTACCTGTTTACTGAGGCAGGCCTTAGTCAGGGCCGCAGAGGAGGAGGATCAAGATGGCCGCGACCTCCGGTGGTAGGCCGAAGCCGCGGTCTAAATTTATTGCGCCGCCGAGCGGGAGATCGCCGCTCCGGTCGGGTCGGCGCTCACTCCTTCTTCACAGGGACCAGGTGGTTCTCCTCTAGGTGTCCCAAGGGAACAATCCAGCCGGAATTTTAGTTTAGAATGTCCAGGATTAATAAGGAAAAGGAGTAATGGACGGAGCTCTGTGATCACACGTCCTACTCCATGCTGCGTCAGACCACGCCCCCTTCAATTGTACTTTTCAATTGTTTTTATCATCTTATATTGTGCTCTAGAATTTATGGATTGTATATCTATCATCACTGCACTCGATTGCACTTTATGATTGTTTTTTATTGATTTTATTGTATTCTAGAATTTATGGATCGCATGTTATTCATTACTGCACTGGATTTTTTATTTGTTCAGTTTATTCAGGGTTAGTTAGCGCCACATATTTTGATTTTTATTTGTTTGAGTTATGTGAGTACACTTTTTTATGTTGGCAGCTCCTTTCCAGCTTATTGATTATTGTGGTTTTGTGCATTAGCATTCTTTAGAATAGGCCACTAAGACTTTGGGCCTTCTTCTAGTAACAAAGCCTTGGGTCCGCCAACCCCAAGACAGAATTTTAAGCAGCAGCAATTCCCCCAGGCCAGGAGGGCCATGAGGTCAGGAAGTGCGAACCCCACCAGATGGTGTCTATCCCTTAAATACCTCTACCCAGAATGCACGGTGAATGAACCACTCCCACCGAACCTGTTTCTGAGCAAAGAGCATTCAATATGTCCAACCAGCACCACCCATGGTCAGATGGAAATTTGCACAGTCCAGCTAAACTGGTACAGAAACCATTACATGTAGGTAATAATAAGCTGAGCCAAACTGTAGCTTCAGTTAACTTAAATGTCAAAAGAATAGTGTCTGCTCTTCAGGAGCAGGGCACTACAATAGTATGGTAATTAAATCTGTAGCGATTGCCAGATTGTGCTTTTGATCAAAAATAGATTAAGCTATTGGTATTAAGTTTTGACCTTGGTATGTATAAACTATTTCTCTAATGTGTAATATATTTAGCCATGAAGTACCCTTTAAAATATTAACAATACCAATGACCACAACAATAATAATTGAAACATTACCTCTCCATTCACTAAGATGTCAAAGCGAATACCAAAGACCTTGAATAAAGTTCTTTTCTTTACACCGTTATCTTTGTAATATCTTGCATGTCTTTAAGAGGCAAAGAAAAATGTGAACATTAACAGTTATTCAAAAAAGGCACCCATAAGATTACATTTCAAGATCAACTAAAGATATTATTTTTACAGGAAGTGGACAATCAACAGATCTAGCAGCATGATCATAAAATAATAAAACTATGTTAGGGAGGTCTTGGACAAATAAAAAAAATGTTAAAGCGGAGTTCCACACAAAAATGGAACTTCCGCTTTTCGGAACCCTCCCCCCCTCCGGTGTCACATTTGGCACCTTTCAGGGGGGAGGGGGGTGCAGATACCTGTCTAATACAGGTATTTGCACCCACTTCCGGCATAGACTCCCATGGGAGTCTATGCCTCTTCCCGTCCCGACCGCGCTGTCTGCTGGGAACACACAGCTCCCAGGAGAGAGCGGGGGCCACTAGGGACGCGCAGCGCGACTCGTGCATGCGCAGTAGGGAACCAGGAAGTGAAGCCGCAACGCTTCACTTCCTGATTCCCTCACCTAGGATGGCGGCGGCAGCTGCCGAGAACCGAGCGGGTTCTCGGCGTCCCCTGCCGACATCGCTGGACCCTGGGACAGGTAAGTGGCCATGTATTAAAAGTCAGCAGCTGCAGTATTTGTAGCTGCTGGCTTTTAATATTTTTTTTTTTTTGGCGGTGTGGGTGAACCCCCGCTTTAATTCTAGTGAATAACTGCAGCATACATGTAATTTTTTTTGTCTATAGTTCCACTGTAAAAAGAAAAATGCAACTTCACCCATTCACTATTGCTTTGTGCAGCAATTTTCTCTACCTATCTGGTATTTGCATTTTGCTTTTTAAAGTACACATGTAAAGATTAGCACTGTTTGTCCTGTAAAACCAAATTAAAACATGACATACCTGAAGTTAAAGCCCTGTGAGGCTGAGTTCTCATCATTGAGTCCATGGAAACTATATGTGGGTTTACAGTATTTCCATGGCCAATCCAGATCACACTGCCAGTCGATTATAATGCCAATGGTCCCTCCCTACAAAACAACATTATTGATATTGGTAAGGCATGATAAGTTACAGACAATATATATATATATATATATATATATATATATATATATATATATATAGTGTGTTACACACAGTATATGTGCAAAAATATGTGAGAGCCTGATACACATTAAGTGTGCTACAACTTCACCTTAGTTCTTTTTGGCAATTGTGTAATCATTGGAGCAGCTGCCGATTTATTTGGGCTGTTCTGAATCTAATAAGCTGTAAGTTTGATTGCTCCCCCTGCCTTCAAAAGGCTTCTAGAACAAAGGGGGCTGGGAGTGTCAAATGGGCAGCTTGAATATGTATTGGTTTTGCAGCCAATCCCTGGAAAGGTGTGCTCAGTAGATGGCTGGGGGAACATAAATAGTCTGGGGTCTGGGGCAGCCAGGTTCTTGTCCTGGGGGAGAAGTTCCCAGCCTTAGGGGCTACTGCCCCTTTGGGGCAGCTTACTGGAGTTGCTGCAGTTCATTGTGGCAGAGCTGGGGGCCTATCCTTAATCAACTTTAGAACTACCTAAGCACTTTCATTTAAGTGTGTGGATGTCTCACATTGTGAGTACTAACCTCTCCCTCACTAAAGAGTGTCTGATGGAAGCAAGGAACTGAGCAGTTGACCTGGGACATAGAGATGTCTGGGGGAAACTGGGGGAAGTTCAACTGTCATGGAGAGACATAGTGAGAATAGACCTGTGCTATTTTGAAGGATGAGTGTCAGCAGTAGCTCTTTCTGAGACAGCTCTTCCTAGTAACCCTTGAGAGAAAGACTGTCCAGAGAAGCCTAGCCTAATCAAGAGTGTCCTTTGATTACTATACAGTGTGCCTTTAGTATCCCATATCCCATACCACCCTCACCCCTCTCACATCCCAAGTTTAAAAGCAATAAACTATATAAAGACAACCCCTAGGCTGTTTATTGGAGCCAGAAGTGAATGGACTGTTGCTTGGGTAATTGGTGGCCTCTGCAGTGTTTAGGGATGGACCATTTAATACATGTGGCTCCTACGGGGCAGCGCTACAGACAGCTCTCTCTCTCTCTCTCTCTCTCTCTCTCTCTCTCTCTCTCTCTCATATATATATA
Organism: Aquarana catesbeiana; assembly: GCF_042186555.1. Classification (NCBI taxonomy): domain Eukaryota; kingdom Metazoa; phylum Chordata; class Amphibia; order Anura; family Ranidae; genus Aquarana; species Aquarana catesbeiana. The sequence goes on along the minus strand of NC_133325.1, from coordinate 361,802,210 downwards.
TATATATATATATATATATATACACACAGTGGGGCAAAAAAGTATTTAGTCAGCCACCAATTGTGCAAGTTCTCCCACTTAAAAAGATGAGAGGCCTGTAATTGTCATCATAGGTGTACCTCAACTATGAGAGACAAAATGTGGAAACAAATCCAGACAATCACTTTGTCTGATTTTTGAAAGAATTTATTTGCAAATTATGGTGGAAAATAAGTATTTGGTCACCTACAAACCAGCAAGATTTCTGGCTCTCACAGACCTGTATCTTCTTCTTTAAGAGGTGCCTCTGTCCTCCACTCATTACCTGTATTAATGGCACCTGTTTGAACTTGTTATCAGTATAAAAGACACCTGTCCACAACCTCAAACAGTCACACTCCAAACTCCACTATGGTGAAGACCAAAGAGCTGTCGAAGGACACCAGAAACAAAATTGTAGACCTGCACCAGGCTGGGAAGACTGAATCTGCAATAGGCAAGCAGCTTGGTGTGAAGAAATCAACTGTGGGAGCAATAATTAGAAAATGGAAGACATACAAGACCACTGATAATCTCCCTCGATCTGGGGCTCCATGCAAGATCTCACCCCGTGGGGTCAAAATGATCACAGGAACGGTGAGCAAAAATCCCAGAACCACACGGGGGGACCTAGTGAATGACCTACAGAGAGCTGGGACCAACGTAACAAAGGCTACCATCAGTAACACACTACGCCGCCAGGGACTCAGATCCTGCAGTGCCAGACGTGTCCCCTTGCTTAAGCCAGTACATGTCTGGGCCCGTCTGAGGTTTGCTAGGGAGCATTTGGATGATCCAGAAGAGGATTGGGAGAATGTCATATGGTCAGATGAAACCAAAGAACTGTTTGGTAGAAACACAACTTGTCGTGTTTGGAGGAGAGAGAATGCTGAGTTGCAACCAAAGAAAACCATACCTACTTTGAAGCATGGGGGTGGCAACATCATGCTTTGGGGCTGTTTCTCTGCAAAGGGAACAGTACGACTGATCCATGCACATGAAAGAATGAATGGGGCCATGTATTGTGAGATTTTGAGTGCAAACCTCCTCCCATCAGCAAGGACATTGAAGATGAAACGTGGCTGGGTCTTTCAGCAGGACAATGATCCCAAACACACCGCCCATGCAATGAAGGAGTGGTTTTGTAAGAAGCATTTCAAGGTCCTGGAGTGGCCTAGCCAGTCTCCAGATCTCAACCCTATAGAAAACCTTTGGAGGGAGTTGAAAGTCCGTGTTGCCCAGCAACAGCCCCAAAACATCACTGCTCTAGAGGAGATCTGCATGGAGGAATGGGCCAACATACCAGCAACAGTGTGTGAGAACCTTGTGAAAACTTACAGAAAACGTTTGGCCTCTGTCATTGCCAACAAAGGATATAAATTCTTTCAAAAATCAGACAATGTGATTATCTGGATTTGTTTCCACATTTTGTCTCTCATAGTTAAGGTATACCTATACCTTTTTTGCCCCACTGTGTATATATATATATATCTATATATAGATAGATAGATATATATAGATCTATATATATATATATAGATCTATATATATCTATCTATCTATATATAGATATATATATATCTATATATATATATCTATATATAGATATATATATATCTATATATAGATATATATATATATAGATATATATATATATATATCTCTACACACACACACACTGTATATATAAAGTTTAGAACATAAAATGTAAACATTTATCTATTATTATTTATCAGTACTATGTCTACAACATTTCTCATTTTTACTATGAGCTCCATATCAATTTTTATTGCAAAGTGCTTATAAAGAAAGCCTAAAGTGGCAGTTATGGAAAAGTCACATTCAACCCATTCTTTAGTCTAAGTTGTTTCTGAATTTCATATTAGTGTATATATATAGAATGTTTGTATTTATTTACTGCCATGAAGATGCTTTTATTATTCCCTCCTTCCTTTAAAATACTAACTTTTTGATTTGTGATTAACAATGTTTTGCAAACTGGCCAAAAATCTATGGAGGTTATTTACGAAAGGCAAATCCACTTTGCACTTCAAGTGCAAACTACAAGTGCAAAGTGCACTTGAAATTGCACTGAAAGTGCACTTGGAAGTGCAGTCACTGTAGATCAGAGAGAGACATGCAAGGAAAATAAGAAACAGCATTTTAGCTTGCACACGATTGGATAATAAAATCAGCAGAGCTTCCCCTCATTTCAGATCTACCTCTTATGCCCCGTACACACGGTCGGACTTTGTTCGGACATTTCGACAACAAAATCCTAGGATTTTTTCCGACGGATGTTGGCTCAAACTTGTCTTGCATACACACGGTCACACAAAGTTGTTGGAAAATCCGATCGTTCTAAACGCGGTGACGTAAAACACGTACGTCGGGACTATAAACGGGGCAGTGGCCAATAGCTTTCATCTCTTTATTTATTCTGAGCATGCGTGGCACTTTGTCTGTCGGATTTGTGTACACACGATCGGAATTTCCGACAACGGATTTTGTTGTCGGAAAATTTTATCTCCTGCTCTCCAACTTTGTGTGTCGGAAAATCCGATGGAAAATGTCCGATGTCGCCCACACACGGTCGGAATTTCCGACAACACGCTCCGATCGGACATTGTCCATCGGAAAATCCGACCGTGTGTACGGGGCAATAGATTTACAGCGACTGCACTTCCAAGTGCACTTTCAGTGCACTTTGCACTTGTAGTTTGCACTTGTAGTGCAAAGTGGATTTGCCTTTCGTAAATAACCCCGTATATGTTGTAAATACGTGTCCTGCTGTAGGTTGCAGATTTCTAACCAAACTGAGAATAAGTGGGGTATCTGCTTTTTGTTTGGCTTAGATAATGCAATGGCAAAAGACATTGTTTGTGTTCCATTAGTGCCAATGATCTGTAGGTGATAATGAGCACTTCTGATAGCAAGTCATTTTTGCTTTCCTTTGTTTGTACCATGTCTTGTAGTGGCAAGGAAGTTGGCGGAAGGAACCAGTGAGCGCTGCAGGAACAGGTTACGTTTCCCCGCAGACTATGGAGGATTCTGGCTTTTCAGGCAACAGGAGAGATAAATATTTACACTACTTTGAATGGGCTAAAACCAAACTTAAACCTAAACACCATCCATCACCAGAAGAAGTGTGTGAGTGAATCCCTCCACCTTACAAAGTGCTGCTTACCAGCTAGTGATGACCTCCTGTTACGGAAGGTCAATCTCGCTTGTGGCTCAAAAACCCAGTCAAGGCCTTTATCCATACAGGGGGACTTTAAATCAAAGATAAGGAAATCCCCCCACTTTAATAAGACTTGGTTATAAGAGATCCCTGCACCATGCAGTGGAAATAGGAATGTTTTTGAGTCTTCTTAAAGTGACAGATTTCCTTATGTTCGATTTAAAGTCCCCCTGGATGGATAAAGGCCTTGGCTGGGTTTTTGAGCCACAAGCTAGATTGACCTTCCGTAATAGGAGGTCACCACTAGCTGGTAAGCAGGCACTTTGTAAGGTGGAGGGATTCACTCACTTCTTCTGGTGATGGATGGTGCATTTACTGTCTGAAGGACTGTTTCACTACTTTAGGCTTTTTTCTTCTTTTTTATTCCTTTTATTTATTTTTCAATTGTAATAATAAGCACAACTCTATAAGGGAAGAATTTTGGTGCTGTGTGTGTCTCACAGGAGAATTGCTGCTGCAGTGTTTCACGTTGTATGGAGATAGAGCAGTTTTTACCTTTCGTTATTACCATGCACAGCTGCACCAAATTCTTTAGTGCTTAAATTTTGGTAAATCTCCCCCAGTATGTCCCACGGATAGGCACTTTTAGCTGGAAACTGAAGTTAATGCATATGCAAATTCATCATATGCATTAACTAAAGTTAATGCATATGATAAATTTGCATCCTGCTGGAAAGTCAACACCCCCTTAGCCCCTACGCAGTAATCACAGGGGAAGAAGGATGACGAGAGGCTTTGCAGTCATGTGGCCACATCTAAAACCCCTACAGTAAGGTATTAGTTTTTTTTGTTGGCACTTTCTTATATGCTGTGAACTAGCTTTGAATTTTTATTTGGCGGGTCTCAACATCCAGGCTTGCTATCTACATTTATATAACTTATCTACTGATACCTTATATGCTATGTCACTGAACGTCTGTCCTGTTTGCTCCACAATATATCCAAGTCGAAAAACAGGACAAAGTGGGTCTTTATGTTTGTCATAGATACATTTCTTTAGGTAATCACTGGTTACCGATTCCACTAAATTCTGTCTGAAAAGTAAAAATAAACCACAAAAAATTCACAAACACAAAAAATTTAAATCAAACCTTTTGAGGGTGGTAAGTCAGCTGAATTGTTGCGCATTCTGCTTATTAACAATAATTTGCCTAAATGACGAGTAAATGCATACAGTATCTCACAAAAGTGAGTACACCCCTCACATTTTTGTAATTATTTTAGTATATCTTTTCATGTGACAACACTGAAGAAATGACACTTTGCTATAATGTAAAGTACTGATTGTACAGCTTGTATAACAGGGTACATTTGCTGTCCCCTCAAAATAACACAAAACACAGCCATTAATGTCTAAACCGCTGGCAAAAAAATTGAGTACACCCCTACGTGAAGATTTCCAAATTGTCAATATTTTTTGTGGCCACCATTATTTTCCAGCACTGCCTTAACACTCTTGGGCATGGAGTTCACCAGAGCTTCACAGGTTGCCACTGGAGTCCTCTTCTTCTCCTCCATGACGACATCACGGAGCTGGTGGATGTTAGAGACCTTGTGCTCCTCCACCTTCCATTTGAGGATGCCCCACAGATGCTCATTAGGGTTTAGGTCTGGAGACATGCTTGGCCAGTCCATCACTTTAACCTCAGCTTCTTTAGCAAGGCAGTGGTCGTCATGGAGGTGTGTTTGGGGTCGTTTATCATGTTGGAATACTGCCCTGCGGCCCAGTCTCTGAAGGGAGGGGATCATGCTCTGCTTCAGTATGTCACAGTACATGTTGGCATTCATGGTTCCCTCAATGAACTGCCAAATTCTCTGAAACTCCTTTGGAGACTGCTTATGGTAGAGAAATGAACATTCAATTCAAGGGCAACAGCTCTGGTGGACATTCTTGCAGTCAGCATACTAATTGCATGCGCCCTCAAAACTTGCGACAGCTGTGGCATTGCCAACTGCACATTTTAGAGTGGCCTTTTACTGTGGCCAGTCTAAGGCACACTTATGCAATAATCATGCTGTCTAATCAGCATCTTGATATGCCACACCTGTGAGGTGGATGGATTATCTTGGCAAAGGAGAAGTGCTCACTAACAACGATTAAGACAGATTTGTGAACAATATTTGAGAGAAATAGAAAACATTATAGCAATTATATATGAAGAGTGACCTATGTTTTTAGCCAAAGACTCATTTCTGAGCATTGGGAGTGATTTTATGGGAAGGTGCCGACCATTGTGATTCCTTACTTGTGGAGACAGCTGGAGGATCCTGATAGACCTACAGACTGAAATCTGGGAGAGCCTAGGAGGAAGCCAATCCACGACCACACACTTACACCTATTACCCCTGTAGGGGTGACAACATTTAGTGAGTGGGGATACAACAGGGGGAGCACCTTAAGTCACCCTATCTGCTGAGCACCGAAGTCACTTGAAGGGATCATAACCAGTTAACCTGGAATATACTCCTGCGATATACATCTTATCCCCTGGGAATATATTCATTTATTTTTACTTTAATCCTTATTTTTATCTCTATAAATTTTGTGTATGTTATTTTTAGGTTAATATCATTTTTGTTTTTTCACGCATAATCTGCATATATACCCCTGCTCTGGGACTTTTTAACAATATTGAATTTTTGGTTACTTTAATATATATATATATATATATATATATATATATATATATATATATATATATATATTTTTTTTTTTTTTTTTTTGTATTTTTCTGTTATGTCATTTTGGAGGTCTCACTTATATTAGTACCTTCAATATATATGTATGATGTTAGCTCACATTTTTGGTTTATTAGATATAGCTATATACTACATATTTTTCCACATCCTTGTTTGACAGAATATACATATTTGTTTATATGTGCACATAGGCACCCTTTTTCTTTTCACTTGGCACGGTTTTTGCCACACTACACTTTTATATCCACCACATATGGATATATTTACATAAACCTAGCTTCAACAGCATAGGTATTTTTGCCTCCACTGGTGGGAGGTCACTCACTTTTTACACCACTTGGAACAATAGGGTAAAGCCACGTACCCTACTTTTTCCCAATATTTGAGAGAAATAGTCCTTTTGTGTACATAGAAAAAGTCGTAGATCTTTAAGTTCAGCTCATGATAAATAGGGGCAAACACAAAAGTGTTGCGTTTATAATTTTGCTCAGTGTGTGTATATATATATTTAGGCAATATATATATTTATTACACATACACATATACTTTTCTGTACCCCTAATAAAGTGGTATTGTTTTGGCCCCTAATGCACTTTGGCTATTTTGAGTGTGAACGATTAAAGTGGTTGTAAACCTCAGACATTAAAAGTGAATATAACACATCCCACTACTAAATCCAAAGCACCAAATCCTGTTCTCCTCTGATCTCTTCTCGTTCTGCTATCTGCATGAGTCACTTCTATATTTAAAAGCAGTACTGTCATTTTCTACACTGCACACAGCATGCCTGTATGATATGTCTGCATCTACTCTTTTCAAAAAAGGTTTAACTTTAACGTTAATATTGTATTTCATAATATTGAAATTCATTCATGCTTACCTATCAACTTTATGTTTTGGAAAACTTATGCTGTTTTTGATAAATAATGTGAAATTTTCTGCTTGCATCAGTAATGGGGGCCTATAAAGAAAGTAAACAAGTGAATACATTTTTATAACATTGTCTTATTACTATCAGCCCATCCCCACATGCCAAGGTTCTAGGTGTTATCCTGGACTCTGAACTATCCTTTCAGCCCCCCCGTCCAATCACTGTCCAAATCTTGCTGCTTCAACCTCCGCAACATCTCCAGAATATGATCCTTCCTAACCAGTGGGACCACAAAGCTCCTGATTCACTCCCTGGTTATCTCCCACCTCGATTACTGCAACTGCCTCCTCACAGGATTATGTTCACATAGGCAAACCCCCCCACCCCATCATGAATGCTGCTGCCAGACTCATCCACCTGACCAACCGCTCAGCGTCTGCTACTCCTCTCTGCCAATACCTCCATTGGCTGCCACCCAAAGAAATAAATTAAAAATACTAACAACAACTTACAAAGCCATCCACAACTTGGCCCCCAGCTACATCACTTTGTCTCAAAATACCAACCAAGTTGTTCTTTTCATTCCTCCCTGACCTTCTGCTCTCTAGTTTCCTCGTCACCTCCTCCCATGCTCACCTCCGGGACTTTTCCAGAGCCTCTCCAATCCCATGGAACTCCCTACCCCAATCTGTTCAACTATCTCCTACTCTGTTTTCTTTTAGAGGATCCCTAAAAACCCTTCTCTTCAGAGAAGCCTATTCTGCCCCACCTAACAACTGCATTTTCATTTTCTCCATCAGATCATCCCCCACAGTTATTACCTTTTGTATCACTTGACCCTCCCTTCTAGATTGTAAGCTCTAATGAGCAGGGTCCTCTATTTCCTCCTGTATTGAACTGTATTGTAACTGTACTGTCTGCCCTAGCATTGTAAAGCGCTATGCAAACTGTTGCCGCTATATAAATCCTGAATAATAATAATACTATTAAATCGTAATATAAAATACAGAATACATGTACTGTATTGTATTGTTTTGTTTGGAAATTGAAAACACTGTGGTTTATAACAGTTTAGAGGTGCGCCATGAATTAAAAAGTCAAGCATTAAAAGGTTTTTCTAGTTTTGGATAGCTTATAGAAAATAAGAACTACTGGTGGGTTCTTAATGCTATTTATAGAGACTCACCTTCACTTCCTGTCTCTCAGACAACAATTTCCACAGACATGAAGTGAGAGAAAATCTGCAACAGGGTTACAGACAAAAATAAATATCTGACAGGGGTTCTAATCTTCTCCTACTTTACAAGGAAAGCTATTTTTTTCTGTCAATGTTGCTGTTGGAGAGTTTCTCTCACTGGTAAAACATAATCAACAGAACAGGAACTGAGAAGAAATCTCTTTAAAGAGGAACTGCAGTCTGCTGACATAATTTGTAATTAAAACATCTTGCCATTCTGAAGCGTCCCTCCAACCACTTTGCATATTATTTTATATATACTGTGATTCTTTACTTGCCAAATATGCTGCAGAAATCTCCCTTCACTGAGTCTGGCTGCATCCATGTTAACTGTTGGCAGCTGAAGCTGCTGTCTGTTCACTTCCTGGATTTACACAGAAGCACACCTCTAGCTCTTCAGCCCTGCAGCTCTCATTGGCCCTCGTATGACTCATCCCCCCTCCCTTCCTGACAAACTCTTACAAGAGTTAGAGAGAAAGAGTTGTGCATGATGTCATAAGCCTATGCTTTTTACCAGACAAGAAACAGGAAGTGGGCTGTATAAGGCATTTAACTGGCAGAAAAAAATGTTTTACTATCCAAAGTTAAAACAACAAGGGCAGAAGATTTAATAGATGGAAAGTTGAAAAAAAATGACTGGAACTGCAGATGGCAATATAAACTTGACAGAGGACTAACTGTTCCCCACTCTATTCAAAAACAAAGAAAAAGTTTTGGCTGGACATACAATTTAATGCCAACTCGTGTTTGTGTTTTGCATAATTTGAGCAAAGCAACATGTTCAAATTATTCTCCTCTTCCTTCTCTTCACATACTCACCTTTCCTTCACTTCTCTACCGCTCTGTTCAGCTGTCCATGAGCAGATTATCTATGTAAGCTGCAAGCACTTCAAGTCATCTTGTACATGGAACTATGGACTCTGTCCACGTGACACTGCTGGTGCCTAGTGATTGGCCCAACACTGTCACATGGAGTGTGTCACATGTTACAAGTGCTGTTGTTTACAGCAGCTGAATGCAGCAACGTTTATCACTAAATATTGGAAATAGGGGAGGAAATCTGTACAATTACGTACATTTCTTTGTTCTGGTTTCCTGTATTTATATTTTTATTGAAAATAACATACTTAGGGACATTGTGGTCATTCTCCACGGGGCACCAAGCATAGACCTCACAAGATTTGGTCTTGTTGTCAATAGGTGTGCAATTTCCTGTTAGGACTCCTGAAATAAGCACAATAAGACATGTCAACTATACAGAAAAATATGTTGTAATTTACTAACTACTGTACCAAAAATGTTAATTCTTAATTTATGTGCATCCAAAAATTGTCTATAGCTAGCTGGGAAATAGGCTAGTATCTTATCTTCCAAACTATTTACGCATATAAAGTTCTGGAGTAAAATTAAAAACAAGTGAAATATTCACTATCCATTTTCCGGTAATTAGAAGTTGTTGATAATTAATAAACCCAATATACCTTGATGTGATGTTATACACTAATCATAAAATCTCCCTTTATCTCTTGAGGCAGCAAAATAGAAATAGAAAGAGTTGGTGTAGCTTAGTCACAAAAGAGGTATGGGATGCAAAAAAACCCCCCAAAAAAGCAAAGCTGAGCAATTTTAAAGGGCATTCCTACAATCTACTATGAAAGCCATGAATATCAAATTAGGTATTAAAATTAATAAAGTGAAACGCTGCTCCTTTTACTAAACAAATTAACAACAAATTATAAAGTGATTCAAATAAAATTGTCATTGCGCATTATTACACATATGTGAATTAAGAAATACTTAGGTTACCATTACACGTGATACACCAAACATTATGTGAATAAACAATAATATGAATAAGCAATTATGTTGTGCGGTAATAGTACATATCCAACATTACTAGTGCTATATGCACATGCCAAAGTCCATATAACCTCAACCATCCAATATTGTCTCTATTAAAAAAGTTTATAAGTCACAGTGCATGTTCAAAAGTTCAACAGAGACACTTATGCACAACATATGTTATTAACATATATTATGTACAACATACGGTAATTGTTTATTCATTTTTTTTGTTTTTTCACATAATTTTTGGGGTGTAATATGTGTAATGGTAATCTATGCATGTAAATAATTGATTCACAAATGTGTAATACCACACAAACACATTTTTATTTGAGTCACTTTATAATTTATTCCTAATCTGTTTAGTAAAAAGGAGCAGCACTTCACTTTATTATTTTTAATATATCATTTACCACATGTGGGAATACAGTTAGGTGGTAGCAGCAGCTCAATGCATAAATATATGATTTCTTTTTATTAATATATAATAAGGGCGTGGCAGTACAGGAGTAATGTATTGGCTAATGTAGCACCCTAGGGTTTAGTCAGGGCGCTCCTCACAAATTTACTTGTCAAGTGTAGTCATCTTGGTCGATTAATAGAGAGCTATTGATTTCTCCATAAGTTTGGCCTTGTTGTACTTTTCTCTTCTACCACTAGGTGGCCGGGTATTAGATATGAGAAGGGCAACTCAAGGTCAGGTTATGGGTATACAGGGTATCTCAGCCAATGGGCAGGGGTTTTCTTGAATCCTTTGGCCTGCTGGGAGAACCTTTATATTCGGGTGAGGTCAGTTGATCGCTGTTCTGTGCCACTTGGATAGCTGTCTGGGTGGACGTGTGTCATACACTCCGGGATGCTAGGCTGGAGATTGGGCCTATCCCGGGCACATCTGGCTGCCAGGCTGTGTTAGGGCCTATCCAGAAGTAAGAGGGCAGTACAAGGTTGGGACTGCGGCTTGCAGTCCAACCGAAAGTGACGGTTCTGTCGGCCAGAGAACCTGTCAGTGGTCAGAGGTAGAAGGTAAGCTGTCGCCACAAAGGGACCAACCATCTTTACCAAGGACCACAGTGAGTAACTGAAGAAAGTACCGGAACCATATTCTCACTGAACGGGCACGGTGGAGAATCAGACAACTTCATGTGGTGATCAAGTTAGGGACCCAACCCGCGGAGGAAACACTTGCAGAGCAGCCTTGTGAGTCAAGCCAGGGACCTTGCCGGTTAGCAGGGGGGAAGCTTGAGAAGTATCTGGAGTGCCAAGCTAGGGACCCAGCAGGGAAGCGTGGGTGACGCTTGAGGGAGATACCACCGCCAACCTTGGAGGAGCTCAAGGGATTAAGAGTCAGTGAATCAGTGGGTCTAGTGAGAGACCAGGAGCTCAGTGTTGAAGAACTACAAGATGCAGTTGTAGTGGAGCTGAAAGAACGGTTACGTAAGAGTTAGGAACTGTTAAAGGACTGTTGCCATAAAAGACAGCATTCCTGCATGTGCAGAAGTGGTGCCTTGCTGGGGCCTTTCCCTGCACGGCTGTCTGCCTATTGAAGTCTCAGAGTCTCCCAATTGGATCTATAACTACTTAACGGTGTGCTGGCCCTAACCCCCTATCCCCGAAAAATACAAAAAAGGCTACCAAAAGAAATAAAACCTCTATTACATCCAAGAAGTGTCTGGTGCCCAATGACTTTCACCATTTTTGCACCCACTATGCCTCACAACCCACTACATACTGATGTCAGCTATCTTTGGCCTTAGAGGTCCTCATTAGACTGGACAAGGCTGGAGACTTTGCAACACTAATAACAAATTATTGTTGAGTGTAGGCAGAAGCATATTATTATTTTTTTGCTTATTTTGTCTTTGTATGAATTACAGGTTGTTAATATATTTTTAGTTTCTTTTTGGATTATATGTCTACAGGATGTCAAAGTAGCTGGAGATTCTGTATAGATTATTGTATTAATATTAGTTTGTTTTTTTTGCGCAAGCAAGCTGAATTTATATTTTCTTTAATTTGCTGATGGTGCAAATCTTTCTAAGCCTGGCTTCACACTATAACGGGCTGCGGATCGCACAGGAGCGCTGTGCGTCCCTGTTCCCCGTTTCAGGGACGAATCAGGGCCGATTCTATGCCTGAATTCGGCCCTGAAACGGAGCCAAAGACGCACAGCGTTTTTGTGCAGTGCGCTCCGCAGCCGCCGCGGAGATATGTGAACCGGTTCCATAGGGAGCCAGTCACATTCTCCTGCTATACGAATTAGATGTGGGGAAACGCACATCTAATTCGCATAGGTGTGAACCCGGGCTAAGGCCTATATTTATTTAAAGGTATTAATATTTAAAAACTAAAAATGTACTCTCTATTTTGCAGTCTGAGAAAAAAAGTGTATCTAGCATTGCTATGTAAACCTAAAAGCAGCCCCAGTGCTTTCCAACACTAGCGCAGATGCTGGAGTCTCGCGGATCAGAAAACTACAACCAATAATCTACAAAATTCAGTAACTCCCTACTTATGAGACTACTACAGCCTTCCTGTACTGCAAAACCTCTCAAGTGCCAAGCGCTATGCTCAATATTCAAAACATTTTTTTTCACAGGTCAGTCAAAAAATTAAAATGTTCTACTCAACATGTGAACCCATGCTAAACATAATATGACACTGTGGGGTTGATTTACTAAAACTGAAGCACTCAGAATCTGGTGCAGCTGTGCATGGTAGCCAATCATTGTCTAAAGTCAGCTTGTTCAATTAAACTTTGACAATAAAACGTGGAAGCTGATTGGTTTCTTTGCAGAGCTGCACCAGATTTTGCACTCTCCGGTTTTAATAAATCCACCCATTTGTACTGTTGTAGTGTCATAACCCCAATATATCTTTCAGACTTCAGGATAGATGAGTTCTTGATGTGCACATCAAAATTCTTATAACAGTTTAGCTAGCTTGTCCCCTAGACTAAACAAGCAGTTAACCCCATGCAGTGCAGGTGCATCCCTACTGCAAGGGAGAATTGAGCTTTAACCCATCAAGTCAATTGTTTTTTATCTATTAGAATGCAAATCAAAGTTACAAGAATATCCATTAGATTTAGAGTTGCCACCTCATCCCTTTAAACCCAAACACATATGATTTACACAGGTTCTGAGGCTAATTAAATGCGGATAAAACACCAAGTGAGTTTAATTACCAACTTAATCAGCCACATAACCTGTGTAATCAATATGTGTTCAGGTTTAAAGGGATGAGGTGGCAAATCTAATTAGATTCTGTTTTTTTTTTTTTTTTTTTTTTTGCAGTCACTAAGTCATAAACATACGATTAAGCCTTTTTGTGTTTTACATTAAGTAAAAAAAAAAAAAAATCTCAATATTAGATTACATAATCATTTTATTTATTTTTCGTATGCACTGAAAATAAGCATGGAGAATGCTCCCACCACCAAGACATATCTAGTCAAGCTAAGGTTACCTGATTCAGTCAGTGCTTGATAATCACTCTTTCCTTTTTAAACAGGGATAAATTAAAAGATATAAAATCATTCACTGTATTGAAATATTTAGTAAAATCATTTTAGATATTAATAGCTTTGGTAAAATAAAAACTTTACAGGCTTTTTTTTATATGGCAGTCAACAACATTCTTGTCCTTTATGGCGGTTTTTGTAAATCTATGACCATAATCATCCCAGCAGCTTTAAAAAGTATATCTAGCCAAAACGTTTTTTTTTTTTTTTTCCATAATGTAGGGAGCTGCTTGAACCTCTTAGTATTTTATATCTGTCTGTATTGCAGATTTTCTCTCACTACCTGGAAGGTGAAACTGATGTTGGCAGTACAAGAAGTGGGGGTAAATCTCCGATCCCAGGAGAACATTAAAAACCCAACAAGCAGAGGCATAGATTGAAGCTTGTGGGCCCCAATACAAAAGATGACCTGGGCCCCCCACACTACCACCCCACTTCCACTGTGTGTGCAGATACACCCACCGCACGCCAAGATACTCAAAGTGGCTTAAGAGTTTTGAGTTCCCAGAGTTCCTCCTTACATTAGAGGACAGGGATCACTCCTGGAGAATCAGAGGACAGGGATCACTGCTGGAGAATCAGAGGACAGGGACCCCTGTCAGATCATTTGGCAGAGCCCATTTTCAATTCCAGCACTGCAAACAGCTCCCCCTCCCCCCCACAATACACAGGGCTGAAATCACATTCCTTTACACACAGTCTATCAGCCTTCACAGGGTGTATCTGGGTTTTATGTTGCCGTTCTGACCTGTGAAATCCCCTGGTCAGAATGGCAGTGTAGCTGCAGTAGGCAGATACACCCTATGCAGATCATGGCTGACTGGCTGTGTTGTAAAGGAATGTGATTTCAGCCTTGCGGAGGAGGAGCAGTATAGAGTGCTGTACTGGTAAAGGAGCTCAGCAGCAGGCATAGCATCCAGGGCTTTGGGGGTAGTCAGGGGGCTTTGTGTGGTGGGGGGCGCAACTTAGATCTGGGGGGGGGCAAAGCCATGTGATATGAAATCCGGAGCCTGCAGCCCCTCAGGGGCCCCTCAGGAGCCCCTCAGGAGGAGTTAAGGGATTTGTTTTAGCAATTTCTGAAGGTTTCTCTGTCAGTGTTGGCAGGTGTTGGGGGAAGGTCACCTCCCGGAGGTGCGTGTCTTTTCCCCAGTTGTCAGGGAAGTGGGGTAAGCGGTCATCCCGTGTGGGAGGGTACAGAGAATCCCTGCTAGTGACTAGAAGACACTGAGAAGTGTCTTACCTCTCCAGTGACATCGGTCCCATTGTGGCTACATGTCAGAGAACTCACAGTTTCCGTCTCCGTGCAGCAATGACTAACGGCCATGCGCGGTGTCCCCGACAGAGGCGAACGAGTTCTGGATCGAACGTGCACACCCACGCACCTATATGAACGTGTGCGCGCACCCGCACAACTATACGAGCGGGTGTACGTTCTCACGCACGCACATTCACGTCCACCAATCCCGATGCTCAGCCCCATATATAAACAAAGTCTTTGCCTGACACTAGTGCTGGATCATCTTCAGCTAGTTCCTAAGTTCTTGATTCCTGTGCGACCCGTTACCTTGTTCCTGACTACCCGGCTTCCTTGACTACTCTTCTGTATCTCCCTTGCCTGTTACCTACCTCTGCTGATTATACCGACCCTGGCTTGAACTCTCTACTACGGCTCTGCCTCCTGACTTTGTACCTCGCTGCCTGCCCGTTGCCGACCTCTGCCTGACCTTGACCACGAACTTGCCTCCTGTTTAAGATACCTCGCTGCCAGCCAGTTGCCAACCTTTGCCTGTCCTGACGTTGCAGTTGTTCTTGAACTCACACCTACCTGCCCGGCTTCTACTAAACAGTTCTGGTGATCAGTCTTCCCATCTTCTCCCAGAGGATCCTGAACCTCCTAGTTCCAGTTCTCCAGCCTGCAAGCACCTGCACCCTTCCGTGCCCCGGCACTCCCTGTCCTCACTACCAGGGGTGTCAGGACCGGAACCGTGCGAGAGGCCTCCCTCAGCATTTCAGACTCCGCTGTAAGGTACGTGACAGTACGATCCAGCAAAGATGGAGTCTGAAAGGGGGACCTCACCTCGAGATGCTCTGTGCCAACAGATTTCGGCCCTTACCCAGGCAGTCCAGGGCCTACAAGATGGCTACCGGCAACTCGAGCAAAGAGTGGAGTCATTGTCTCCAAATCTCTCAACTCACCAGGCGGCTATAGCATCTCGGCCTCCTGGCCCAGCGGCCTCAGCATCAGCACCTGCAATAATGATGCCACCCCCAGAGCCTCGAGTCCCCACTCCAGAGAGGTTTTTGGGAGATTGCAGCAAGTTCCGTGCCTTTAAAAATGCCTGCCAGCTATACTTCTTGCTACAGCCCCATACCTTCTCTTTGGAGAGCACCAAGGTGGGGTTCATCGTCTCACTACTCCAGGGGGAACCCCAAACCTGGGCTCACCGCTTACTGGAGCAGGCCAGTCCGCTATTAGACACTATGGACTCTTTTCTGAATGAAATGGCCAAATTGTATGACAACCCTCAATGTGCCACCACCGCAGAGGCCAGTCTTCATGCCCTCCAGCAAGGACGTAGGCCAGTGGAAGATTACGTAACAGACTTTAGGCGGTGGAGTTCCGATACCCAGTGGAATGATGCCGCCCTCTGCTATCAGTTCCGCATCGGACTCTCTGAGGCACTGAAAGATGAGTTGGCCCGTGTTGGACTTCCAGACTCTTTGGAGGACCTGATCCAATTGTCCATCCAGATAGACCGTCGTCTAAGAGAACAGAGATCTGAATGAACCAGTCAGATGCGGCCCATGTGGATGTTGCCCAAGGTTCCTAGCAATCCTCCTATGTCTGTCTCCCATGTACCTGCTGCCACCTCCGAAGCTCCGGAGCCAATGCAGATAGGTCTGCTCCGTTCACCACTGCCACCCAAAGAAAAACAGCGTCGACGCCAGAACAACCTCTGCCTCTATTGTGGGGAAGCTGGCCACTATGCAAATATGTGCCCAAATAAGACCCATAAGTTTAACTCTCTGCCTCATGAACCTAGTTCACTACCTATAACAAGATCTGCTCACATTGCTGTCCCTGTTTCCTTGCAGCTTCCAGAAGGAACACTCCGGGTCCGGGCCATAATTGATTCTGGCGCCTGCAGCTGCTTCGTAGATCGTGCCTTTGCCCTGCAACATAACATCCCGTTAACACCCAAGCAACAACAACTCTCCATACGGCTAGCAGACGGGTCAAATATTAAATCCGGGCCTATTACTCACGAAACCCAACCACTGCCCGCTAACATACTACCCAACCATCAGGAACTACTATGCCTGGACGTCATCTCATCCCCATTATTTCCAATTATTCTGGGAATGCCGTGGCTGCAAGCCCATAATCCTCAAATCAATTGGGTTACGGGTGAAGTAGTGTTCCAGTCTATCTATTGTCTCCAACTGCCTTAAGGTCATCCACCATGTAACCCCAGTCATCGGCTGTTTAAAATCTACATCAGAATCCCAAGAACTGGTCCCATCTGTGTACCATAGTTTCCTGGATGTGTTTGACAAACAGAAAGCGGACACTCTTCCTCCCCACTGGGTTTACGATTGCCCAATGGAACTGTTACCGGGGGCAGAAATTCCATTTGGAAGGATCTTTCCTTTGTCGGAACCCGAACTCTTGGTCCTTAAGGAGTACATTGACGAAAACCTCAAAAAAGGTTTTATCTGACATTCCTCTTCTCCAGCCGGTGCTGGAATATTCTTCGTCGAGAAGAAAGATCATTCCCTCCGCCCATGTGTGGACTACAGAGACCTAAATAAAGAAACGGTTAAGAATCGCTATCCTCTCCCACTGATCCCAGAACTGTTTCAGAGACTTCGCTCGGCACGGATATTCACAAAACTGGATTTGCGAGGTGCCTATAATTTGATTCAAATCCGTGAGGGGGATGAGTGGAAGACAGCTTTCCGGACACGCTTCGGCCACTTCGAGTACCTAGTTATGCCATTTGGACTCTGTAATGCACCGGCTACCTTCCAACATTTTGTAAACAACATTTTTAGAGACTTTTTGGACTCATTCGTAATTGTCTACTTGGATGATATTCTGATATTCTCAACCTCCCTAGAAGTTCATCGTGACCATGTGAGACAAGTTCTTCAGGGATTGAGACAAAATGGACTTTTCGCCAAAGCCGAGAAATGTGAGTTTGAACGCCAGACCATTCACTTTCTCGGCTTGGTAATATCAACTGGGGGTGTGGCAATGGATCCTCAGAAGGTCTCAGCCATCATGTCCTGGCCACCCCCAACCGATAAAAAAGGAGTGCAACTTTTTATTGGATTCTCTAACTTTTACAGAAAATTTATTAAAAATTTCTCCAGTATTATAGCACCCATCACACACCTCACAAGGAAGCAAAGCCGTTTTCAATGGACCACAGCAGCCCAAGCTGCGTTTGACAAATTAAAAGAACTATTTACCTCTGCCCCGGGTGTTGAAACACCCTGATCCTGCCTTACCTTATACCCTGGAAGTGGATGCATCGGAGAGCGCTGTGGGGGCCATCCTGTCCCAGCGCCAAGGGCCCAAATCCTTAATGCACCCTGTGGCTTTCTTTTCCAAGAAATTAGGTGTATCAGAGAGGAATTATGACGTTGGGGACCGAGATCTCTTGGCGATAAAAGCAGCCTTAGAAGAATGGCGGTATCTCCTGGAGGGAGCAGCGCATCCCATATTGATCTTCACAGATCATAAAAACCTAGAGTATCTTAGGACTGCCAAGTGTCTCAGACCCAGACAGGCAAGATGGGCTCTTTTCTTTTCCCGTTTCAATTTTCACCTTACCTACCGGTCAGGGTCTAAGAACATCACACCCGATGCGTTATCCTGCATGTTCACGGAGGCTGAGGTTTCTTCACCACCAGATACAATCCTGCAAGCTGGAAATTTCTTATTAACCCAATCTAGCTTTATATCACAAATCTGTCAGGCATCTTTAAGGACATCGATACCCCCAGGAACTAACTTTCAAGAAAAAGACGGGCTCTTCTGGCAAGGAAATAACATTTTTGTCCCTCAAGATCTATGTACCACCACCCTACAGGTCTGCCACGACTATCCCTTAGCGGGCCACTTTGGGGGTCACAAGACCATGGACCTAACTCAAAGGCACTTTTGGTGGCCCAACCTGGCAAAGGACTGTAGGAATTATGTAAATTCTTGCTTCACCTGCCTTAGGAATAAGAGTAGCAAGAATAAAGCATGGGGACTATTGAGACCACTGCCCATCCCTGAAATACCTTGGGATAAAATTGCAATGGACTTAATTGTCGAGCTTCCCCCTTCTGAGGGATTTTCATCGGTCTTCGTGGTAGTTGACCGTTTTTCCAAAATGGCACATTTTATCCCCATGAAAGGGACTCCGTCGGCAACCGAGACTGCCAGGATTTTTATCAAGGAAATCGTTAGACTTCACGGAATTCCCAGTGACATTGTTTCGGATCGTGGAGTACAATTCACATCTAAATTTTGGAAATCATTGTGTGAGGCACTAGGCATCAAACTGAGCTTTTCTTCAGCATATCACCCCCAGACCAATGGGCAGACTGAACGCACTAATCAAACGTTGGAACAGTACCTATGTTGCTTCTATTCTTTTTCTCAGGAAGATTGGGCCTCATTGCTGCCCTTGGCAGAATTCGCATGCAACAATTCTACGCACTCTACCACAAACCAGTCACCATTCTTCTCCAACTACGGGTTTCACCCCTCCTTTCTGCCAGTACTCGTACCAGACTCTCCTTTACCCGCTGTCCAGGAGAGACTCAATTTCTTTGCCGCAAACAATCAGTTGCTTAAACTATCTCTAAGGCGCAGGAAGATAATAAAAAATTCTTCGACAAGAAAAGAAGGGGAGAATTGGATTTAAAGGTTAGTGATCGTGTGTGGCTGGCTACTACAAACCTGAAATTGGCATGCCCTTCTAAGAAACTGGGACCCAGATACATAGGGCCCTTCTCAGTCAAGAAGAAAATCAATTCAGTCGTCTACGAACTTGAACTCCCCAATTCATTCAGGATCCACCCTGTTTTCCATACTTCACTACTCAAGGTCGATGTACCAAATTCCTTTCCGGATCGGAAGGTGGACCCCCTGAGGCTATAGTTGTGGATGGGGAAGAGGAATTCGAGATTGAAGCCATTTTGGACTATAGGAAACGACAAGGGCAGAATCAATATTTGATCAAATGGAGAGGCTTTGGCCCAGAAGAGAATACCTGGGAACCCGAAACAAATCTCCATGCCCAGAGACTCATATGGGCCTTTCACCGCTCTCGCTCAGAGGGTTTGGTTTCAAGAGGCATCCGGAGGCTGCCCTTAAGGTGGGGGCAATGTCAGAGAACTCACAGTTTTGTCTCCGTGCAGCAGTGACTAACGGCCATGCGCGGTGTCCCCGACAGAGGCGAACGAGTTCCGGATCGAACGTGCACACCCACGCACCCATACGAACTTGTGCGTGCACCCACACAACCATACAAGCGGGTGTACGTTCTCATGCACACACGTTCACGTCCACCAATCCCGGCGCTTAGCGCCATATATAAACAAAGTCTTTGCCTGACACTAGTGCTGGATCGTCTTCAGCTAGTTTGTAAGTTCTTGATTCCTGTGTGACCCGTTACCTTGTTCCTGACTACCCGGCTTCCTTGACTACTCTTCTGGATCTCCCTTGCCTGTTACCTACCTCTGCTGACTTTGTACCTCGCCGCCTGCCCGTTGCCGACCTCTGCCTGACCTTGACCACGAACTTGCCTCCTGTTTAAGATACCTCGCTGCCAGCCAGTTGCCTGTCCTGACGTTGCAGTTGTTCTTGAACCCACACCTACCTGCCCGGCTTCTACTAAAAGGTTCTGGTGATCAGTCTTCCCATCTTCTCCTAGAGGATCCTGAACCTCCTAGCTCCAGTTCTCCAGCCGCAGGCACCTGCACCCTTCCGTGCCCCGGCACTCCCTGTCCTCACTACCAGGGGTGTCAGGACCAGAACCGTGCGAGAGGCCTCCCTCAGCATTTCAGACTCCGCTGTAAGGTACGTGACACTACAGGACAGCACTCTCCTCCTCTTAACTCGCTGAGCTCGGTTACCATTCCATGTTGCTAGCACACAGCACAGACGTTTCCCCATCCTGGGCTGTTCTCATCCCATGCTCCTCTCCATTTAGGAAATGGCTCACAGCTTCTCTCCAGCCAATGACAACAGAGGGGTGTGGACTGTGGAAGGCAAAGTGGAAGCCCAGTACTGGAGCGTGGCTGTGGGTCCCTAAGGCAGATCGGAGCTGGACTTTGTGGAGGAAACTATTATTTAACAGGGAGGCTGCAGGGACCCCCTGGAGCTAAGGGCGGGGTTGCGATTGTGACCTCTGTAACCCCTTATGCTACGCCCATGCCAACAAGAATTTGAATCCTTTCCCACTCTATTCCAAACTACAAAAAACAATTGGCTTGACATACACAGTAAAACCAGTCACGTTTTTAAGTCCTGACTCGAATTCTAGAGATGTTAATGTTATAAAGACTTTAATTACAGATTTACAAGGGCAAATCTGTAGACTTTGTTGTAGACATTCAGTGACAGTAAAACATTCTTGCAGAATCTAATCTTTGGACAATTTTGCCTGTAGTTCCAATTAAAAACATATTAATGAATGCAGTATGGAACAGTAAAAAGGAAGTTTGTGTGTCTTATCAAATCCTTATAGCCTTTTTAAATATCCTGGTTTGCTTTATTTAGGTTATAGATACCACCATCAGCTAATTATTACTGACATAGCTGAAAAAATCTATTTAATAATGTACATTATTATTTGGATATAAATATGAATTCAACTCAGTTTGATAGTGGTGTGCCCTTAAAGATTGCAATATATAAAAGAATGCACTATAGAAGAGACAAGAGATAAAGTATATAGGTGTGTTTTAAGTCAGCATTGTTTAAATATAGCAACCCCAAAGCTCCACTTCCTGATGGTGTTGAAGCTTGCCCATTCTTATCTATTTTCTGCACATTCCTATTGACTCTAGATTGGGTATGATGGGCTGACCTGGGCATTAGAAATATGCAACAGATATAATGGGGTGAGCTCTAGGCAATGTGAGAGAGCGTGTCACAGACACTTGGCTTAGACAACTGCAGCCAGCCCCATGGATGGTTGG
The DNA here is from genome assembly GCF_042186555.1 of Aquarana catesbeiana. NCBI lineage: Eukaryota > Metazoa > Chordata > Amphibia > Anura > Ranidae > Aquarana > Aquarana catesbeiana. The sequence continues at coordinate 361,780,573 of NC_133325.1, read as the reverse complement.
CAACCCTGGTGATTAGGGTGTGCCCAGGCCTATGCACTAAGCGGTTGGGGTACTCGGTTACTTGGGGAGTCACAGTAACCTGTCTGAACAGAGGTGTGTAGACAGTGGACAGTGGATTATGTCAGTCAGTAGAGCAGTGGATGGTGTCAGTAGGTAAGTGGATGGTATCGGTAGGGCAGAGATTGGTGTCAGGGGAATTTACTAAGAACAGCTGTGCATTACAGCCAGTCAGCCTCTAGCTTTCATTTTCAAACCTTAAAGTAGAACTATAGGCAAAACTTTTTTTTTCATTTTGGGATAGAGCAAGGGAGGGTTATAAGCCCTGTCAGATTTTTTTCGCTCTTTTGTGTACCATTGTGGATATTTCCCTTCACTTCCTATTATATTGTCAAACAGGAAGTGACAGATTAAGGGAATTCCTTGTGGACACCAGAAATAGTGTCCCCTTTGAACCTTCTACTACTTTTCTGGGGACAACCCAAAATTTTCTTTTACTTTCACTTTCATGATAATGGAAAACAGGGCAAATAGAGAGGGCAAATCTCTTTAACTGGGACATAGGCAGCAATGAAAACTGACAGCAGTTCTAATCCATCTTCACTCTCTCTAAAACAAAAAAAAGAAAGTTTTACCTGTAGTTATACTGTAGCCTCCCTGGAGGAATGATTATGTCAGAATTTTGCATCCCAAAGCGGTACAATTGTTTTGCATAGAAATTTGGCGTTTTATATTGTAGACCTGTAATTCTTAGCAATAACACACTTAAATCTATCCAAACAAGAGAGAGTAGATAACCCGGGTATGATAAAGTTTGAAACACAAAATCAAACAAAAAAATTATACTATAATAAATAACTATAAATAATTATAAAAAATAATAATATAATAATAATAAAATTAATTTCCCCACGATTCACTATCGCTCAATTCTGCAAGTGATTCTAATTTACTATCGCTGTTTTCTAGCTGGTCTAAAACCACTTTTGACATAAAGGGACACTTTTTGGTTGCTATGGACAATCTCCAGTTTCCAGGCAGAAAGAACAGTATATATAATATAAAACTGCATGCAGGGCTTTGGACAAAGCACTAAGGACAAAAGTGATGTGAAATGATTTTATACAGTAATGTAATCTGTAAGATTACAGTGTACTGTATGTGTTATGAATTTTCAATTTTTTGAATTTGCCGCCGGGCTCTGCCCCCGTGCGTCGCAACGCTCACAGGGAACGGAGCCCGGCACACAGAGGCTTCGGGCGGAGGACAGAGCCCTCAGACACAGCGGGGGGACATCGCAGGATCCTGGAGACAAGATAAGTACACTGCACCAGGATCCTGCAATGCAATCCCGAGTCCCACTCGGGAAAACCGCCAGGGAGGGTAACTGAACGAGCTGAAGTTAGAAGCTACATGTTTACTATGCACAGCTGATTCTGTCTACTTTAGTTTTAGTAAATTCCTCTCAGTAGGGCAGTGAACAGTGTCGGTAGATTTACATTTTTTATTATTATTTTTTACAATTTTATTTTTTAAATCATTTCTTTACTTAATTATTTTTTAATTATTTGTTTTACAAAAAATCCTCGTTGGGGACACTACCAACACAAAACTTTCTCAATCAGGACAGCAAGGAACCTAAGGCCTAGGTGTCTGTACATGGTGAAATTTTTTAGCTTCCTATTAAACAAGATCCGTCGTTTAATATTTGTATGACCCCCCTCCGCGCTAACAAACTAAGATTTATATGATCAGTAGTTTATTTTATCCCTTTAGATACTTGTTTATGCTAGTACCAAAAATCTGTGCCTATTTTTATTTACTGTAGGTAGATTACTGCATGATTTCATAGAATATACTGTACATAGCAATACGGATAGAAAAAAAGATAATGCACTGGAACTTTAATATAGGTTAAAAATGTAAATATATGTCACTATTATATTTACATGCCATGCACAACTATAAAGCATTATGTGGGTGCACTTAACATTAATTCATAGGTTTTCTTTTCAAATTAATCACTGCAAGTTTTTTTTTTCACAGTATAAAAGGCATACCTTGACTTTGACGAAAAGAAAGAGCGTTGCAATCTTCATTGGTATTGCATGGTGCTAAATCAGGAAGCTGGAAAGAATTGATAATACTTCTTGGTAAAATATTATTTTTTTCCATTCAGTGTTGAATATTGTAATCTTGGTATTATTGTATAACAAAATATAAAATTATGCAATAACTAGGTTCCCAGTTAGTCAGGTACTTCTAGCACACACCTACTGCCAATCTGGATGACAGTAAGCAGGCCCCCTTAGTGCCAGTTCACACCACAAAAACGTCCTCCAGATCTTTTCCGGATGCATTTCTGCATGCGCGCTTTGAATGCTTTTTTGATGTGTTTTACTGCACCCCAGTACAGTTTTGTGCAGGAAAAAAGTAGCATGTTGTACTTTTTTTCTGGAACTGAGAAGCACTGGAACATACTGTGCTGGTATGAACTATGCCATTGGAACCCATATAATCTACTTTCCATGATTTTTGGATGCAAAAAAATAGCACTGCACTGCATGTGGTGTGAACTGGCCCTTTAGAGCCCTTTCACACTGGGGCGGTTTGCAGGCGCTATTGCGCTAATAATAGCGCCTGCAAACCAACCCGAAAGTGCCGCGGCTTTCACACTGGAGCGATGCGCTGGCAGGACGGTAAAAAAAAGTCCTGCCAGCAGCATCTTCGGAGCGGTGAAGGAGCGGAGTGTATACCGCTCCTTCACCGCTCCTGCCCATTGAAATCAATGGGACGGCGCGGCTATACCGCCGGCAAAGCGCCTCTGCGGAGGCGCTTTGCGGTGGTTTTTAACCATTTCTTGGCCGCTAGCAGGGGGTAAAACCGCCCCGCTAGCAGCCGCATACCGACGGTAAAGCTTTACCGCCGACGCTCGCCCCAGTGTGAAAGGACCCTAATGCTTAGAATACTTGGATATGACAATAAAGACCTTTTTACTGCAGGATGCCCCATAACAGAAATGACTGTGTACTGGAACTAAATATAAACAGTTCACTGACAATACATGTCCCTAAGGCCTTTGCAGTGGCAACGTTTTCTGCTCTTGTGTTTTGTGGAAGACAGTCTTTGGCTGTGAGGGAACTATCATATCTTAGCCTTGTTCCTGCAGGCTCCTCCTCCAATACTAATGGTCCCCTGCAGACTCTTCTCTGATTTACGGTTGCAGCGGTGGCTGCATCACGTAAAATGCAGGGCCATCAGTCCTGCATTGTGAGTGAAAAAAGCGTGGGCCTGCCCATAAGTGAAAAGAAGATAAGGTAAGTAAAAGGGCTTTTTTATTGGTATTCTAGGCAAAAACAAGCATTTAAGCAGTGCGGGGTCAGTCCGTCTGCAAGACTGGTTCTTTTCTTTTTATTTTTTTCAGATGTTGTTCTGTTTTAAGTGCATCTTACCACCCCAAAGGCACTTTTACTGCTACAGGGCGGCAGCTCTGCACAGGATCACGTATATATATATGTGTTCCTGACTTCTGCCACCAGAGAGTGTTGCCTGCGGGTCGCTTCTGCTGTGATAATTCACAGCAGAAGCTGATCAGTGGGTGTCGGGCACTTGATGTCCTCTGGCATCTGCCGATCGTCGGTAAACTACACAAAATAGGGATCTGCTTATGTAAACAAGGCAGATCGCCATTTGGACAGGGGGAAGGGATTGATTCTGCGTTCCTGCAAAACAGTGACTCGAATCCATCTCTTCCCCTCGTAAAAGTAGCACAAATAGTAAACACAAACACACAGTTAACCCTTTGATCGCCCTAGATGTGACAGTGACAGTGCATATTTTTAGCACTAATAACTGTATTAGTCTCAATGATTCCCGCAAAGTGTCAGTTAATGTCAAACTGTCTGCCCCAAAATCGCAGTTGCGCTATAAATCGCCTCTAGTATAAAAAAAAAAAATGATAAAAGTTATATATCCCATAGTTTGTAGACGCTATAACGTTTGCATAAACCAATTAATATACGCTTATTGGGTTTTTTTCAACCAAAAACATGTTGCAAAATACATATTGGCCAAAAATGTTATTGGATGCGTTTTATAACAGGTTTTTTTTTTCAAAATTGTCAGTCTTTTTTTGAATATAGCACAAAAAAAATGCAGTGGTGATCAAATACCACCAACAGAAATCTATATTTGTGGGGGAAAAAATTACATGAACGACCACACAATTGTCAGTTAAAGTAACGCAGTGTCGTATTGCACTGGTTTTGAAGGAATCTTCCAGAGGTCAAGTGGTTAAGAACATGTGAAAACGTTAATGTCCATAGTCTGGGCACTACTGGGCTTAAATAATAAAAACTGCATGTTACCATATATCAAAAGTAATCTGACTTTAAATGGATTTAATAAATATCAGAAACGATCATATATTTACCTCATTACATGTTCCCATCTGTTGTTCTGGAGTAATTATGAAGTTAGTCATCACAACAAAAGAGCTGTCTCCCTGTGGAATAATCAGACATAATACTTTCTTAGCAGTATGTAGAAGCTTTCAGTAGCTCAAAGACATTCGTAATTTAGAAGGAATGTAAACTGACCTTAAGTTTGACCTTTAGCATGTAATATATTGGCCCTGCTAGAAAAGTATTTTCACTTGGTCTAACTATGAAAGTTTTGTTTGGGTAAAGAGGCCTCTCGATGTATGTGGGAATTTACACTGCCTCTGCGCTACATGCCCTTCTTCTGTGTCACATCTCATGCAAGGCCTGCAGATAACAGGATCATTTTCAAATAGCAGTCATTTTTATTTAACATGACCTTTCTTGATACATTTGATTTGACAGTTGAAAGTGAAATTTTCCACATACTGTATATTAAAAAGTTCTCCAAAGTGAAACTCACCTTATTACATCATAATTAATGTTCTTCAGGTTCCCTGTGTCCTTTTCCAAGCTGTGAAATCCTAAATTATTTGTACTGAAACCTTCACTGTTCATGCACAACCTGAACAGCATTTTCAGCATGTGAGATATATGCCAAATTATGCAGCTTGGTCTGGGGTGGAGACAGTGCTCTTGGTGGTAAAATTTTTTTTTTTTTGGGGGGGCGCAATCAAACTTAAAAATGAAACTGTTTTTCAAATATTCTCTTGTGCAATAACACCATTCATAAGTCCATAAATAAACTTTAAAATTATAAGTCCATATACAGTTGTGCTCATAAGTTTATATACCCTGGCAGAATTTATGATTTCTTGGCCATTTTTCAGAGAATATGAATGATAACACAAAAACTTTTCTTTCACTCATGGGTAGTGTTTGGATGAAGCCATTTATTATTAATCAACTGTGTTTACTCATTTTAAATCATAATGGCAACAAAAACTACCTAAATGACCCTGATCAAAAGTTTATATACCCTGGTGATTTTGGCCTGATAACATTCACACAAGTTGACACAAAGGGGTTTAAATGGCTATTAAAGGTAACCATCCTCACCTGTGATCTGTTTGCTTGTAATTAGTGTGTGTGTATAAAAGGGTCAATGAGTTTCTGGACTCCTGACAGATCCTTGCATTTTTCATCCAGTGCTGCACTGACGTTTCTGGATTCTGAGTCATGGAGAAAGCAAAAGAATTGTCAAAGGATCTGTGGGAAAAGGTAGTTGAACTGTATAAAACAGGAAAGGGATATAAAAAGAAATCCAAGAAATTGAGAATGCCAATCAGCAGTGCTCGAACTCGAATCAAGAAGTGGAAAATGAGGGGTTCTGTTGAAACCAAACCACAGTCAGGTAGACCAACTAAAATTGCAGCCACAACTGCCAGGAAAATTGTTTGGGATGAAAAGAAAAACCCACAAATAACTTCAGGTGGAATACAAGGCTCTCTGAAAACACGTGGTGTGGCTGTTTCAAGATGCACAATAAGGAGGCACTTGAAGAAAGATGGACTGCATGGTCAAGTCGCCAGAAGAAAGCCATTACTACGCAAATGCCACAAAGTATTCTGCTTACAATATGCCAAACAGCACAGAGACAAGCCTCAAACCTTCTGGCACAAGGTCATTTGGAGTGATGAGACTAAACTTGAGCTTTCTTTATCATACATCACGGGACACGGAGCAGCTATAGTAATTACTATGTGGGTTATACGCCACATATAGGTGAGTGGACACTGGCACACCCAAAAGACAGGAAGTCCCCCCTCTATATAACTCCTCCTATACAGGAAGTACCTCAGTTTTTTTGCCAGTGTCTGTAAGGTGGTGGTCACTGATGTGATACATGTGCTCTTGGAGTATACTTGGAGGTCTGGACGGTTCTATTAAGAATCATGGATTTCAATCGGATCCAGTTGAAAAAGCTGTCAGCCAAAATGGATGGTACCCAAGCCTCATTGGAAGGAGAGAAGATTCCTTGAGGTTTGCCTGTAATGCAGCCTTACGGCGCTGGACCCTGTGTAATGGAACCCTGTGCAGTGTTTGTTCTGACCAAGGTGCTTTCCTGCAGGGTGCTATACAAGCAATGGGGGGAAAAGCGAACTTAGGACTTTAAATGGGACGCAAGGGAAAATTTGCGCCCCCATCCTTAATATCATGAAAAAGAGGGGGGGAGGTTGGGACTTTAAATGAGGTGTGCATGATGCAGCCCAATCACACTCACAGAGGTGCAAACATATGTATGTTTATTAAGGACCAATGATCAACATGGCATAAAAACGCATTGCATACATTAAACAAAAAAAATAATCGCATATAGACAATAAATCTATGTATATACAACCATGGGACATGGGTAGGTACAATTATGCATCTTAATCCCCTAAGCAAGATAAAAGTCATGTGAAGTAAAAAAAAAAAAAAAAAATCTGAAAATTGGTCAATGTGTGTTTGATGCATCAAAGGTAGGCCCGACGCTGCGTTTCATGGACTTCAATCCACTCTTCAGGAGCCGGATGCATCTAAATTCTATAAAAAATGTATAAAAAGCAATATAGTTTCAGGGTCTAACAAAATCAGCAGAAAAGGGGGAAATTTGGGCATAATGGGCCATGCCAAAAAGGTTACTCACATGATAGTCAAAACTGGGACCGTGCGACAAAACAAAGCCAGGGGTGAGCCATGGAGCCTGGCCCGGGAGCTGAGAGGGGGACCTCAATGAGGAACACTGGACCGCACACACCAACACCCCGCAGTGGAGGGGACTTCTATAATGTAGGAAATATATAAAATGTATCTATGATGATACAAGTAATAAAAAACGAGATGATATAAGCTGCAGATATCACCAAGGTGATTGAAAAAAGCACCCGGAGGATTACCTTGAAAGATACATGTGGTGTTTGAAGCCACATAGATGGGGGAGGATCAGGGTTGCATAGGTTGTATCAGTACCATCTCTGAATACCATGAAGCAGGGAGTGAGATGCAGCCCCAGTATTGAACGTCAGCTCCCCCTCAGCCTCACGCAGGCACGACACAGTGGAGCAAAACCTCAGCGAATGCCAGAGAAGCTCACCACATGTCAGCCCAGCTGATATACCGGACATCTGTGTGTGCAACGCCCAACCAAGGAGGTCACATGAACAGTGCCGGGGGTGTGGCGCCGATGCAAGGTGGAAAGATCCGCCCAGCCACTCACCCCCAACCCTGTGGAGGGGAGGTAGGAGGGCGGACACCGGCATGCATCGCAGCTCCCGGGAAACAGGACATCTGCCCACCCACCGACAATGAGTCACACAGACCCAGTCTGGCCACAGGGAGTAAAAAATGTATAAAGTAGTAAAAGATCAAAGTATGTGGACTGTCAGTGCAAAGAACGTTCCATATCAAGCATGCTGAATTACGGCCGGACCCGGTAGGAATCCGCCATAAGAGAGCGATGGGCTACAATCATGAGCACCTCCATCCCTAATCAATGCAAGCAATGGGGGGAAAAGCGAACTTAGGACTTTAAATGGGACGCAAGGGAAAGTTTGTGCCCCCATCCTTAATATCATGAAAAAGAGGGGGGGGGGGGGGGGTTGGGACTTTAAATGAGGTGTGCATGATGCAGCCCAATCACACTCACAGAGGTGCAAACATATGTATGTTTATTAAGGACCAATGATCAACATGGCATAAAAACTCATTGCATACATTAAACATAAAATAATCGCATATAGACAATAAATCTGGCATGCTGAATTACGACCGGACCCGGTAGGAATCCGCCATAAGAGAGCGATGGGCTACAATCATGAGCACCTCCATCCCTAATCAATGCAAGCAATGGGAGGAAAAGCGAACAACCCTGCAGGGTGCTATACAGGTCCAGGGGAGTGGACCTCAGATTAAGGGGGACCCAGTCTCTGAAGGTCTTTTATGACAAAGCTCGCCGTGATGGGTGAAGACTGGACTCCTGTTATGTTCAGAGTCCTGCAGCAGGAATGGTGTCTGCATTTGTTTGCAGTTTCTCTTTTTAAAAAAAAAAGAGTTCTGACTGTCTGTTCTCCCGGTGGCCACTGGGAGCAGTGTGCTGTTTAATCATGCTATGTACTCTTACTCATGTGGGCTGCTGTTTCTGCTCCAGCCACTAGAGGGCACAGGCTCGCCCAGTATGGCCTATTTTTATATAGGCAGGAAGGGCGGCCATGCCATGTAGCAACAGGTTCAGTAGGCCTCTGGAGACATAGCAGCAGCCATGGATACTAACAAAGTGTGAGTACTTACTATGGGAGAACTGTGTGAGAGCAGGGGCGGATCCAGAGTCTAGTCTCGGGAGGGGCACTGCCAGAAAATATATTTTTTTGAGGTACATTTATCGGGGAAATGGCTGGTGTTGGCGCTTCAATCATCACGGCACCATGGTTGTTATGGTGTCAGGATGATTGAAGCGCATTATTACCATAATTACATTGTTATAAAAAATTAAATAGTTTAACTCACCATAATGCAGAATCAGTGGGAGCCCCGAGTGTGTCACTTGCCACGTCACCTGTCACTAGATGCAGATTGTCACTTGCCACGTCGCCTGTCACCAGATGCAGATTATCACTTGCCACGTCGCCTGCCACGTTGCAGATTGTCATTTGCCATGTCACTTGCCACGTCGCCTGCCACCGTGCGGATTGTCACTTGCCACGTCGCCTGCCACGTTGCGGATTGTCACTTGCCACGTCACCTGTCACCATATGCGGATTGTCACTTGCCACGTCGCCTGTCACCAGATGCAGATTTTCACTTGCCACGTTGCGGATTGTCACTTGCCATGTCACTTGCCACGTAGCCTGCCACATGTTGCGGATTGTCACTTGCCACGTCGCCTGTCACTTGCTACCTGCTAAGGTGGTCTCTTGTGTCCCAGAGACAGGCAGCAGAGAGATGATGTAATCTCTCTGCTGCCACAGCTGCCTGCATGGAGGGGGGGAAGTTGAACTGCAGGGATGCAGGGCGGGCGCCGAGAGATGATGTCATCTCTCTGCTCCCCCGCCCACCGGCTCCCTGATTGGTCAGCAGGCAGCAGCCCGCCCACAAACACATTGAGCGGCGGCTCTCCCTCGCCTATGGAGCCGCCCGGCGGCTCCCTCACTTACTCCCTCATTCACCGAGCCGCCCAGCGGCTCCTTCAGTCACCGAGCCGCCCAGCGGCTCTCTCAGTCACGGAGCCGCCCAGCAGCTCTCTCAGTCACGGAGCCGCCCAGCGGCTCTCTGTCACTGAGCCGCCCGGCGGCTCCCTCAATCACCGAGCCGCCCGGCGGCTCCCTCAGTCACCGAGCCGCCCGGCGGCTCTCTCAGTCACCGAGCCGCCCGGCGGCTCTCTCACACATCCTGCTCTCAGTCACCTGCATTTCTCGGAGGGGGCAATTGCCCCGTTGCCCCCCCCCCGGATCCGCCCCTGTGTGAGAGACAAGTCATTAATATATGCTGCATATTTACTGCTGATCCGGGGGGACTGTACAACTGTAACCCCTGGATGGTTAGCAGTTCACTTTAAAGAGTTGTTGACTGCTCTGTAGGCAGGTGCAGCGTAGTATACATGCTTGCAAACTTGTTGCTTAAATGCATGTTTAAATATACACGTTTGGAAAAACATGAGCATGGGTGCATTTTAAGGAGTTGTATCAGTATAGTGCATATGTGCTTGGTTAAATCCTGCAGGTCTAGTATGGGGCCAGATGCAGTTAAGCAGGTGCTTGCTTGCAAACTAGCTGAAATGCACAGTTGCTGGAGTGCACGGTTGCTGGAGCGCACGGTTGCTGAAATGCACGGTTGCTGAAGATACATGTTTTTATATATTTGCATAAATATACATGGTTTTACATGTTTGCATAAAGATACATGATCATAGTTGCACAAGGATGCATGGTTACACAAGGATGCATGGTTGCACAAAGATGCATGTTTATTCATGTTTACATAAATATACATGGTTATACATGTTTGCATAAAGATACATGATCATGGTTGCACAGAATGCATGGTTGCACAAGGATGCATGGTTGCACAAAGATGCATGGTTATTCATGTTTGCATAAATACACATGGTTATGCATGATTGCATAAAGATACATGGTTGCATAAAGATGCATGTTTGTATAAATAGACATGGTTATTCATGATCGCATAAAGATACGTGATCGCATAAAGATGCATGTTTATATATGTTTGCTTGGATATACGTGGTTATACATGATCGGATAAAGATACATGGTCGCATAAAGATGCATGTTTAGACATGCTTGTATAGATATACATGGTTTTACATGGTCGCATAAAGATACTTGATCGCATAAAGATGCATGTTTATACATGGTTGCTTAAATATACATGGTTATACATGATCGCATAAGGATACATGGCTGCATAAAGATATTTGATCGCATAAAGATACTTGATCGCATAAAGATACATGATCGCATAAGGATACATGATTGCATAAAGATACATGATTGCATAAAGATGCATGTTTATACATGTCTGCATAGATACGTGTTGCGTAATGTTGCATAAACACGTTTTATGAACGCATGCTTGCTTATTGCAAAAATGCTTATTTCCATGGGCACATGTTGCATGAATGCGTGTGTACAGCGCACACTTTCATATTTTGCCTAAATGCATAGTTGCATAAGCTCATGCTTCCATAAAAACATGCTTCCATAGATGCGGGTTTTACCCCCTTCCCGACCAGAGCACTTTTTACAATTCGGCACTGCGCCGCTTTAACTGCTAATTGTGCAGTCATGCAATGCTGTACCCAAACGAAATTTGCGTCCTTTTCTTCCCACAAATAGAGCTTTCTTTTGATGGTATTTGATCACCTCTGCCGTTTTTATTTTTTGCGCTATAAATGGAAAAAGACTGAAAATTTTGAAAAAAAATGATATTTTCTACTTTTTGTTATAAAAAAAAATCCAATAAACTCAATTTTAGTCATACATTTAGGCCAAAATGTATTCGGCCACATGTCTTTGGTAAAAAAAATGTCAATAAGCGTATATTTATTGGTTTGCGCAAAAGTTATAGCGTCTACAAACTAGGGTACATTTTCTGGAATTTGCACAGCTTTTAGTTTATGACTGCCTATGTCATTTCTTGAGGTGCTAAAATGACAGGGCAGTACAAACCCCCCCCAAATGACCCCATTTTGGAAAGTAGACACCCCAAGGAAATTGCTGAGAGGCATGTTGAGCCCATTGAATATTTATTTTTTTTGTCCCAAGTGATTGAATAATGACAAAAAAAAAAAAAAAATTTACAAAAAGTTGTCACTAAATGATATATTGCTCACACAGGCCATGGGCATATGTGGAATTGCACCCCAAAATACATTCAGCTGCTTCTCCTGAGTACGGGGATAGCACATGTGTGGGACTTTTTGGGAGCCTAGCCGCGTACGGGGCCCCAAAAACCAAGCACCGCCTTAAGGATTTCTAAGGGCATAAATTTTTGATTTCACTCCTCGCTGCCTATCACAGTTTTGAAGGCCAAAAATTGCCATGATGGCACAAACCCCCCCCAAATGACCCCATTTTGGAAAGTAGACACCCCAAGCTATTTGCTAAGAGGCATGCTGAGTATTTTGCAGCTCTCATTTGTTTTTGAAAATGAAGAAAGACCAATTTTCAAAACTTTGTGACAAAAAGTGAGGTCTGCAAAATACTCACTATACCTCTCAGCAGATAGCTTGGGGTGTCTACTTTCCAAAATGGGGTCATTTGGGGGGGTTTTGTGCCACCTGGGCATTCCATGGCCTCCGAAACTGTGATAGGCAGTGAAGAGTGAAATCAAAAATTTACGCCCTTAGAAAGCCTGAAGGCGGTGCTTGGTTTTCGGGGTCCCGTGCGCGGCTAGGCTCCCAAAAATTCCCACACATGTGGTATCCCCATACTCAGGAGAAGCAACAGAATTTATTTTGGGGTGTAATTTCACATATCCCCATGGCATGTTTGAGCAATATATCATTTAGTGACAACTTTGTGCAAAAAAAAAAAAAAAATTTGTCTCTTTCCTGCAACTTGTGTCACAATATAAAATATTCCATGGACTCGACATGCCTCTCAGCAAATAGCTTGGGGTGTCTACTTTCCAAAACAGGGTCATTTGGGGGGGTTTTGAACTGTCCTGGCATTTTATGCACAACATTTAGAAGCTTATGTCACACATCACCCAGTCTTCTAACCACTTGAAGACAAAGCCCTTTCTGACACTTTTTGATTACATGAAAAAATTATTTTTTTTTGCAAGAAAATTACTTTGAACCCCCAAACATTATATATTTTTTTAAAGCAAATGCCCTACAGATTAAAATGGTGGGTGTTTCATTTTTTTTTTCACACAGTATTTGCGCAGCGATTTTTCAAACGCATTTTTTGTGGAAAAAACACACTTTTTTAAATTTTAATGCACTAAAACATACTATATTGCCCAAATGTTTGATGAAATAAAAAAGATGATCTTAGGCCGAGTACATGGATACCAAACATGTCATGCTTTAAAATTGCGCACAAACGTGCAGTGGCAACAAATTTAATACATTTTTAAAAGCCTTTAAAAGCCTTTACAGGTTACCACTTTAGATTTACAGAGGAGGTCTACTGCTAAAATTACTGCCCTCGATCTGACATTCGTGGTGACACCTCACATGCATGGTGCAATTGCTGTTTACATTTGACGCCAGACCGACGATTGCGTTCGCCTTAGCGCGAGAGCAGGGGGGACAGGGGTGCGTTTTTTTTTTTTTTTGCTTTTTTATCTTATTTTTAAACTGTTCCTTTCATTTTTTTTTTTTTTAATCATTTTTATTGTTATCTCAGGGAATGTAAATATCCCCTATGATAGCAATAGGTAGTGACAGGTACTCTTTTTTGAAAAAATTGGGGTCTATTAGACCCTAGATCTCTCCTCTGCCCTCAAAGCATCTGACCACACCAAGATCGGTGTGAAAAAATGCTTCCCCAATTTCCCAATGGCGCTGTTTACATCCGGCGAAATCTAAGTCATAAAATGCTCGTAGCTTCCGGTTTCTTAGGCCATAGAGATGTTTGGAGCCACTCTGGTCTCTGATCAGCTCTATGGTCAGCTCGCTGAATCACCGGCTGCATTCTCAGGTTCCCTGTTGAGACAGGAGAGCCAGAGAAAAACACGGAAGACGGTGGGGGGGGGGGCATTCCCTCCCACTGCTTGTAAAAGCAGTCTAGAGGCTAATTAGTCACTAGGATTGCTTTTACATGAAAGCCGACCGCTGGCTGAAAAGAATGATACCAAGATGATACCTAAACCTGCAGGCATCATTCTGGTATAACCACTCAAAGTCGTGAATGGCGTACCTGATGACAAAAAAATGGTTAACAATAAAGCACAGTGAACAGTAAAGTATAAAAAATTGCATACCTGAAAAGCAAACATGATAAAACATAATAACAATAAAACATTGCAGAATAGAATACAGTAAAAAAGAGCAGAACAATAGAGAGAGAGAATAGAGAGAGAGAGAACAATAAAACGACAACTATTTTTTTTTATTTTTGTTTGTGTTTTTTTTTTACACTTTTTTTTGTAACTGTAACTTTTATAACTGTAACCGGTTCCAGGTTCGGGTCTCTCAAAATGCGATGGCATCTTGGGAGACCCTGTGAAAGTGTGCCTAGTCTGTGCAATGCTGTACCCTACGCTAATACTCAACTAGTGAATGGTAGCGTTCAAAACATTCACCAATGCAAAGACCAGGATTGTCAGGACAGGAGGGACAATAATAGCGGTTGTCACGCCTATATCCGCGCTTGCTGCAGACACAACATCTTTTTTGGGGGGGTTCGTTGGGTAGGGGTACTCGGGAGGACATAAAGAAAATGCCTCTCATGCAGCCGACTGCATTTGGTTGGGGATGTGAATGGGGGAAGTACGGGCGCTGCAGAAGCGGTGGGTTCCCAATTAGGATTGGCGAATGCAGCAGGAAGGGCACTATGGGCACGACGGGCCTGTGTTTGTCTTCTTGGTGGCAGCGGGACACTACTTGTGCTTGCCACCTCACCAGCTTGAACTGCACTTATGGGACTCGCCACGTCACCAAGTGTTACTGCAGTGCTGGTTTGACTACGACCGGGGTGTACTAGGCCGCTGGTGCTTGCCAGTTCACCAAAACGCTACAAAAAAAACTGTTAGCGATCGCAGGGATCAGGCCTGACTCTGCGAACGCTGCAGTTATGCGTTTAGTGTTTTGTAAGTGACAGTGATCGATCGATACTGCACTTGGGTGGGCTGGGCTGGGCCGGGCGGAGGGGCAAAACGCAGGTGCTAGCAGGTATCTGGGCTGATCCCGCTAACACTGCGTTTTTGGGAATCCTAAACTGCTGGGGAAGCTAGTATAGATCTGATCGGATCAGATACTGATCCGTTCAGATACTATACCACTAAGGGAGGTGTACGGTGCGTGCGTGGGTGTTAGCGCTACTGGCACTAACCTGACGCTGCCTGGGGCTGGTGCTTGCCATTTTACCAAAACGCTACCAAAAAAACTGTTAGCGATCGCAGGGATCAGGCCTGACTCTGCAAACGCTGCAGTTATGCGTTTAGTGTTTTGTAAGTGACAGTGATCGATCGATACTGCACTTGGGTGGGCTGGGCCGAGCCGGGCGGAGGGGCAAAATGCAGGTGCTAGCAGGTATCTGGGCTGATCCCGCTAACACAGCGTTTTTGGGAATCCTAAACTGCTGGGGACGCTAGTATAGATCTGATCGGATCAGATATTGATCCGTTCAGATACTATACCACTAAGGGAGGTGTACGGTGCGTGCGTGGGTGTTAGCGGTACTGGCGCTAATCTGACGCTGCCTGGGGCGACGCATATCACCGCCGGGCGATCGGGGGGCTAAACCTTTATTCGGTAATAAACGGCGGGTGCCCTGACACTATAAAAAATAAACAAACTAACCAGTGTCACCCGTAACGGTTATACAGTGATCAGTGGTGAAAGGGTTAACTAGGGGGCAATCAAGGGGTTAAAACATTTATTAGGTAGTATATGGGGGTCCCTGTCGCTATAAAACGCTGACGGTGAACCTAAATATTTACCTCCCTAACTAGTGTCACCAGCGACACTAATACAGCGATCAGAAAAATGATCGCTTAGCGACACTGGTGACGGGGGGTGATCAAGGGGTTAAAACTTTATTAGGGGGGGTTAGGGGGGTACCCTAGACCTACAGGGGGCTAATACTCACTGCCCTACCACTTCTAACTGTCACAAACTGACACCATGCAGTAATCAGGAAAAAAAAATAAAAAAAAAAACAGCTTGGTGTCAGTTTGTGACAGGGGGGGTGATTGGGGGGGGATCGGGGGGCGATCGGGGGGGGGGTCGGGGGTGTTTAGTGTGCCTGGCATGTTCTACTGTGTTGTGTAGTGTTTTACACTTACTCAGATGTCTTCTCTCCTCGGCGTCGGAACGGAAACTGCCAAGCCGAGGAGAGATGACATCACATCCTCTGCCTGTGTGTACTATACACAGGCAGGGGATGTTTCTCATTAGCTGGGAGCGATCGCGAGGGGGGGGCCACGATCGGATGGCCTCCCCCTCATCTCTGATCGCTCCTAGACAAATGCCGACCGCCGCTGGCACCGGGGGGGGTCCGATTGGACCCCCCGCCCGCGGGAAGGCAATCACGTACCAGGTACGTGATTTTGCCTGCCCGTGCCGCTCTGTTCACGTATATATGCGTGAGGCGGTCGGCAAGTGGTTAAACACATGCTGCCATGTTTTCATTTGTACTGCATACGTATGTTTATTTACATTAAACTGTATACATATGTACTTGTTTTCCTGGGACTACATACATATGTGCTTATTTGCATAGGACTACATGCATATGGGCTTATTTCTGGGGGTAAATGCGTGTGTACTTATTGATCTTCTACTGCATACATAAATGCATGAATGGCAAGAATACTTGTATACCTGCATGTTTGCATACCTAGGTACTTGCATACCCAGGGCTTTTTTTCAGGGGGAACTTGGTGGAACTCAGTTCCACCACCTCTGGCTCAGACCCTTGGGGGGGCCTGCTCACCACAATCACTTGTAAACACAAAAGTCCAGTTTCTGTGTTTATAAGTGACAGCTCTGCACTCTGTATGTAATGCAATCCTGGTATTTAATGCCCCTTTAAGACCCTTCTACTGTTTGTGAAATTCGACTGACCACACCCACTATTTGATGTGATTTGGAGGGTGTGTGTGGGTTGAGGGTTTTGGGGGGTCGTGGTTGAGTTCCAGCACCTATTGTTTGAGAAAAAAAGCCCTGTGCATACCTAAGGGGTTGCATAGAGGTAAACCAACATTGTTTTAGGCCTGCATCCTTGGAGGACTGTATATTGGGTTGGATAATATAGTTGCTACATTATTTACCTGTTATACCAGTTAAATGGTTCCAGAAAAGAGAGGCAGCCGGGGGAAGCAGGGGCACCGCTCTCAGGTTCAGGGATCTGGCGGTGTCCACATCTCCCGATGGACAGTGGTTTTGGGTGCATCTGAGCCACTGTGGTGTTTGGCATTGCAGTGTTTCCTGGTGCATTCATTTTTTGTCAGACTGCGGCCGCATCACCTTGACCATGCCTGATCTCGGTTGATCGAAGCCTAATCAGGATCAAGCCTGGTTAGTATATAGATGGTAGACTGCCCAGGGATACCAGATGCTGTAAGTTTTCCCCACCTGGGTCAGGGAGGCATCTGAGGCTGCTGGGTTTTGAGAGTATCTCAGGCCAGAAAATCTTAGGGCAGTCTCTGAGGTGGTTTGTTCCATCTTTAGCCATAAGAAACCTGGTAGGTTAAGTGCACCTCTTGGGACTGCCTGGTTCTGTCACAGAGTGGCCAGTCTTTTGCCTTGCATTTTCTCTTGGAGTAGAAGTTATGGGCTCATTATTGCGAGACAATTAAATGGTAGTAGTTCCAAAGCCAAATAGGGACACGAGGTCTATCTTAAGATCTCAAGCCACTGAACATCCTTCTGTTTCAAATAGGCTAGACTGTTCAGTGATGATCTCTCTGCAAGAGGTAGATTTCGGGGTCCATAATCATCTGTAAAAGCACATCTTCATGTGGCAGTTTGTTTTCAGGCTTATCAAAGATTTCTGTAATTGCAGTGGAAAGCCGTTTTTTTTGTGAATCTTCCCTTTGGGTTGGCCACAGCACCGGAAGGTTCTCAAAGCATATAGCCCCAGTGCTGGCCTTGCTGAAGACACCTCAATACACTTTACCTCAATAATCTTTGTTCAGGAAGAAGTTGATTCCAGGGGTTCATTCAATATATTTCTACAGGAAGAAGCTGTGTTTAGGTCAAAGCACGTTCTCTACATACAGCCCTACTCCAGGTCTTGGTAGAGGTTCATACTCTGTCTGGAACTTGAAGATCCAGGCATTGCATTGCCAGAAGGCTCTGTTTCCGGGGTGTTGCAGAGCAAAAATTGGTGCTTGATATTCTTCCTTTTCAGGAATTTGGAAAATAATAATCACTGATGCCAGTCTCTCTAAGTTGACTTGAAGCTGGTTACAGTTCAGTGGGCTTGGTCTCCACAGGAGAGAATACTGTCCAATAGCTTGGAATTTTTGGCCAGTATGCCTTGCTCTGGATTATAGGACAAATCTGTTGTAGGTTCAATCTGGAAATGCTTCTGCAGGGATATATATATCAACCACCAGGGCAGCACTAGAGGTCATGCGACTCAGGGAGGTGTACCACATTCTGTCTGGGATAGTACAAGTGCTGTCTATCACAATACATATTCCAGGTATATGATAGTGGCAAGGGGAACTCTGCAGGGGAATCTACTAGATTCCAAGTTCTACAACAGTTTGGGACAGATGTGTCTGGGACAAGAGTCCCACTGCCAATAAGGGTACATGTACTGGTAACACCTTAAGGTCTGGTTCTCCCTTATTTGAGGTTTTTTTCCCCATTTTGGATTCTGCTACATCTTTTGCGAAGAATCCGTAAGGTGGTAACACTGATATTAGTGTTGGCCGAATTAGCCAAGGGGGGCTTGGTACACAGGCATAGCGAGTCTTGTGGGGGTTGCTCCTTTGGACACTCCCAGTCCAGTGGGACCTGATGGTCTTGAGTCCTGTATCTCAGCACTGTTGAGCCCCTGGAAGCCAGCTTCAGGGAACATCAATCACAGGACTTGAAAATATTTATTTTGCCTGGGGTGAAGCCAGGAAGTGGCACCCGCAGAAATATGTGGGTGGGAGATTTTCTTTCTCCAATCGGTAGAGGAAAGGAGTTTGAATTTTTTTTCAAGGGCCATTGTTTCTCACTCCTTGTTTCATACCTCATACAGCATGTAACTTGGACAGTCCCGCCTGTCAGGCCATTCTTGTGTCCTTAGGACTTGAATTGATTTTGACTGTCCTTGCAGAGGCCACTCTTTGAACCAATCGAGGGATTCTGTTGGTCCTTTTATCTCAGAAGGTGGCTTCTTTGGTTGCTATCACTTCACGAAGTGGAGTGTCAGAGTTGGTGGCTCTTTCATGCAAGGGGCTATTCTTGGTTTCGCATCATAAGGTGATGTTGCGTCCTCATCCATTTTTATTGCTTAAAGTGGTTTCAAGTTTTTCACTTGAATCAGGACAGTGTCTTGCCTTTTATTTTTCTCCTAACCCACAGACGGCAGGAGAAAGATCGCTACCTACTCTAGAGTTAGTTCAGACGCTCAGGGTCTACTTGAGTTGTCGGCACAAGTCAGGAATCCTGGTTTGTGCTGCGAGAAGAGCCCAGGAAGGGCAGGCGGCATCCAGGTTGAATATTTAGCAGTAGATCTGCCAGTTTATCAATAAAACCTATGGTTTAAATGGCAAAAAAATCTTTTTTTTCTGGGGAGAGATTCTCTATCAGGTGTGGGAGTATCTTGGGCCATCTATCATCGGATGTCAGTGGTCCAGGTGTACAAGACCACTATTTTGTCTTTTGTTTATACATCTACAGGGTTTTTACCAGGTCGATGTCAATCACGTAGAAGACACTGCCTTTGGCCTCAGCGTATTACAAATAGCAGAGCATGTCCTTCTTTGGTGGCAGTTTCTATGATGATGTCTCCCTCCCCTCAGGGGCATTGCTTTGGGACATCCCAGATAGTAACTACTATATAGCTGCTCTGTGTCCCATGATGTACGATAAAGAAAATTGGATTTTTCCTACAGCTTACCTGTAAAATCCTTTTCTTGGAGTACATCACGGGACACAGAGGCCCCTCCCCTCTTTTGGGAATTTCTTGCTACAAAACTGAGGTACTTCCTGTATAGGAGGGGTTATAAAGAGGGGGGACTTCCAGTCTTTTGGGTGTGCCAGTGTCCATTCACCTATAGGTGGCGTATAACCCAGATAGTAATTATTATAGCTGTTCTGTGTCCCGTGATGCACTCCAAGAAAAGGATTTTACTGGTAAGCTGTAGGAAAAATCCTATTTTTTTGGCCACAACCATAAATGCTACATTTGGAGAGGAGTCAACAAGGCCTATGATGAAAGGTACACCATTCCTACTGGGAAACACGGAGGTGGATCGTTGATGTTTTGGGGATGTGTGAGCTACAAAGACACAGGAAATTTGGTCAAAATTGATGGCAATATGAATGCAGTATGTTATCAAAAAATACTGGAGGAATATTTGCATTCATCAGCCAGGAAGTTGCGCATGGGACGTACTTGGACATTCCAACATGACAATGATCCAAAACACAACGCAAGGTCAACCTGTCATTGGCTACAGCAGAATAAAGTGAAGGTTCTGGAGTGGCCATCTTAGTCTCCTGACCTCAATATCATTGAGCCACTCTGGGGAGATCTCAAACGTGCAGTTCATTCAAGACAGCCCAAGAATTTCCAGCAACTGGAGGCTTTTTGCCAAGAGGAATGGGCAGCTTTACCACCTGAGAAGATAAAGCGTCTCATCCACAAATACCACAAAAGACTTCAAGCTGTCATTGATGTTAAAGGGGGCAATACATGGTATTAAGAACAGGGGTATATAAACTTTTGATCAGGGTCATTTGGGTAGTTTCTGTTGCCATTATGATTTAAAAAGAGTAAGCACAGTTGATTGATAATAAATGGCTTCAGCCAAAAACTAACCATGAGTGAAAAAACATTTTTTGTGTTATCATTCATAGTCTCTGAAAAATGGCCAAGAAATCATAAATTCTGCCAGGGTATGTAAACTTATGAGCACAACTGTATACACATTCTCTGATTCATATAAAGTGGAAAGTGCTTGAATGCTCGTCCAAATATAGATGACTGGTGAATGGTGAAATGGCCAAAAACTCACTTATATCATGGATGTAGAAGAAATAATTTCAGATGCAATACACAGCATGCCCGGGACGCCTTGCATTCCACGAGATGAGAAGCCGGAAACCGGAAGTGACGCAATGATTTATTTATTTATTTATTTCAGGTACTTATATAGCGCTGTCAATTTAAGCAGCGCTTTACATATTCATTGTACATTCACATCAGTCCCTACCCTCAAGGAGCTTACAATCTAAGGTCCCTAACTCACATTCATACAGTACATACTAGGGACAATTTAGACAGGATCCAATTAACCTACCAGCATGTCTTTGGAGTGTGGGAGGAAACCGGAGTACCCGGAGGAAACCCACGCAGGCACAGGGAGAACATGCAAACTCCAAGTAGGTAGTGTCGTGGTTGGGATTTGAACCAGCGACACTTCTTACTGCTAGGCGAGAGTGCTACCCACTAGACCACTGTGCCGCCCAATGATGCTCAAAGCCCCGCCCTACATTTTGAGAACGGTCCAATTACATGAGACCAAAAATATAAAAACAATATCGATTCGCTAAAATCAAAAGTGGGAGGGTTCTGCGCCCCGAGGACAATCTGAAACAAGCCAATTAGAGCTCAGCCTCAAATCACATGCTTTTCAAAAGTTTACTGACCTAATAGACACCCATTAGTCCGGCACCATGCTGCACACACATATGAATAAACGGATATGAACAGTTTGTATTTTTTCTAGTTTTGAATAAATGATAATATATATGATTGACTAACAGTTTTTAACTGTTTGGGGAGGGGGTCTCTGAGGTTTGCCAAAGGCAAAGAGGCTGTTAACTTTGCAAGGGAGTTTGCACTTTGCAGGCTACGTTTTCCTTAGCTTAGTGAAGGAGGTGAACATTTACTTTGCAAAAAATACCCAATCATGTGCACATGATTGCATGATGGAACTCCGCAGAGCTTCATCTCATTTACTAATCTAAGGGAAAATTCCATTGCAAAGTGCATTTTCCCTTGCAACGTGAACAGCCTATTTGCCTTTAGCAAATCAACCCCTGTGAGTCAATAGTCCCCTGCTGTATCCCCCTCTAGTGAATGATGGGACAAATTCTGTTGTCTGTAGGGAGTTTTTTTTTTCTTTTTCTTAACCCGTAGTAGTGAGAAAAAAACAAAACACCTGTAAGAAAAAAAACACACACAAAAACATGCACTTAGGGGTGTGGCTCTAGTCCACCTCCCAAAGAAGTAGGATCCTTCCTTGGCCCCCCAGGGTGCAAGGCTCCTGACAGGGGCAAAGCACACTTGTGGTCCGCCTAGCCAAAAGGCCAGGCGGACACCTTTCCTCATGGTCAGCTGAGGCTGACCACTGAGTACTAGATGAAGGGTTCTCTCAAAGAGAGACCTCCTGGCTGGGGGGAGAGGGGAGAAATCTGATGGCCACACATCTTCCCCTAGACTTCATGGTAGGCGATGGATATACACCCTTCATCCGAGTGAAAAAGGAAACACATACAGTATCTCACAAAAGTGAGTAAACCCCGCATATTTTTGTAAATATTTTATTATATCTTTTCATGTGACAACACTGAAGAAATTACATTTTGCTACAATGTAAAGTAGTGAGTGTACAGCTTTTAGAACAGTGTAAATTTGCTGTCCCCTCAAAATAACTTAACACACAGCCATTAACCACTTGCCGACCGCCTAACGTAGATATACGTCGGCAGAATGGCACGGGCAGGCAGAATCACGTACCTGTACGTGATCTGCCTCCCGCGGGCGGGGGGTCCGATCGGACCCCCCCCCCCCCGGTGCCACCGGCGGTCGGCATCTGACTGGGAGCGTCGGGAGGCGAGGGGGAGACCATCCGATCGTGGCCCCCCCTCGCGATCGCTCCCAGCCAATAGGAATCCTCCCCTGCCTGTGTGTAGTTTCACACAGGCAGAGGATGTGATGTCATCTCTCCTCGGTCTGGCAGTTTCCGTCCCAGCGCCGAGGAGAGAAGACATGTGAGTGCACACAACACACACACACACAGTAGAACATGCCAGGCATACCTTACACCCCCGATCCCCCCCCGATCCCCCCCTGATCACCCCCCCCCCTGTCACAAACTGACATTAGCAGTATTTTTTTTTTTTTTTTCTGATTACTGCATAGTGTCAGTTTGTGACAGTTACAGTGTTAGGGCAGTGAGTATTACCCCCCTTTAGGTCTAGGATACCCCCCTAACCCCCCCTAATAAAGTTTTAACCCCTTGATCACCCTCTGTCACCAGTGTCACTAAGCGATCATTTTTCTGATCGCTGTATTAGTGTCGCTGGTGACGCTAGTTAGGAACGTAAATATTTAGGTTCGCCGTCAGCGTTTTATAGCGTCAGGGACCCCCATATACTATCTAATAAAGGTTTTAACCCCTTGATTGCCCCCTAGTTAACCCTTTCACCACTGATCACCGTATAACTGTTACGAGTGACGCTGGTTAGTTCGTTTATTTTTTATAGTGTCAGGGCACCCGCCGTTTATTACCGAATAAAGGTTTAGCCCCCTGATCGCCCGGCGGTGATATGCGTCGCCCCAGGCAGCGTCAGATTAGCGCCAGTACCGCTAACACCCACGCACGCAGCATACGCCTCCCTTAGTGGTATAGTATCTGTACGGATCAATATCTGATCCAATCAGATCTATACTAGCGTCCCCAGCAGTTTAGGGTTCCCGAAAACGCAGTGTTAGCGGGATCAGCCCAGATACCCGCTAGCACCTGCGTTTTGCCCCTCCGCCCGGCCCACCCAAGTGCAGTATCGATCGATCACTGTCACTTACAAAACACTAAACGCATAACTGCAGCGTTCGCATAGTCAGGCCTGATCCCTGCGATCGCTAACAGTTTTTTTGGTAGCGTTTTGGTGAACTGGCAAGCACCAGCCCCAGGCAGCGTCAGGTTAGTGCCAGTAGCGCTAACACCCATGCACGCAGCATACGCCTCCCTTAGTGGTATAGTATCTGATCGGATCAATATCTGATCCGATCAGATCTATACTAGCGTCCCCAGCAGTTTAGGGTTCCCACAAACGCAGTGTTAGCGGGATCAGCCCAGATACCTGCTAGCACCTGCGTTTTGCCCCTCCGCCCGGCCCAGCCCAGCCCACCCAAGTGCAGTATCGATCGATCACTGACACTTACAAAACACTAAACGCATAACTGCAGCGTTCGCAGAGTCAGGCCTGATTCCTGCGATCGCTAACAGTTTTTTTGGTAGCGTTTTGGTGAACTGGCAAGCACCAGCCCCAGGCAGCGTCAGGTTAGCACCAGTACCGCTAACACCCACGCACGCAGCATACGCCTCCCTTAGTGGTATAGTATCTGAACTGATCAATATCTGATCCGATCAGATCTATACTAGCGTCCCCAGCAGTTTAGGGTTCCCACAAACGCAGTGTTAGCGGGATCAGCCCAGATACCTGCTAGCACCTGCGTTTTGCCCCTCCGCCCGGCCCAGCCCAGCCCACCCAAGTGCAGTATCGATCGATCACTGACACTTACAAAACACTAAACGCATAACTGCAGCGTTCGCAGAGTCAGGCCTGATCCCTGCGATCGCTAACAGTTTTTTTGGTAGCGTTTTGGTGAACTGGCAAGCACCAGCGGCCTAGTACACCCCGGTCGTAGTCAAACCAGCACTGCAGTAACACTTGGTGACATGGCGAGTCCTATAAGTGCAGTTCAAGCTGGTGAGGTGGCAAGCACAAGTAGTGTCCCACTGCCACCAAGAAGACAAACACAGGCCCGTCGTGCCCATAGTGCCCTTCCTGCTGCATTCGCCAATCCTAATTGGGAACACACCGCTTCTGCAGCACCCGTACTTCCCCCATTCACATCCCCAACCAAATGCAGTCGGCTGCATGAGAGGCATTTTCTTTATGTCCTCCCGAGTACCCCTACCCAACGAACCCCCAAAAAAGATGTTGTGTCTGCAGCAAGCGCGGATATAGACGTGACACCCACTATTATTGTCCCTCCTGTCCTGACAATCCTGGTCTTTGCATTGGTGAATATTTTGAACGCTACCATGCACTAGTTGAGTATTAGCGTAGGGTACAGCATTGCACAGACTAGGGCACACTTTCACAGGGTCTCCCAAGATGCCATCGCATTTTGAGAGACCCGAACCTGGAACCGGTTACAGTTATAAAAGTTAGTTACAAAAAAAAGTGTAAAAAAAAAAAAAACACATACAAAAATATAAAATAAAAAAAAAATAGTTGTCGTTTTATTGTTCTTTCTCTCTCTATTCTCTCTCTCTATTGTTCTGTTCTTTTTTACTGTATTCTATTCTGCAATGTTTTATTGTTATTATGTTTTATCAAGTTTGCTTTTCAGGTATGCAATTTTTTATACCTTACCGTTTACTGTGCTTTATTGTTAACCATTTTTTTGTCTTCAGGTACGCCATTCACGACTTTGAGTGGTTATACCAGAATGATGCCTGCAGGTTTAGGTATCATCTTGGTATCATTCTTTTCAGCCAGCGGTCGGCTTTCATGTAAAAGCAATCCTAGCGGCTAATTAGCCTCTAGACTGCTTTTACAAGCAGTGGGAGGGAATGCCCCTCCCCCCCCCAACGTCTTCCGTGTTTTTCTCTGGCTCTCCTGTCTCAACAGGGAACCTGAAAATGCAGCCGGTGATTCAGCCAGCTGACCATAGAGCTGATCAGAGACCAGAGTGGCTCCAAACATCTCTATGGCCTAAGAAACCGGAAGCTACGAGCATTTTATGACTTAGATTTCGCCGGATGTAAACAGCGCCATTGGGAAATTGGGAAAGCATTTTATCACACCGATCTTGGTGTGGTCAGATGCTTTGAGGGCAGAGGAGAAATTTAGGGTCTAATAGACCCCAATTTTTGCAAAAAAGAGTACCTGTCACTACCTATTGCTATGATAGGGGATATTTACATTCCCTGAGATAACAATAAAAATGATTAAAAAAAAAAAAAAATGAAAGGAACAGTTTAAAAATAAGATAAAAAAATAATAATAATAAAGAAAAAAAAAAAAAAAAAAAAAAAAAAGCACCCCTGTCCCCCCTGCTCTCGCGCTTAGGCGAACGCAAGCGTCGGTCTGGCGTCAAATGTAAACAGCAATTGCACCATGCATGTGAGGTATCGCCGCGAAGGTCAGATCGAGGGCAGTAAGTTTAGCAGTAGACCTCCTCTGTAAATCTAAAGTGGTAACCTGTAAAGGCTTTTAAAGGCTTTTAAAAATGTATTTAGTTTGTCGCCACTGCACGTTTGTGCGCAATTTTAAAGCATGTCATGTTTGGTAACCATGTACTCGGCCTAAGATCATCTTTTTTATTTCATCAAACATTTGGGCAATATAGTGTGTTTTAGTGCATTAAAATGTAAAAAAGTGTGTTTTTTCCCCAAAAAAATGCGTTTGAAAAATCGCTGCGCAAATACTGTGTGAAAAAAAAAAATGAAACACCCACCATTTTAATCTGTAGGGCATTTGCTTTAAAAAAAATATATAATGTTTGGGGGTTCAAAGTAATTTTCTTGCAAAAAAAAATTATTTTTTTATGTAAACAATAAGTGTCAGAAAGGGCTTTGTCTTCAAGTGGTTAGAAGAGTGGGTGATGTGTGACATAAGCTTCTAGATGTTGTGCATAAAATGCCAGGACAGTTCAAAACCCCCCCAAATGACCCCATTTTGGAAAGTAGACACCCCAAGCTATTTGCTGAGAGTCATGTTGAGTCCATGGAATAATTTATATTGTGACACAAGTTGCGGGAAAGAGACAATTTTTTATTTTTTTTATTTTTTTTTGCGCAAAGTTGTCACTAAATGATATATTGCTCAAACATGCCATGGGAATATGTGAAATTACACCCCAAAATACATTCTGCTGCTTCTCCTGAGTACGGGGATACCACATGTGTGAGACTTTTTGGGAGCCTAGCCGCGTACGGGACCCTGAAAACCAAGCACCGCCTTCAGGCTTTCTAAGGCCGTAAATTTTTGATTTCACTCTTCACTGCCTATCACAGTTTCGGAGGCCATGGAATGCCCAGATTGCAAAAAACCCCCCCAAATGACCCCATTTTGGAAAGTAGACACCCCAAGCTATTTGATGAGAGGTATAGTGAGTATTTTGCAGACCTCACTTTTTGTCACAAAGTTTTGAAAATTGAAAAAAGAAAAAAAAAAATTTTTTTTCTCGTCTTTCTTTATTTTCAAAAACAAATGAGAGCTGCAAAATACTCACCATGCCTCTCAGCAAATAGCTTGGGGTGTCTACTTTCCAAAATGGGGTCATTTGGGGGGGGTTTGTGCCACCTGGGCATTCCATGGCCTCCGAAACTGTGATAGGCAGTGAGGAGTAAAATCAAAAATGTACGCCCTTAGAAATCCTGAAGGCAGTGATTGGTTTTCGGGGTCCCGTACGCGGCTAGGCTCCCAAAAAGTCCCACACATGTGGTATCCCCATACTCAGGAGAAGCAGCTAAATGTATTTTGGGGTGCAATTCCACATATGCCCATGGCCTGTGTGAGCAATATATCATTTAGTGACAACTTTGTGCAAAAAAAAAAAAAAAAAAAAAATTTGTCACTTTCCCGCAACTTGTGTCAAAATATAAAACATTCCATGGACTCAACATGCCTCAAAGCAAATAGCTTGGGGTGTCTACTTTCCAAAATGGGGTCATTTGGGGGGGGTTTATGTCATCTGGGCATTTTATGGCCTTCAAAACTGTGATAGGTAGTGAGGAGTAAAATCAAAAATGTACGCCCTTAGAAATCCTGAAGGCAGTGATTGGTTTTCGGGGCCCCGTACGCGGCTAGGCTCCCAAAAAGTCCCACACATGTGGTATCCCCATACTCAGGAGAAGCAGCTAAATGTATTTTGGGGTGCAATTCCACATATGCCCATGGCCTGTGTGAGCAATATATCATTTAGTGACAACTTTTTGTAATTTTTTATTTTTTTTGTCATTATTCAATCACTTGGGACAAAAAAAATGAATATTCAATGGGCTCAACATGCCTCTCAGCAAATTCCTTGGGGTGTCTACTTTCCAAAATGGGGTCATTTGTGGGGGTTTTGTACTGCCCTGCCATTTTAGCACCTCAAGAAACGACATAGGCAGTCATAAATTAAAGGCTGTGTAAATTCCAGAAAATGTACCCTAGTTTGTAGACGCTATAACTTTTGCGCAAACCAATAAATATACACTTATTGACATTTTTTTTACCAAAGACATGTGGCCGAATACATTTTGGCCTAAATGTATGACTAAAATTGAGTTTATTGGATTTTTTTTAGAACAAAAAGTAGAAAATATCATTTTTTTTCAAAATTTTCGGTCTTTTTCCGTGTATAGCGCAAAAAATAAAAACGGCAGAGGTGATCAAATACTATCAAAAGAAAGCTCTATTTGTGGGAAGAAAAGGACGCAAATTTCGTTTGGGTACAGCATTGCATGACCGCGCAATTAGCAGTTAAAGCGACGCAGTGCCGAATTGTAAAAAGTGCTCTGGTCAGGAAGGGGGTAAAACCTTCCGGGGCTGAAGTGGTTAATGTCTAAAACGCTGGCAACAAAAGTGAGTACACCCCTATGTGAAAATTTCCAAATTGGGTCCAAAGTGTCAATATTTTGTGTGGCCACCATTATTTCCTGCACTGCCTTAACCCTCTTGGGCATGAAGGTCACCAGAGCTTCACAGGTTGCCACTGGAGTCCTCTTCCACTCCTCCATGACAACATCACGGAGCTGGTGGATGTTAGAGACCTTGCGCTCCTCCACCTTCCATTTGAGGATGCCCCACAGATGCTCAGTAGGGTTTAGATCTTGAGACATGCTTGGCCAATCCATCACCTTTACCCTCAGCTTCTTTAGCAAGGCAACGGTCATCTTGGAGGTGTGTTTCGGGTCGTTATCATGTTGGAATACTGCCCTGTGGCCCAGTCTCTGAAGGGAGAGGATCATGCGCTGCTTCAGTATGTCACAGTACATGTTGGCATTCATGGTTCCCTCAATGAACAGCAGCTCTCCAGTGCCGGCAGCACTCATGCAGCTCCCACCACCATGCTTGACTTCATACTCCTCACCTGGTTGCCACCACACACGTTTAACATCATCTGAACCAAATACGTTTATTTTGGTCTCATCAGACCACAGGACATGGTTCCAGTAATCCATGTCCTTAGTCTGCTTGTCTTCAGCAAACTGTTTGCGGGCCTTCTTGTGCATCCTCTTTAGACAAGGCTTCCTTCTGGGACGACAGCCATACAGACCATTTTGATGCAATGTGCGGCGTATGGTCTGAGCACTGACAGGCTAACACCCCACCCCTTC
Organism: Aquarana catesbeiana; assembly: GCF_042186555.1. Lineage (NCBI taxonomy): Eukaryota > Metazoa > Chordata > Amphibia > Anura > Ranidae > Aquarana > Aquarana catesbeiana. Next base: position 361,751,447 of record NC_133325.1, on the reverse strand, counting down.
AACCTCTGCAGAAATGCTGTCAGCACTCAAACGTTTATTTGCCAAAAACAACCTCTGGATATGACGCTGAGCATGTGCACTCAACTTCTTTGGTCGACCATGGCGAGGTCTGTTCTGAGTGGAACCTGTCCTGTTAAACTGCTGTATGGTCTTGGCCACCCTGCTGCAGCTCAGTTTCAAGGTCTTGGCAATCTTCTTATAGCCTAGGCCATCTTTATGCAGAGCAACAATTTTTTTTTGCAGATCCTTAGAGAGATCTTTGATATGAGGTGCCATGTTGAACTTCCAGTGACCAGTATGAGAGAGTGAGAGCGATAACACCAAATTTAATACACCTGCTTCCCATTCACACTTGAGACCTTGTAACACTAACGAGTCACATGACACCGGGGAGTGAAAATGGCTAACTGGGCCCAATTTGGACATATTCACTTGGGGTGTACTCACTTTTGTTGCCAGTGGTTTAGACATTAATGGCTGTGTGTTGAGTTATTTTGAGGGGACAGCAAATTTACACTGTTATACAAAAATGTGACATCACACATGCAGAGCAGAGCAGTGCTGAAAGCTTTCATTTTGGACTGAAAGAATAATAGAGTCCAGATATACCGTATATACTTAAATATAAGCCGAGGCACCTACTTTTACCACAAAAAAATGGGAAAACCTAGGGTGAGAAATGTGCAGCTACCGTAAGTGGAAAAGAGGGTCAACAATGCCCATCTGCAGCATCACTCTGCCCATCTGCATGCCTCATTGTGCCTCACTGTCCATCTGCATGCCTCACTGTCCATCTGCATGCCTCACTGTCCATCACTGTCCATCTGCATGCCTCCCTGTCCATCACTGTCCATCTGCATATCTCACTGTCCATCACTGTCCATCTGCATGCCTCACTGTCCATCTGCATGCCTCACTGTGCCTCACTGTCCATCTGCATGCCTCACTGTCCATCTGCATGCCTCACTGTCCATTTGCATGCACCAATCTCCCTACCTGATCCGTGCCTTATGTACCGGCGCTGTGTCTATCTGCAGTCTTATGATCTCCGGCGCGGTGACATACAGTCTAGTCGGCCGCCGTGTAGTGTAGCAAAGCACCGCCTCCTCCTCGTCCTCGGAGTGATGGAACACTGACTCAGTTTCCCAGCAGTGAGTCAGTGTTCAGCCTATCATGGACGAGGACGAGGAGAAGGCGGGGCTTTGTTACACTACTACTACTCATCGCCCACCAGCCTCGCATTTACCCCATCCAGGTTGCGGCTTTGGTGTCTTCCCCCCTGCATCTCCTCCTGAGTCCAGGCAGTCGCTTCTCCTCCTGGCCAATTGGGTCTTAGGACTCCTGGCCAATCGGATCTCAGGTCTCACTTCCTGATTGGCCTGGAGGAGAAGCAGGAAGACTTTAGTGAATAATAATTCGCTAATGTCACACAAGCCACCTTGTTTAATCCAATTAGAGCCTCAGGCTCTAATCATGTGCTTAAAAAAAAAAAATTCTACTCAAATCCATGCACCCTGTGCCCAGCATAGAGATAAGGGGCCAGGCGCATGGATTAGGGGGGCGGCACCCCTGTAGTATCATGGATTTGCCACCATCTTCTGACCTGGCAATAACGATCACCAGGACAGAGATTTTGGCTAAATATACACTTTAAAACAAAATCAAAGTGTAGTATTCCTATGGCAATTGTAATAGAGATGCAGTATGTTTAAACATTATTATATTTTTACACACAATTTTCCTTAAAAGATCAGCCAATCAAGAACTGACTTTTCAGTTTCTTGTAATACCGGAGAGTTAAAACATCTGACAATTTCCTATATTTCTCAGGAACAGTTAGGTAACTGTGCTTGAATTTCTGAGCCTGTACACCTGCTTTGCCCATTGTGATAGGTTCCAACACTCTTTCTGCGACTTGTTTTTTAATTAGTTGCATATAATGAAGAATGCCACAGGAAGAGCTGGAATGTACTAAAGTGGACATGAACACCAAAACTCCCAGAAAATCAGGGGACTAGTCAGAATGTAAAAGGTGATCTTGCTAGTGGAGTACTCAAGACATAAAATAAGCTAGGGGCCGATTCAATCTACCAGGCTCCACCTATAAATAAAATATCACTTTTGGGTGGACTGACTTTTTATTATTATAGGACAATGACCATTATGTACAATTAACTAAAAGCAAGTAATCACAATTCATTCAACTTTGAGTGTTATAATGTTGTCAGACTAAGGCCACATGCACACGAGACGTTGGTGCAAACTCTGCTGAACATAGGTTTTTAAAAGCTGAAACTGGCGTTTAGAAACACCCGTTTTGCCGAGTTTACATGCCGCGTTTAGCCGTGTTTAGCCGCGTTTAGCCGCGTTTGCGTCTAGAAGCGTCTGCAGAGCAGAGAATGACATTTTGCGACCCAACTTTGGGGCCCCATATCTCAGGGCCACTTAGTGCTAGGAACCCCAAATTTGGTGTGCTAACACAGTGGTCAGGGTCAAAGTCGGGTCGCAAAATGTCAAGCACTTCTGCAGCAGAGAATGACATTTTGTGACCCGACTTTGGGGCCCCATATCTTGGGGCCACTTTGTGCTAGGAACCCCAAATTTGGATATGTTATAGTGTTAGTCCAAATGTGGGGTTCCTAGCACCAAGTGGCCCCGAGATATGGGGCCCCAAATTCGGGTTGCAAAAAACACTTATGAACGCAAACGAGGCTAAACGCAGTACCGGCGTTTAGCCGCGTTTAGCCGCGTTTGGCGTCTGAAACATGGAAAACTTTTGTGTCTGAACCCATTTTTTTGCTTCTGGAAAAACGAGGTTAAATGCAACTGCCATAAAACGCCAAAAAACAAGACTGTGTACATGGACACATAGGATAACATTGAATGGGTTCAGGGGCAGTTGAAAAAAGTGTCCAACTGCCTCTGAACACGATTTTAACAGCGTCTCGTGTGCATGAGGCCTAAAAAAACTTTTGTGTGCCTGGGACCAAATGATTTGCCACAGTGACACAGGTAGTGTCTGTCCAAGGATCTCCTTCCATTTCTTCATGTAGGAGTGTTTAGAAAACAGGTCTGCTTGTAGGGTAACTGGGATTTTATAGAATTGTGAAATAAGGCCTTTCTGTGAGAGTCCATTTAGGCAGATGTGCTCAAATTGTGTGAGCTTATTGAAGGTAAGGTCTCTAATCAAAGAGCTAACGTAATGTCTGTGCAAGCTATTATTTATCCTGCAGAGCAGTAAAGGAGAGGATTCCTCTAGTCAAAGGACTGGCAAGTTGGTCAAATCTCAGGAGGAGTGTGTATTGGGGGAATCCAGAATTTATTTCTGTCCACCTGTCGTATGAGCCCGAGAAACATAAATACAATGCTAGATATTATTTCTCTATATCTGGTTCTCTCAAAACGTGTAATATATTTTTTCCAGACTACATTACCATATTATACAATAACTAAAAAAAACTATATGTTTTCAAAATCTCTTGAGAGTTAATCTTCAGTTTACCACAAAAAGGAAGGTAAAGAACGGCTTGAGTACCTGAGTACTCAACCACAATGGCTGCTGTCATTTATTTTACTAGCTCTTAGTGCACAAATTTTTACTTTTTATTTTTGTGTAATTAAGTAATTTAACACTTCCCTTTTTGCTTTTACTTCCTTTTGCTGTTGTGTTGCTGTATGAGAATTTACTTTTTTATACTTCTTCAAAAGGATTAAAAAAAGTGAAATTGTATCAAATTTTACTAGCAAACTAACAGCTCAAAGGCAGAACATCATAATGTAAAATTAGATCTGAACAAGAAACGAATACAACATTTAAAATGTATTTATAGCCCAAACTTTTTTTTAGCTTTGGATAGAGTAGGGAAGAGTATGATTATTGAGAAAAGAAGAATCATTTAAGAATTAATTTCAGAATAACAATCATAAAATGAAATACAGATGTAGCCTTATCATATCATGCAATTACTACATAAAAACATTCACACAACAAATAGCACTCAATTTAATTTAGTTTGAAACCCCTTTGGAGTTTAAGATCTGTATGGACAAGGAAGAGAAGCTATTTTGCAATCTAGTTTTGGAGGCAATGCTCTTCAACCATCTACCAGAAGGCAACAATCTAAACAAAACATTACCCAGGTGAAACCTATCCTACTAATCCTACTTTGTGCTCTCTGGAGACATCACCTTTCCCTATATCTTAAACTGTGCTCAACCCTTACCAAACAGAGATGTGATAAGTCAACAGAATCTCAATGGCAGCCTTATAGAAGCAGAGGAATAACTGCTCTGAAAAACCCACCTTCCACAGCTTCCTGAGGAAATACAATCTCTGATGAACCATGCCCATTAGGTAGGATACGTGCCCTGTCTACGACAAAGCCTCCATAAGTGTTGTTTCCTAAAAATCAAACTCATGTACCCTCTTTACCTCCATGCCACCAATCACAATTGGCTCATAATTAGTTCCCCTACTTCTCCTAAAATCTATTATTCGTTTTTATTCCATAAGTTGGCCATAGATGGGTAGAATTTTGACTGAAAATTGAAAAAAGAAGGCCCTAAAAAAGTTTGTTTGCTTTTCTAATTGTTAGTGGGCCAAATTGATGTTCATGTCCAGTCCATTCATTTCAAAATCGAATGTTAAAAGCAAACAAAATCTTTTGAACAAACGAATTGAGCTGAGAATTTTTTGACAAATTTTCCTAAGACTTTTCCCAAGAATTTTCATTTGAAATTCTAGCCATCTATGGCCAACTTAAGTTTTATCTACATTTAACTCTAAATTATTCTCCTTGCATCAGCCCACTAGGTTCTCTATTTCCTGCCAATATGCAACCTTGTTGCCTTCCTTTATTCTCCCAACAATTATAATGTAATTTTCAAATTTTAAAACTAAAGAAGTCTACACGGAAACAAGAGACACAGTCATGAGTATATAAAGTAAACAGGAAAGGGTTTAACACACATCTTTGCAGCACCCCTGTACTACAGAACAGCATCAGGGAGTAGCAATTGCCAATTTTTACCAACTGCTACTTGTTGATAGGGAAGTCCGGTGCCCAGTGACAAAAGGTTGGGTGGTACTGTGGATACTAAAAAGATACTATGTGCCACATCCTGGAATTGGTGACGAAAAATAGATTGGAGGGCTTGGACTTTATAGGCACGACTACACGAGGTGTATATTAAAAAGTTATAAATTTATTAAATGTAGAAAATACATAAAAACATATATCTCATCAAACAAGCAAGTCAGTAAAACAAAATCTCAATGGTTTATCCTATACATAGCCTTGGAAAATAGCATAGATGGTTTGGAGATGGAATACCACTCATTGCATAGTGGGTTTGATGGATTCTGAGTAACGGCTATGTAAATAGTCAAGATAATCGTAGCGCCTTGGGCTCTACATATTACGCGCGTTAGTGCTTCCATAGGAGCATAAGAGAGACTTAATGTATTGATGATATGAAAAAAGAAAACACAATTGTGTAAAAAATATAGTAGGGAGCCAAACAGTAAAGGTGGTATTGGAGTAGATATTCAATAATTAATACCTAACCTTGATGGCAATAGGTATGTCATAATACAGGGTACAAAAAGGTGACCGCACCTCTAAGAAAGAGGTTTTTTGTTAGAGGTATACGCCTGGTAATAAAAGGCTAAGACAGCACTGAGGTAGTGCCTGGGTAAAGGCAACTGACAGCTGTAAAGTCAGCTGTTCCTACCCGGATGGCTTTGTCCAACAGGACTTCTACTATATCCGCTACTATCAGGTGACTGCCTGGCTTATATTAAACTCTCTGTACTACCAGCACTCTGGTTCTCATGCACCAAGTCTTCCTCACGCAAATTACCCCAGGTTTTTTTTACCGTTTTTGAGGAGTTTTATATGTCAGTTGCCTTTACCCAGGCACTACCTGTCTTAGCCTTTTATTACCAGGCATATACCTCTACCAAAAAAACCTCTTTCTTAGAGGTGTGCGGTCACCTTTTTGTATATTATGACATACCTATTGCCATCAAGGTTAGGTATTAATTATTGAATATCTACTCGAATACCACCTTTGCTGTTTGGCTCCCTACTATATTTTTTACACAATTGTGTTTTCTTTTTTCATATCATCAATACATTAGGTCTCTCTGACGCTCCTGAGGAAGCGCTAACGCGCGTAACATATAGAGCCCAAGGCGCTACGATTATCTTGACTATTTACAGTCAGGTCCATAAATATTGGGACATCGACACAATTCTAATCTTTGTGGCTCTATACACCACCACAATGGATTTGAACGGTGTAGGAATTACAACAGTTTGTATATGTGCCTCCTACTTTTTAAGAGACCAAAAGTAATGGGACAATTGGCTGCTCAGCTGTTCCATGGCCAGGTGTGTGTTATTCCCTCATTATCCCATTAACGAGGAGCAGATAAAAGGTCCAGAGTTCATTTCAAGTGTGCTATTTGCATTTGGAATCTGTTGCTGTCAACTCTCAATATGAGATCCAAAGAGCTGTCACTATCATTAGGCTGAAAAAACAAAACAAGCCCATCAGAGAGATAGCAAAAACATTAGGTGTGGCCAAATCAACTGTTTGGAACATCCTTAAAAAGAAAGAACGCACCGATAAGCTCAGCCAAACCAAAAGACCCGGAAGACCACGGAAAACAACTGTGGTGGATGACCGAAGAATTCTTTCACCCTTCACAACAGTTGGCCAGATCAAGAACACTCTCCAGGAGGTAGGTGTATGTGTGTCAAAGTCAACAATCAAGAGAAGACTTCACCAGAGTGAATACAGAGGGTTCACCACAAGATGTAAACCATTGGTGAGCCTCAAAAACAGGAAGGCCAGATTAGAGTTTTGCCAAACAACATCTAAAAAAAGCCTTCACAGTTCTGGAACAACATTCTATGGACAGATGAGACCAAGATCAACTTATACCAGAGTGATGGGAAGAGAAGAGTATGGAGAAGGAAAGGAACTGCTCATGATCCAAAGCATACCACCTCATCAGTGAAGCATGGTGGTGGTAGTGTCATGGCGTAGGCATGTATGGCTGCCAATGGAACTGGTTCTCTTGTATTTATTGATGATGTGACTGCTGACAAAAGCAGCAGGATGAATTCTGAAGTGTTTCGGGCAATATTATCTGCTCATATTCAGCAAAATGCTTCAGAACTCATTGGACGGTGTGACGAACGCGGGTGTCAGATCCCTGCCCTCCTCGCTAACTCGCGACAAAGGACCGGCCAACCTCACACCACGCTGTCACTTACGTAACAATGCCACTCTCAGCTGCGCCCAGCACAAAGATTTTCCAGCTTGCGGGACCACAATCTAGGTGCGAGCAGCCTGAGAGTGATTGTCACTGGGCTAATTACACAATTAACCCTTTAACTGCCACCACCCCCGTTTAAAAGACCGAGCCGGGGGAGACTCGTAATTTAGCAATACCAATTATAATTTTAGAATAAGCGTCTGCCACACACACTGTCACCACAGACAGGTCTGCTCAGAGTCTTACTCTACAACAGTAGCGCCCTTCAAGAGGCAGGTTCGTTTATAGCTTGCATTAAGAGCTTTAGAGACAAGGTTAACACTTTTCAACATAAGGGTTTATTATGAAAAGGTCAAAGTTGATGCAAATAAAATATTTACAGAAAAAAGATGTTTCAAAAGATAAAGACAATATACAGCCACAAAGCAATAAGGTAGAATTGGGAAGAAAGAATACTTGCAATTAATGTCCAAGGGTTGATCAGAGTTCGATCGATGAGCTAGGTAATTGGTTCTCGACTTGGCAGATGTTTCTTCTTGGATGGTAAAAGGAGAACTGACTATTGTCTTGGCATCTCCTCTTTTCTGTCAAATCAAAAGGGGTGTTGACAGCGACCAGTAACCAATCATCTGGTCAGCTGGTGTAGGGGTTGGTTGCTGGGAGGTGTCTACACTCATGACCACGTCCCAGGTACATTTTGTAATACATGTTCATATATCTGCATCTGTAGGGTTTACAGACTCCAAATATCCATATTATTATTCAACTTGAGATTTCCTTCAAAACAAGTCTAAACATGCCATATCTATAACGTATAGCCTGCTTTGGAGGAATAAGTGGTCCCAGGGGTTTCCCATATGACCTGACATAGGGGTGTCTGGACTTGAAACGTTCCATATTATCTGAGGAAGCTAAATATGTCCAGATTATGTCTGTGCTATTACTAAGTCAGAAGTTATGAAACATGCTGAAATTTCATACTTATTCTTATGAGGTGTATTCAGAAGACTTTACGACCTAGGCCTGTTTGGTCTCTGAATGGGGAGGGTGACAGTTTTACGACAGGCCTGAACTGTTTTCTCTGTTGAGATAACCTTTTCTGTTGAACTTAAAAAGCTTTGAATTCCTAAGGTGGGGAAGACGGAGTTCAGAGTTCTCTGTGAGGTTACATGGTTCTCAAAACTGTCATGGCTACTTCCACACAAGATGGCAGCTAGCTACAGCTTTTCATGTCCCATACGTGATATCGTTACACCTCCCCCCTTAGGTGGTTGCATGGGAGGGAACTACAATTTCCCTCCTGACGCAACCGACTTCTGCGGGCTCGGCTTGTCGTGACAGCCCATCAGCATTGCCATGGGCGCTGCCTTTCTTATGCTGGATGGTGAAATCGTATTGCTGAAGAATTAGGCTCCACCGAAGTAGTTTGCCATTCTCCCCAGCAACACGATTTAGCCAGCTCAAGGGATTGTGATCTGTGATCACAGTGAAGTGCCGTCCATAAAGGTACGTTTGTAACTTCTGGAGAGCCCACACGATCGCAAGACACTCCTTTTCGATTGTGGCATATGCTACTTCCCTGGGAAGCAGCTTTCTGCTCAGGTAGAGGATGGGATGCTCCTCTCCGGCCTCGTCCACCTGGCTCAGGACTGCACCCAATCCAAAGGCAGAGGCATCCGTCTGCACAAGGAAACGGCGGGTGAAGTCTGGAGCCTGCAGCACAGGTGCGCTGGCCAGCGCCTCCTTCAAGGCCTGAAACGCCTGCTCACATTCTGGTGTCCAAGACACCACCTTGGGCAGTTTCTTTTTGGTTAGGTCAGTCAGAGGTTTGGCCAGGCTACTATAGTTACATACAAATTTCCTATAGTAGCCAGCGGTCCCCAAGAAAGACATAACCTGCTTTTTGGTTTGAGGGGTAGGCCAGGCCAGGATGGCCTCAACCTTCCCTGTCTCGGGTTTCAGGGTACCTCCTCCTACCTGGTGTCCCAAGTACTGCACATCAGTCATGCCAATCTGACACTTACTGGGTTTTACAGTCAGATTGGCAGCCGTCAGTTGGTCCAGGACCTGTGACAGGTGCACCAGGTGTTCTTCCCAGGTAGGGCTGAACACGGCGATGTCATCCAGGTAGGCTACGGCAAAGGTTTCCAGCCCCTCCAGTAAGTCATTCATGACTCTCTGGAAGGTAGCCGGGGCATTCTTCATCCCAAACGGCATGACGGTAAACTCGAACAATCCGAATGGGGTGATGAAGGCCGACTTTTCCCGAGCCTAAGGGGCCAGAGGAATTTGCCAGTACCCCCTGCTCAGATCCATGATTGTTATATAACGGGCGGCCGCCAGCCTATCTAACAACTCATCAATCCGGGGCATAGGGTAGGCATCTGCAGTAGTGATGGCATTCAGCTTCCGGTAGTCCACACAGAACCTGGTCGTCTGGTCCTTTTTGGGAACCAAGACTACTGGGGACGCCCAGGCACTGTGGGACTTCTGAATCACCCCCAGCTGCAGCATTTCCTCCACCTCCCTTTTCATGTCGGCCAGCACCTCCAGGGAGACGCGATAGGCCGACTGTTTAATGGGGGAATGTGCCCCGGTGTCCACCTGGTGGACAGCGAGGTGTGTCCTCCCAGGTTTTCCCGTAAACCTGCTACCATGTACTGCCAGCACTCGCTTCAGTCCAGGTACCTGGGTGGGGGTAAGATTGGAGTTTATCAGGAGTTCTGAGTCTACCTCCCTGGTGTCTGCTAGCAGGTCCAGAAGTGGATCAGCCTCCTCGGGCTCTGGCCTGCTGCAGACCGGCATGACATAGGCCGTGCGCTCATGATGGGCTTTGATCATGTTAACATGAATGGCCTTCTGCCGTCTACGCCCTTCTCCCAACCTGACCAAGTAGGTGACATCATTCAGACGCTGGGTGATGGTGTACGGGCCTTCCCATGCGGCTTGGAGCTTGTTCTGCCGCAGGGGAAGCAGAACATACACCTTCTGACCAATGTCATAGGTCCGCTCCCTAGCGTTACGGTCATACCACTCTTTCTGCCTAGTCTGGGCCTGGGTCATGTTCTCCCGTACCATTTCCACCAGCGTCTCCATTTTATCTCTGAATTTTAGGACATAATCCACAACCGAGACCTTTGAGTCGGCAATCTTGCCCTCCCAGTTCTCACGGATTAGGTCCAGCGGTCCTCTTACCCTCCGTCCGTACAAAAGTTCAAATGGCGAAAAGCCTGTGGACTCCTGAGGCACCTCTCTGTAAGCAAACAGCAGATGAGGCAGATACCGTTCCCAGTCCTTACCCTGGGAGTGCACAAAGGTGCACAACATTTGTTTCAAAGTTCCATTGAAACGCTCGCACAAACCGTTCGTTTGTGGGTGATAAGGACTGGCCATGATATGCGTCATCTGTATTTTCCGACAGAGAGCTTGCATCAAGTCGGACACAAACTGAGGGCCTTGATCACTAATGAGCTCAGCCGGGAATCCCACTCTTGTGAAGATTCCCAGCAGAGCATCAGCGACCTTGTCTGCCCGGACGCAGGAGAGAGCCACCGCCTCTGGATAACGCGTGGCATAGTCGACAACTGTAAGGATAAAACGTTTGCCTGAACTGCTAGGGATGGCCAAAGGCCCAATGATATCCACTGCCACCCTCTTAAAAGGTTCGTCAATCACAGGCAAAGGTTTTAGCGGAGCCCTGTGTACATCCCCTGCCTTGCCAACTCGCTGGCAGGTAACACAGGACCGACAGTAGTCAGCTATGTCAGCGAGCATTGTAGGCCAATAAAAGTTATGTATCAACCGCCCTCGGGTCTTAGTGATCCCCAAGTGCCCTGCGAGGGGAATCTCATGAGCCACTTTTAGCAGCTGTCCCCTAAATTGACTGGGTACAACCAGCTGCCTGCTACCTAGGTCAGCCTCATTCCCCTCTGCGGGCATATTTTCTCTGTACAGTTTACCTTTGTCCCAATAGACCTTTTGTTTGTCATTCTCTGCAGGGGGGCGATCAGCTAGACTCCTGAGCTGTGCTAGTGTTTGGTCTGTCTGCAGTGCTGTTTCAAAGGCGGAACAACAGGTCCCAGCCAGCAGTCCTGTGGCAAACATGGACAGCTGCTGAGGCTCAACAGAGGTGGAGTCCACTGGGTCAGAACAGGGAGAGGGCCCAGAGACCTCCTCTTGCTGTTCTGCGACCAGGGCCTGCACCTCGGCTGCCTTTGCAGCACTGCGAGTGACCACCAGTACTGGCAATGCATCATCATCATTATCATCATCATCATTATCCTCATCATCATTATCATCACATTTAACCTTTATCAGTTCAGCATCATTGGAACATACATCAGTTACCTTCACTGGGAAGGGGGCCTCCTCTCCTGTCTCTGAAGAAGGAGGACCTTGCACTTCCACTCCACCCTCCCCCTCCCGCTGTCCATCTACAGGTTGCCCAGATATTACCCCAACATCGGTAAACAGTACCTTGGGAGGTCCAGAGAGATCTGTGGGAGCATCTGGGGTGCTTTTAGCAGGGGCATAGTATGAAACAAGGGTACCTAAATCAGAACCCAACAACACCGCAGTGGGGATCTCCTCCGAGACACCCACCTCTCTCATCCCACTCCCGGCACCCCAATCAATAAAAACATAGGCACGGGGTACACAGGAACGGGTCCCCCCAACTCCGGTGAGGGTAAGGAACTTCTCTGGGATGATGTCTGTTTCTTCTATAACCTCTGGTCTGACCAATGTGACTTCGGCTCCGGTGTCACGAAAGCCTGTTACAGTCCGGTGGCCTACGATGACTGGCTGCAAGTTGGCATTGGTTCCGGGAGGTTTCCCACTGACGAGCAGCACAGCGGAAGGTTTGCTAGCCGGATGGCCAGGTGATATCGTCTTCTTCTGCTCAGGGCACTGCGCCCTGAGATGTCCGGCTCCCCCACAGTTGTAGCATTTGCGTTTGTCCGTTAGGAAGGCCTTGGCTCCAGGAGTTGCAGGTTCCGGCTGCTGAGGAACTTGTTTGGTAGGCATAGGAGGGGTTGCCGTGTGCGATTTCCCTCCTTTCCAGCCATTCAGAGGAGCCTTGCGATGGTCAGATACCCGAGAGTGGATATAGGTATCTGCCAGTTCTGCTGCTGCTTTGGCAGAGGCTGGCTTTCGCTCCAGCACAAACTGTCTGACGTCTGTAGGACAGATGTGCAAAAGTTGATCTGCAATCATAAGATCTTCCAGGGATTCAAAAGAATCGGCTTCCAAGCCTTTAGTCCACTGCCGGAATGTGGTACGTAAGCGACCTACCACATCCATGTATGAGTCCCCAGGCCCCTTTTGCAAGGACCTAAAACGCTTCCGGTACACTTCCGGGGTTAGCTGAAACTTTTGGATGATTGCAGCTTTTAGGGCCGCATAATCGTCGCACTGTTCTTCTGACAGTTCGACATAAGCATCCAGGGCCTTGCCTCGTAGCCCTGGTGTCAGGTACCGGGCCCATTGTGCTGGGGGCAGATGGTACTGACGGCAAGTTTTTTCAAACGACAGTAGATACACGTCAATGTCACTGTCCTTTTCCATAACTGGAAATTTGGCTGCTGGGATCACTGGCAGAGAGGCATCCCTGTGCTCTAGGGATCCGAGGTTCTGAGCCTGTCGCTGCTGCTGGAGCCTAGCCATCTCCAATTCGTGCCGACGATCAGCCTCCCTCTCAGCCTGGCGTTCTGCCGCCTCTCGCTCAGCCCTGCGCTCTTCTCGCTCAGCCTGGCGTTCCAGAAACTGCAGGTACACCACAGGATCCGTCTCCCTGAGGTTTTGTAGAGTTTCTTGCATTTGAAGAGAGTCTATGATGTTTTCAGGCAATCTGATGCTAGCCTGCTCTTGTGGTGGCTTGGAGGTAACAATCCGTGGTATTCCAGTGTCAGTCTCTGCTTGCCCATCTGGTGAGGCCGCCTCTGAACCACTGGGCTCTGGAGTAGCGGAAACCCTTTCTGGTCCAGTTTCCCCCAGGTTCTGGTGTGCACGGATATCAAACTCCTGTAAGGCATGTATCAAGCCTTCACAATTTTTGCCACCGACATCAATTCCTCTTTCTGCGCACTCAACAGTCAGTTCATTCTTGCTCATCTTTTTATATGCTGATAACCCAGACATTTTGCAAGCAGAAGAGATAGAACAGAAAGAAGAGATAGGAAGAAGGTGTAGGAAGGAGCTGTTGCTGTATGTCTCTCTTGAAAAAAATCGAAATAAAAAAAAAAAATATGCACCAGCTTGTCTCTAAGGACTGTTTCCACAAAGGTTACAATCCTTCAGTGCAGAGCTAATTCCTAACAATGCACTGAATGCTCTTAATGCGAAACTATCCCGCTACGCTGCCACCAATATGTGACGAACGCGGGTGTCAGATCCCTGCCCTCCTCGCTAACTCGCGACAAAGGACCGGCCAACCTCACACCACGCTGTCACTTACGTAACAATGCCACTCTCAGCTGCGCCCAGCACAAAGATTTTCCAGCTTGCGGGACCACAATCTAGGTGCGAGCAGCCTGAGAGTGATTGTCACTGGGCTAATTACACAATTAACCCTTTAACTGCCACCACCCCCGTTTAAAAGACCGAGCCGGGGGAGACTCGTAATTTAGCAATACCAATTATAATTTTAGAATAAGCGTCTGCCACACACACTGTCACCACAGACAGGTCTGCTCAGAGTCTTACTCTACAACAGTAGCGCCCTTCAAGAGGCAGGTTCGTTTATAGCTTGCATTAAGAGCTTTAGAGACAAGGTTAACACTTTTCAACATAAGGGTTTATTATGAAAAGGTCAAAGTTGATGCAAATAAAATATTTACAGAAAAAAGATGTTTCAAAAGATAAAGACAATATACAGCCACAAAGCAATAAGGTAGAATTGGGAAGAAAGAATACTTGCAATTAATGTCCAAGGGTTGATCAGAGTTCGATCGATGAGCTAGGTAATTGGTTCTCGACTTGGCAGATGTTTCTTCTTGGATGGTAAAAGGAGAACTGACTATTGTCTTGGCATCTCCTCTTTTCTGTCAAATCAAAAGGGGTGTTGACAGCGACCAGTAACCAATCATCTGGTCAGCTGGTGTAGGGGTTGGTTGCTGGGAGGTGTCTACACTCATGACCACGTCCCAGGTACATTTTGTAATACATGTTCATATATCTGCATCTGTAGGGTTTACAGACTCCAAATATCCATATTATTATTCAACTTGAGATTTCCTTCAAAACAAGTCTAAACATGCCATATCTATAACGTATAGCCTGCTTTGGAGGAATAAGTGGTCCCAGGGGTTTCCCATATGACCTGACATAGGGGTGTCTGGACTTGAAACGTTCCATATTATCTGAGGAAGCTAAATATGTCCAGATTATGTCTGTGCTATTACTAAGTCAGAAGTTATGAAACATGCTGAAATTTCATACTTATTCTTATGAGGTGTATTCAGAAGACTTTACGACCTAGGCCTGTTTGGTCTCTGAATGGGGAGGGTGACAGTTTTACGACAGGCCTGAACTGTTTTCTCTGTTGAGATAACCTTTTCTGTTGAACTTAAAAAGCTTTGAATTCCTAAGGTGGGGAAGACGGAGTTCAGAGTTCTCTGTGAGGTTACATGGTTCTCAAAACTGTCATGGCTACTTCCACACAAGATGGCAGCTAGCTACAGCTTTTCATGTCCCATACGTGATATCGTTACAGACGGCTCTTCACAGTGCAGATGGACAATGACCCGAAGCATACTGAGAAAGAAACCAAAGAGTTTTTTAAGGGAAAGAAGTGGAATGTTATGCAATGGCCAAGTCAATCACCTGACCTGAATCCGAAGACAAAACTGAAGGGAAAATGCCCCAAGAACAAGCAGGAACTGAAGACAGTTGCAGTAGAGGCCTGGCAGATCACCACCAGGGATGACACCCAGCGTCTGGTGATTAGGGATGAGCCAAACACCCCCCCGGTTCGGTTCGCACCAGAACCTGCGAACGGACCGGAAATTCGCACGAAGGTTAGAACTCCATTGACGTCTATGGGACTCGACCGTTCAAAATCAAAAGTGCTCATTTTAAAGGCTAATTTGCATGGTATTGTCCTAAAAATGGTTTGGGGACCCGGGTCCTGCCCCCAGGGACATGTATCAATGCAAAAAAAACTTTTAAAAACTGACGTTTTTTCGGGAGCAGTGATTTTAATGATGCTTAAAGTAAAAAAAAAAAAAAGTGAAATATTCCTTTAATTATTGTACCTGGGGGGTGTCTATAGTATGCCTGTAAAGTGGTGCGTGATTCCCATGCTTAGAACAGTCCCTGCACAAAATGACATTTTTAAAGGAAAAAAGTCATTTAAAAACTGCTTGCGGCTTTAATGTAATGTCGGGTCCCGGCTATATGGATGAAAATCAATGAGACAAACGGCATGGGTACCCTCCAGTCCATTACCAGGTCCTTTGGGTCCTGTATGGATATTAAGGGGAACCACCCAAATTAAAAAAAGGAAAGGTGTGGGGCCCCCAGGCCCTATATACTCTGAACGGCAGTATACAGGCGGTGCAAACAAGACAGGGACTGTAGGTTTGTCGTTAAGTAGAATCTGTTTGTAATTTTGAACTGGTACATTTTTAAAGTGTAGCTCCAGCCAAAAAATCTGTTTTTAAGCTTTTTGGAAAACATAGGGAAGGGTTATCACCCCTGTGACATTTGTTTTGCTGTCTGTGCTCCTCTTCAGAAGATTTCACCTCACTTTTTGTCCCAATGACAAATGTTTTTTGAAAATTTGGGGTTTTTAGTGAAACAAAGATTGGTGATAAAGCATCAGTGGAAAGGAGAAAAGATTTTCCCATATTAACTCTTACAGGAGAGAACTTCCCTTCCTATGGGGTAGATTTCATCTCACTTCCTGTTGTCTCCTTCTATTTGCAAGTAGGAGTCGTTTGTAAGTTGGATGTTTGAAAGTAGGGGCCTGCCCTATATACTCAGCAGAAATTTGGGCCTTAGGTGTTGTTGTGGCCTCAACACTGTAAGCCCCCACAGGGCCCTGCTGTGAAATATTACATCAAGAATTGTAATTACATGCCCCTGTTGAACAGGGCCAGAAAAATTGGGCCTTTGGTGATGGTAGTGCTGGTGCCACAACACTGTAAGTCCTCACAGTTACTCTTGGTGGGCGCTGGAACGGGCCCTGCTGTGAAATATTAGATCAAGAATTCTAATTACATGCCCCTGTTGAACAGGGGCTGAAAAATTGGGCCTTTGGTGGTGGTGGTGCTGGTGGCACAACACTGTAAGTCCTCACAGTTAATCTTGGTGGGCACAGAAACGGGCCCTGCTGTGAAATATTAGATCAAGAATTGTAATTACATGCCCCTGTTGAACAGGGGCTGAAAAATTGGGCCTTTGGTGGTGGTGGTGGTGCTGGTGGCACAACACTGTAAGTCCTCACAGTTAATCTTGGTGGGCGCAGAAACGGGCCCTGCTGTGAAATATTAGATCAAGAATTGTAATTACATGCCCCTGTTGAACAGGGGCTGAAAAATTGGGCCTTTGGTGGTGGTGCTGGTGCTGGTGGCACAACACAGGGGCTGAAAATTGGGCCTTAGGCACTGGTGCTGGTGCCACAACACTGCAAGCCCTCACAGATACTCTAGTTGGAATGCAGGAACGAGCCCTGCTGCAAAGTATTGCATCAAAAATTGTAATTACATGCCCCTGTTGAACAGGGCCAGAAAAATTGGGCCTTTGGTGGTGGTGGTGGTCCTGGTGGCACAACACTGTAAGTCCTCACAGTTAATCTTGGTGGGCACAGAAACGGGCCCTGCTGTGAAATATTAGATCAAGAATTGTAATTACATGCCCCTGTTGAACAGGGGCTGAAAAATTGGGCCTTAGGCACTGGTGCTGGTGCCACAACACTGCAACCCCTCACAGATACTCTAGTTGGAACGCAGGAACGAGCCCTGCTGCAAAGTTTTGCATCAAAAATTGTAATTACACGCCCCTGTTAAACAAGGGCTGAAAAATTGGGCCTTAGGCACTGGTGCTGGTGCCACAACACTGCAACCCCTCACAGATACTCTAGTTGAAACGCAGGAACGAGCCCTGCTGCAAAGTATTGCATCAAAAATTTAATTACTGTACACACCCCTGTTAAACAGGGGCTGAAAAATTGGGCCTTAGGCACTGGTGGCGGCGCCCAGAACCCAAAATGTTCTTACAAGCTATCAGCATGATCATTGAGGAGGAAGAGGATAATTACTCAGGATAGTCACTCAGCATCAGCATAGGCAGTCTTTGAAGGGATCTGACATTTCCAAAAAAATTATTCGGTTACATCAGCATCAGGTGCTTGGTATCTGGTGGTGATCCAAGACTGATTCATTTTTATGAAGGTCAGTTGATCGACTGAGTCGGTGGACAGACGCACCCTGTGATCGGTTACAAAGCCTCCAGCAGCACTGAATGTGCGTTCCGAAAGAACGCTGAATGCAGGACAGGCAAGTAGCTCAATTGCATACTGTGCAAGCTCTGGCCAGTGATCCATCCTCAAGACCCAGTAACCCAGAGTATTTTCGGTGGGAAAGGTGTCCAAGTCAGATCTTGCCCCTAGGTATTCTTGCACCATGTAAAACAGACGCTGCCGATGGTTGCTGGAACCGATCATACCTTGGGGCTTCGGTCTAAAAAATTGTCTGAATGCATCGGTCAGATGGCCACCTTCTCCACCGCTCCTTCTTTGACTGACCGAAGCCTCAGCAACACGTCCAGAAACAGGAGTTTGTAACCTCCCAGTCTCTGGGAACGCGTTGCACAGACCTTTCTGCAAGGCCTCCCGAAGATGTTTCATCCTCTGCTCCCTCTGCGATGGTAAGATAAGGTCCGCAACCTTACCCTTGTAACGTGGATCAAGGAGGGTTGCCAGCTAGTATTGGTCCTTCTCCTTGATACCACGAATACGAGGATCGTTCTGCAGGCTTTGCAGGATCAGGTAAGCCATGCAGCGTAGGTTTGCAGAGGCATTTGGTCCGGAGTCCTCTGGGTCACTAAGGACGACATGATCCTCAGCCACCTCCTCCCAGCCACGTACAAGTCCATGTGTTTCTTGGGACTCTAAATGATCCCTTAAAGACTGCTGCTGATGCTGAGTGCCAGGCTCCATCTCCATACTGACACAATCCTCCTCCTCCTCTTCCTGTGTGATCAGCGGGCACGCAGGAACACTGTCTGGATAAAGGGGGCCTTGAGAGCTAAGGAAGTCCTCCTCTTCCTGCCTCTGTTCTGCCTCAAGTGCCCTGTCCATTATTCCACGCAGCGTGTGCTCCAACAGGTGGACAAGGGGGACAGTGTCACTGATGCATGCTCTGTCACTGCTCACCATCCTCGTGGCCTCCTCAAATGGTGACAGGACAGTGCATGCATCGCTGATCATGGCCCACTGGCGTGGGGAAAAAAAAACAAGCTCCCCTGAACCTGTCCTGGTGCCATAGTCGCACAGGTACTTATTGATGGCCCTCTGCTGAGTGTGCAGCCGCTGCAGCATGGCCAACGTTGAGTTCCACCTGGTGGGCATGTCACAGATTAGGCGGTTCTTGGGCAGGTTAAATTCCTTTTGGAGGTCTGCCAGCCGAGCACTGGCATTATATGACCAGCGGAAATGCACACAGACTTTCCTGGCCTGCCTCAGGACATCCTGTAAGCCTGGGTACCTGCCCAAGAACCGCTGCACCACCAAGTTAAGGACGTGAGACAAACAGGGCACATGGGTCAGTTGTCCCTGTCGGAGGGCAGGGAGGAGGTTGGTGTCATTGTCGCAAACCACCATTCCTGCCTTAAGTTGGCATGGCATCAACCACCTCTGAACCTGCCCCTGCAGAGCTAACAGAACATCTGCCCCAGTGTGGCTCCTGTCCCCCAAGCACACCAGCTCAAGCACCGCATGGCATCTTTTGGCCTGCGTACTTGCGTAGCCCCTTGAATGACTACGGAGCACCGCTGGTTCCGAGGACAAAGCACAGGGAGAGGCCATGGAGGAAGAAGAAGAGGAGGGGGTCGAGGAGAGAGGTGTGTCACAATCATTAGTAGTGGCATTTTGGAGGCGTGGTGGCGGAACAACCTCCAACACTACTGCACCTTGTCCTGCATCCTTCCCAGCTGCAAGCAGAGTGACCCAATGCACCATGAAACTTAGGTAACCTCCCTGTCCATGCTTGCTGGACCATGAGTCAGTGGTAATATGCACCTTACCGCTGACCGCCCTGTCCAGCGAGGTCAAGACATTGCCTTCCACATGCCGGTAGAGAACCGGAATCGCCTTCCGTGAGAAAAAGTGGCGTTTGGGTACCTGCCACTGAGGAACCGCACATTCCACAAACTCACGGAAGGGGGCAGAGTCTACCAACTGAAAAGGTAGCAGTTGAAGTGCTAGCAATTTTGCCAAGCTAGCATTCAACCACTGGGTATGTGGATGGCTGGGAGCGAACGTCTTTCGGCGGTGCAGCAGCTGGGGCAGGGAAATTTGCCTGGTACAATCTGACGTCGGTGTACCGAAAGCAGATTGCCCACAAGTACTTGGCTGTGACACACCTAATTCTACACCTTCATTCCTCTCAGTGCAGGTCTCAGAGAGGACTGAAGGTATAGTGGGGTTGGAGATCTCAGCTGATGAGGAGCAAGGAGAGGTCCTCTTTGTTCTTTGGTGTGAGTCTTTTACATACGTTTGCCAATGAACTGCATGGCAGGTCAACATATGTCTGGTCAAGCATGTGGTGCCCAAGCGGGAGATGTTTTGGCCACGCAAGATACGCTTGAGACATATGTTGCAAATAGCAGCGGTGCGATCTGATGCACTCGTCTCAAAAAAGCCCACACCAAAGAACTTTTGGAATAACGCGCAGAGACAGCAGCGCCTTGCACATGCGGAGCTTTGCGGTGTGATGCAGTCAGTGTGCTGCCCTTAGGCTGGCCCCTGGAGGGCATCCTGCCTCGTTGGTGATGTGCCTCTTCCTCCTCTCTTCTATCAGGCACCCACGTTGAGTCAGTGACCTCATCAACCCCTCGCTCCTCATCACTGGAGCAAACCTGGCAGTATGCTGCAGCAGGGGGAGCATGACTGCCAGTTTGCTGTCCTCCTTGGACACCCCCTCTGTCCGTGCTCACGTTACTGCCTTCATCTAGCTCAGTATCATCATCAGAGCCTTCTAAACGCTGGGCATCCTCCTGGAGCATGTACCCAACACTGTGGTCAAACAGTTTGAGAGACTCCTCAGGAGGACATGGTGGGGCTAGGGAAGGAGTCACTGATTCCACTGAGCCGAGGGAAGAGGCCGCGTTGGCAGCTGCTTTGCCAGACAAAGTACCCTGAGCATGGGTGAGGGAGGATGAGGAGGATGAGGACGGCTTAGTCATCCACTCGACCAAGTCTTCCGCATGTTGTGGCTCAACACGGCCAGCTGCCGAAAAAAAGGCCAAGCGTGTCCCACGGCCACGTGCTGATGAGGATGCACCGTCTCCACGACCAGCACCGTTGCCTCTAGACACAGAGCCTGCTTGCCCTCTTTTATTGGCTTGTGACTGTCTGCCTCTCCTTGTTGGCCTTTCAGACATACTAATGGCCTGTAGCTGCACTAAGCTGGGATATATATATACATATATACATATATACTGATACTGCAGCTAGCAAAATCAACTGACTGCCTACAGTATGAGAACACCACCAACCTTCTACAGGTAGCTTTAGCTGAACACTGTGCAGAGGTCGCACTACACTAACGTGTAAATACTTTAGCTGCCTGCGGTAGTGATAGGATCAGGAAAACACCACCAACCTTCTACAGGTAGCTTTAGCTGAACACTGTGCAGAGGTCGCACTACACTAACATGTAAATACTTTAGCTGCCTGCGGTAGTGATAGGATCAGGAAAACACTACCAACCTTCTACAGGTAGCTTTAGCTGAACACTGTTCAGAGGATGCACTACACTAACTTGTAGCTTTAGCTGAACACTGTGCAGAGGTCGCACTACACTAACTTGAAGCTTTAGCTGAACACTGTGAGGAGGACGCACTACACTAACTTGTAGTTTTAGATGAACACTGTTCAGAGGACGCACTACACTAACTTGTAGCTTTAGCTGAACACTGTGCAGAGGTCACACTACACTAACTTGTAGTTTTAGCTGAACACTGTGAGGAGGATGCACTACACTAACTTGTAGCTTTAGATGAACACTGTTCAGAGGACGCACTACACTAACTTGTAGCTTTAGCTGAACACTGTGCAGAGGTCGCACTAAACTATCTTGTAGTTTTAGATTAACACTGTTCAGAGGATGCACTACACTAACTTGTAGCTTTAGCTGAACACTGTGCAGAGGTCGCACTACACTAACTTGTAGTTTTAGATGAACACTGTGAGGAGGACGCACTACACTAACTTGTAGCTTTAGATGAACACTGTTCAGAGGACGCACTACACTAACTTGTAGTTTCAGTTGAACACTGTGAGGAGGACGCACTACACTAACTTGTAGCTTTAGCTGAACACTGTGCAGAGGTCGCACTACACTAACTTGTAGTTTTAGCTAAACACTGAGGAGGACGCACTACACTAACTTGTAGCTTTAGATGAACACTGTTCAGAGGACGCACTACACTAACTTTAGCTGGACACCGTGAGGAGGACGCACTACACTAACTTGTAGCTTTAGATGAACACTGTTCAGAGGATGCACTACACTAACTTGTACCTTTAGCTGAACACTGTGCAGAGGTTGCACTAAACTAACTTGTAGCTTTAGCTGAACACTGTGCAGAGGTCGCACTACACTAACTTGTAGCTTTAGATGAACACTGTTCAGAGGATGCACTACACTAACTTGTAGCTTTAGCTGAACACTGTGAGGAGGACACACTACACTAACTTGTAGCTTTAGATGAACACTGTTCAGAGGACACACTACACTAACTTGTAGCTTTAGCTGAACACTGTGCAGTGGTCGCACTAAACTAACTTGTAGCTTTAGATGAACACTGTTCAGAGGACGCACTACACTATCTTGTAGTTTTAGCTGAACACTGTGAGGAGGATGCACTACACTAACTTGTAGCTTTAGATGAACACTGTGAGGAGGACGCACTACACTAACTTGTAGCTTTAGCTGAACACTGTGCAGAGGTCACACTAAACTAACTTGTAGCTTTAGCTGAACACTGTGAGGAGGACGCACTACACTAACTGTAAATAGTCTAGCTGCCTGACTGTGGTACTAATAGGATCAAAAGATTACCAGCAATTTTCTTCAGGTAGCTGTAAAAAACTGTAACAAGACAAGCCTGCCTGTCAGTAGGAAGATAACAGGAACGGATCTAGCTAAACTGAATACAGTATATATATATATATATATATATATATATATATATATATATATATACACAATACCTGGGATGCATATATATACACAATACACTGTAAGTGCAGCTAACTGACTGACTGTTCTGCCTAATCTAGCTAACTCAAATGAAATGACACTGTCTCTCTCTCTCTCTATCTCTCAGCACGCCGGAACACACTACACAGGGCCGCCATGCAGGCGGCCTTATATAGTGTGGGGCGTATTCTAAACCCCCTGAGCCATAATTGGCCAAAGTCACCATGGCTTTGGCCAATTACAGCTCTCTCTACTGACGGCGCTGTGATTGGCCAAGCATGAGGTTCATAGTGCATGCTTGGCCAATCATCAGCCAGCAATGCACTGCGATGCCGCAGTGAATTATGGGCTGTGACGCACCACACGAATTTGGCGCGAACGGCCCATATCATTCACAATTCGGCGAACGGGCGAACAGACGATGTTCGAGTCGAACATGGGTTCGGCTTGAACACGAAGCTCATCCCTACAGGTGATGTCTATGCGTTCCAGACTTCAGGCTGTAATTGACTGCAAAGGATTTGCAACCAAGTATTAAAAAGTGAAAGTTTGATGGATGATTGTTAATTTGTCCCATTACTTTTGGTCCCTTAAAAAGTGGGAGGCACATATACAAACTGTTGTAATTCCTACACTGTTCACCTGATTTGGATGTAAATACCCTCAAATTAAAGCTGAACATCTGCAGTTAAAGCACATCTTGTTCGTTTCATTTCAAATCCAATGTGGTGGTGTATAGAGCTAAAAAGATTAGAATTGTGTCGATGTCCCAATATTTATGGACCTGACTGTACATAGCTGTTACTCGGAATCCAACAAACTCACTATGGAATGAGTGGTATTCCATCTCCAAACCATCTATGCTGGTTCCCAAGGCTATGTATAGGATAAACCATTGAGATTTTGTTTTACTGACTTGCTTGTTTGATGAGATATATGTTTTTATGTATTTTATACATGTAATAAATGTATAACTTTTTAAAAGGTTGGGCTTAACCCCAGTAATTTTAATTTAACAACAAGTTTTATGGGTAAAATTGCAATAAACAACCAACTAAAATCAATTATAAGGATACAACTCTTTTTGCCCTCCAAATGGGTCAACACAGAACTTATGCCAAATATAATAGCATCCTCCCCACTAAAGGCAAATTGGTAACTATCCAGCCCCAGTGGAACATGTATTTATATGTGGCTGAATACCTTCTCAAAGCATTTCAAGACGTGGAGGTGACAGCCATGGTAAGTCCCACACGGCTGCCTCTAATGCTCAGCAGGTTATGCCTATCCAAAACAGTCCAGACTGGGAGCTGCTGGCCCCTAGAGAGATTTCCCTTTGCTCATTGTTCTGGAGATAACCTTTTTCACAAGGAGAGAAGTAAAGAAAACTCTCCAATAGCAACACAGAACAAAGTAACTTTTTCAATTTAGTACAGTAAAGTAAAACATTTTTATTTAGTAGAGAAATGCTAGAACCTTTGTCAGCTTTTATTGTTGTCTGTTTCCTGGTGCTGATTTTTCTCAGTATCCTATTTGGTAAAATGTTGTCTCCAAAACAGAAAGTTAGGGGAAATCTTCATGATGAAGCCCTGGATAGTAGTTAAAACAGTAGTAAACTCTGTAAAGAAAAAAGTTTCCACCTGCAAGGCAATATCATAATGTGCTAGACCTAACTTAAAACAAAGCCCTCCAGCAGTGCGCTGGTATCACTACCAAGGCTTCCATATTCACCCGGTCTTCCTTCTGGGTTTGGGCGTCTGATTGCCTGAGCCGCAATAATGTCACTCACAGCGCAGGAGTCTCGGCCGCGGTACACAGCTCTGAAGGAACTGCACGGTATGGTGTTCCTTCAGAGCGGATGCACAAGTGATGTCACTGGCTGCTGTTTGCAAGAATATCTCCTAAACAGTGCAGGTTTTGGAGATATTCATTTTCCCTACAGGCAAGCTTTATTAGAAGCTTACATGTAGGTAAAAATACAATTCCAGGGTTTACTATCACTTTAAACCTGACAGGGGTTCTAAAATTTTACCATTGTATCCAAAATTTAAAAAAATTTTGGATTATAGATACACTGTTATTATTTTTCTGATCACATCATTACTACTGGTGATAAGCCTCTTGTTTCTAATATTGAGCACAAATTTTTATTTTAACACATCATTTATTGTTTATAGAATATGGCAATGCAAAAAATACTCATAAATGACAACAGTCCAAAACATTATGCTTCCCGCTGTAATGCCATGTGCGAGGTGCGCGACGACTTATATAGGCATGGGGCGTGGTCACCGGGTGATGTCACCCGGTGACCCCACCTCCATATTATGTCACAGTCCCGGGGCATGATGGGACTGTGATGTCATAAGGGGTGGGGTCACCGGGTGACATCACCCGGTGACCACGCTCCATGCCTATATAAGTCGTCGCGCACCTCGCACACGGCATTACAGCGGGAGAGAGCGTCGTGTCAACATCGGAAAAAGAGAAGAGGGAACAAGACGATGGAGAAGACCGGGCCACCGCTAGCAAAAGAGCGGCAAAAGAGCAGAAGATAGCGGAGGAGCCTGGCAGAAGATCTAGAGAGCGGGAGAAGAACCGGACACCAGGAGAAGAGGCCGGAGAGCGGGAGAAGAACCGGACACCGGGAGAAGAGGCCGGAGAAGTCGGAAGAAGACCCCCGAAGTCGGAAGAAGACCCCGAAGCTGCCTAATAAATTACTTTAAAAACCTGTCTAGTGTGTTTTTTTATTGACACTTTTTCCCCCCAGGTGAATGGGTAGGGGTGCGATGTACCCCATACTCATTCACATAGGGTGGGGGGCCCCCAGATTCTGATAAGCCCCCCGCCCACAGACCCCGACAACCAATGGCCAGGGTTGTCGGGAAGAGGCTCTTGTCCTCATCAACATGGGGACAAGGTACTTTGGGGTGGGGGGGCCGCCATTTTCAAAACTGCAGTGACACTGACAAGTCACTGCAGTTTAACTGCAGCCTGGGCAAGACTGCAAATGTCACTGACAAGGCTGCAGATGGACACTTGCAAGGCTGCAGATGGACACTTGCAAGGCTGCAGATGGACACTGATAAGGCTGCAAATGACACTGGAAAGGCTGCAAATGACACTGGCAAGGCTGCAAATGACACTGACAAGGCTGCAAATGACACTGATAAGGCTGCAAATGACACTGACAAGGCTGCAAATGACACTGACAAGGCTGCAAGGCTGCAAATGACACTGGACAAGCATGCAGATGGACGCTGTGCAAGGCTGCAGATGGACACTGATTAGGCAGTATTGATGGGCATTTATATGTAAGTTTTTTCCTTAAAAAGTTTTTTTTCCTTAAAATTCCCTCCTAAACTTGGGGTGCATGGTATACGCCGGCGCGTGTTATACGCCGATAAATACGGTATATGATTTTTTTTTTTTGTTGGGGGCTTTGCTGAAATATCAGGGGGCCCATGATGGGCTTCCTATTCTTTCACAACATGAAGCATAGTAAATACAGTTTAGATTATTACGTTTCCGGTCATGAATGAACACAGTAAAAGATCAATAGTGATCACTCACTGTGTTCATTCAGAAATGGAAGGGTCTGGTAAATGACATATTTACCAGCCCCTTTCCCTGCTCTCCGCCTGAGACAATGCCCTGCAGCAGCCGATGGGAGAGGAGGCAAGCTGGAAGCACTGCAGGAGGAGGGGGGGACCAGGTGAGCACATAAGTGGCCGAGGCAGGAAGAAAGAAGAGGCACAGGGACAGGAGGGGCAGCGTTTACTGGTACCAATCTATTGTATTTTCCTGCTGCAGCAGCTGAATGCTGGCAGGAGGCAGAGGAGGGGAGGCCAACTTTCAGCTGCTGAAGGAGGAAAATACAAGGTATCGGTTCCTGAAAATGCTGCCTACATTGCCCTCCTGTCCAGGTTGGCAAGGAAGGATCACGGTCTACCCGTCACTTGCCTGCTATCATCAGGTAGATCGAGATCGACCCCCCCACCAACAGATGTATATGGGCAAATAAAAGAAGAACTACAGTTAACAATTTGTAAGCTGTTACACCAACAGTTTTACATGAATTAATAAAAGATGACCATTGTAAGGAGCCCTATCAGTGTTAAATGGTTTGTCTCAACCCTCCAACTGCCACTTGTGCTGGACAGCTTGGTCTGTTAAGTTGGCCATACATTTATCATTTTTTTCATTCAACCAGTGGGTTGAATGAAAAAAAAAGACCTGATTCCCCCATCCACACACTTGATGTAGATGGGGAAATCATTACTACTGAGTTATTGTATTCTGACAGCCTTCCGTGACATCCTGGCACTGATCGTTTGGGAAAAACCCGACAGGCTGGTTGTACACAAGTCAATCAGTAGATTGACTTCTCTAAAATCAGTCTGCCCATACATAGATCAAAATTCACTTGGTCCCTGCTGAATCGGCTGAACTTCAATCCATATGTGGCTGCCTTTAAAGGAAGTTGAAAAATAACAGACTTACTGGCTGGATCACCAGGTGAAAATTAGAAAAAAAATGAAATTAAATTTAACTAATGCTGCCACCACCTTTTAAGAGCTAGTAAGCTGCAATATAATGTATTTTGTTTTTGTCGTTATAACCACTTTAAAGTGGTAGTAAACTCTCCTATTTTATTTTGTAACTATAGGCAAGCTTATAATAAAGCTTACCTGTAGGTAAAATGAATATCTCCTAAACGTGCACCGTTTAGGAGATATTCTAGCGAGCAGCAGCTGGGCAGCTGGTGATGTCCCTGGCGCATACACCCATGCGGTTCCTTCAGAGCTGTGTGCGGTGCTTTAGACTTCTGCACGTAACATCAACCCGGCTTTGCCAATCAAGAGGCCGCAGCCCGCAAACCTGGAAGGAAGACCGGGTGAAGACGGAAGCCTCTGCAGCAGTGACAGCGCACCGCTGGAGGGCTTCGTTTTAAGGTAAGTCCTTCATAATGTGCTGATATGTGATGCATACTCGCACATTATAAATTTGCCTTGCAGGGGGAAACTTTTTTTTTAAGAGTTTACTACAGTTTTAAAATAAAAACTGACTGACTTTGCATAATTTATACGTACATCTTACCTGTGGAGGGAACACATAGTCAGCTACATCCCAGATCTCTCTTCCTATACCTGGAAGATCAGTAATGGCTAATCCTTTTAATTTTATGGAGACTGAACTGATGATGTCATCTACATCTTGGTAGCCTTTTTCATACAAAAACACCCACCTAAATATAAACATTAACAAAAACCACAATTAGAATTCTGAACACATGATAAAATAACCTGCAAGTACCACTGCAAAACTTATTTAATGCACAAGGTAAACATTATTTGAGCCATATTACATAAATAATATTCCCCTTTTGTAAGTACATATGTGAATCTTGTATAATAGTAAATCACTTTCTACACAAGACATTCTGTAATTTATGGTTCTTAAAAAGTCTCTTTACTGCCTGTAGTGTACCAAAAGCAATATATGCAAGGACACCAGTGGCGTAACTAGAACCTTCGGGGCCCTGATGCAAGAAACCATGAAGGGCCCCCCTGACCCCAGCTGGGGCCCTTCCCTTCCCAAGGCCCGGTCGCAAGTGTGATGTTTGTGACGCTGGTAGTTCTACCACTGACGTCTGTTTTTTTAATTTTTTATTGTATTTTTCTACCATTTATTTATTTATTGTTTTACAATATTATTTAAAAAAATATATTTTTAGAGTTGGGGGGCTTTGGTGAGATATCAGGGGTCTAAGCAGAACTCTGATGTTTCACCTTTGAGACCGAGAAAGGAGATTGAGAACACAGCCTCAGCTGCACAGAATGAATGGACAGGAATAGCTCTGTATAGAGCTGCCCCTTTATTTGCAAACTGAAGCATAGTAAATACAGTTTACTATGTTTCAGTTATGAATGGACTGAGTCCATGATCGGTATGGATCACTGACTCTCCATGCAGATACTCCACAGCAGCTGACAGAAGAGGGGAGGGGGGAATTCTGCTGAGCTGTGGGGACAAGGGGAGGGGCCAGGAGAGAGCACGGAGGGCCAGGAAAAAGTACAAGGGGGCTGGAGAGCACACAGGGGGGCAGCAGAAAGAAGCTGCATAGGAGGCGCAGTGGGTGTGGCTGCATATAGAGGAACTGATCTTTCCATTTCCCTCACTTCTCAACTCCCTCCCGCAGGCTTTCAGCAGCTGCAGGAGGAAAATAGAAAGATCAGTTTCTCTGTATCAGTGTTTCTCAACATTTTACCAGTCAAGGCGCAACATATTGCCTCTTCACTGCCTGTCAAATGCCTCTGAAAAGCGATCTGAGCCTGAATCACTTTTCAGAGGAATGGTATTTTCTTGTTGGTATTATGAACCCGCCCTAAAAAATGCAGTTCTGATCGTAAAGAAAAAGGGGATCAGGAATAAAAGTAATGTGTATACATACACACGCATGTAAACACACACGTACGCACATACACACACATATACATACACATATAAATACAAGTACACATAAAAACATACACACATGCACACACATAAACGCACACACACATATAAAACACACACACGAGCAAACACACAAACATGCACACACACACACACACACACATGTAAACATATACACATGCACACACCTAAATGCACACACACACACATATAAACATATACACATGCACACACACACATGCACAAACACATATTAACATATACACATGTACACAAATAAACACACACACACACGCAGACACACACATGCACACACCCAAACATGCGGACACACACATTCAGTGGGGACAGAAAGTATTCAGACCCCCTTAAATTTTTCACTCTTTGTTATATTGCAGCCATTTGCTAAAATCATTTAAGTTCATTTTTTCCTCATTAATGTACACACAGCACCCCATATTGACAGAAAAACACAGAATTGTTGACATTTTTGCAGATTTATTAACCTCCCTGGTTGTATGAGTATTTCTGTTTTTTGCGTCTCAAAGCGTTAAAATTATTTTGCATAGATATTTGGTGTTTTATATTGTAGGTCTGTAATTCTTAGCAATAACACACTTATATCTGTCCACCAAGAGTATAGTAGATATCCCAGGTATGATGAAGTTTGAAACACAAAATCATACATTATAATATAATAAATAAATATAAATAATTTAAAAAAATAATAATAGAATAAGAAATAAATTTCCCCACAATTCACTATCGCTCAATTCTGCAAGTGTTCTAATTTACTATCCTGTTTTCTAGCTGGTCTAAAGCCACTTTTGACGTAAAGGAACACTTTTTGGTTGCTATGGACAATCTCAAGTTTCCAGGCAGAAAGAACAGTATATATAATTTAAAACTGCATGCAGAGCATGGGCCAAAGCACTGGGGACAGAAGGGAAGTGAAATGATTTCATACAGTACTGTAATCTGTAAGATTACAGTACTGTATGTGTTATGATTTTGACATTTTTTAAAATTTGCCACCAGGCTCTGCCCCCGTGCGTTGCGACGCTCGCAGGGAACGGAGCCTGGCACAGAGAGGCTTCGGGCAGAGGACGGAGCCTGCAGACAGCGTGGGGGGACATCGCAGCATCCTGGGGACAAGGTAAGTATGCCGCTCCAGGATCCTGAGATGTAATCCTGAGTGTGGCTCGGGGTTACCACTAATGGTGCTGAAATTTAACCTCGAGCCACACTCGGGAATACCGTCAGGGAGGCTACAAAAGAAAAACTGAAATATCACATGGTCCTAAGTATTCAAACCCTTTGCTGTGACACTCATATATTTAACTCAGGTGCTGTCTATTTCTTCTGATCATCCTTGAGATGATTCTACACCTTCATTTGAGTCCAGCTGTGTTTGATTATACTTATTGGACTTGGTTAGGAAAGCCACACACCTGTCTATATAAGACCTTACAGCTCACAGTGCTTGTCAGAGCAAATGAGAATAAATGAGGACAAAGGAACTACCTGAAGAGCTCAGAGACAGAATTGTGGCAAAGCACAGATCTGGCCAAGGTTACAAAAAAAATTCTGCTGCACTTAAGGTTCCTAAGACAGTGGCCTCCATAATCCTTAAATGGAAGACGTTTGGGACGACCAGAACCCTTCCTAGAGTTGGCCATCCGGCCAAACTGAGCTATCGGGGGAGAAGAGCCTTGGTGAGAGAGGTAAAGAAGAACCCAAAGATCACTGTGGCTGAGCTCCAGAGATGCAGTCGGGAGATGGGATAAAGTTGTAGAAAGTCAACCATCACTGCAGCCCTCCACCAGTCGGGGCTTTATGGCAGAGTGGCCCGACGGAAGCCTCTCCTCAGTGCAAGACACATGAAAGCCCGCATGGAGTTTGCTAAAAAAACACCTGAAGCCCTCCAAGATGGTGAGAAATAAGATTCTTTGGTCCGATGAGACCAAGATAGAACTTTTTGGCCTTAATTCTAAGCGGTATGTGTGGAGAAAACCAGGTACTGCTCATCACCTGTCCAATACAGTCCCAACAGTGAAGCATGGTGGTGGCAGCATCATGCTGTGGGGGTTTTTTCAGCTGCAGAGACAAGACTACTGGTTGCAATCGAGGGAAAGATGAATGCGGCCAAGTGCAGGGATATCTTGGACGAATACCTTCTCCAGAGTGCTCAGGACCTCAGACTGGGCCGAAGGTTTACAAGACAATGACCCTAAGCACACAGCTAAAATAACGAAGGAGTGGCTTCACAACTCAGTGACTGTTCTTGAATCGGCAGCTGCAGCACCGTACCTTCACTCTCCATGCCGGGTACTGCACTGTAGGGGGAGGTAGAGAGCACAGCACACACTGTGCTAGACACCTTTCCCTTGCTTTCACTTTCAGAGTAAACACAGCGTGACCGAGCTCCTGCACTGCCGATTTACGCATTGGCTGAGGATTGGGGAGCTCAGTCCCATATGGAGCCACCGCTCGGGGAGGGGGGGCACACGGGCCCCCTGCAGCATGGGGCCCAGTCGCAATGGCGACTTCTGCGACCCCTATACTTCCGCCCCTGCAGCACACAATAGATCTTCAAATAATGTCTAAAGGTTTTTATTCAAAGTGATTAAATCACAGAGGAAGAGTGCAACATTTCGGAGCTCTACAGGACCCCTTCACGCATGCCACATGCCTGATGAAGGCATCCTGCATGGTCCCAAAATGTTACACTCTTCTGCTGTAGTATGATGGGGGAAGCAAGCCACTGACCACTAATTTAAAAGGGGGTACCAAACCACTCAACACCAGTCTAATAGTGGGCACTACACTGACCATCAGGGTAAAGGGGTAGGGGT
This sequence comes from Aquarana catesbeiana, assembly GCF_042186555.1. Taxonomy (NCBI): domain Eukaryota; kingdom Metazoa; phylum Chordata; class Amphibia; order Anura; family Ranidae; genus Aquarana; species Aquarana catesbeiana. Next base: position 361,719,420 of record NC_133325.1, on the reverse strand, counting down.
AGTACACCAACCACTAGTGTAATGGGTTACTACACTGGCCCCATGTGTAACCAGAGGCACTAAACTGATGACCAGTTTAAGAGATGGCAGTGGCACTCCACCACTGACCACGTGTGTAACAGGCACTTTTCCAATCACCACCAATGTAATGTGGAAGTTTTGGACTGGCTGAGTCACTTTTATGGCCATCGCAGTTGATAAGATTTGCTTTAATTTTAGAATTATTGATGAAAATAATGTAAATATATATAGGAGGGGGGTTTATAGAAATTACCAGCTCAAATTGAAATGTCACCTATGGCATCTTAGGGGCATTTTTTACACTGTGTGCAGATGTCCAGAAATCTAATTTCCCACTAGTGTCATTGAGTTACCACTTTACCCAGAAGCCTACACAGAACTTGATGTCAAATTTCAGTCAACCTTTACAATAGGGGTTTCATGTTTAGTGGGTTTGAAATAGTCCTAAGACTGAGGCTCGGTTCACACTGCCGCGGTTGGAGATCAGACTTGTGAGACCCCAATTCTCATGACATTTGAAATCCCATGTTAGTCAACATAGGCGTGTGCACAGGGTGTCCTGGGTGTGCCTGGGCACACCCTAATCAGCCAATGCACATTAGCATTATCGCACTGTGTGCCAGGAAGTTTGGAAAGATCTCCATCTTACCAGTTCTGCCATAAGAGAAGACACACATGTGTGCTTGAGCTTTATTAAAGGTTCCTGTACTACTTCAAGGCGACTTCTATTCTAGCCCATAGACTTTAATGGAAGTCGCCTCCAAGTCGAAGCACAAAAGCCGCACACACACACACACAGGCAGCTAGAATTTCATATTAAGGCCTGGTTCACACCTTTGCATTTTTTTAGTGCATTTCAGTTTTGCAGAAACACACTACAGTCCATTTAACCACTTCAGCCCCGGAAGAATTTACCCCCTTCCTGACCAGTGCGTTTTTTGCGATTCGGCACTGCGTCCCTTTAACTGACAATTGCGCGGTCATGCGACGTGGCTCCCAAACAAAATTGATGTCCTTTTTTTCCCACAAATAGAGCTTTCTTTTGGTGGTATTTAATCACCTCTGTGGTTTTTCTTTTTTGCGCTATAAACAAAAAAATAGCGACAATTTTGAATAAAACACATTATTTTTTACATTTTGCTATAATAAATATCCCCAAAAAATATTTAAAAAAACATTTTTTTTCCTCAGTTTAGGCCGATAAGTATTCTTCTACATATTTTTGGTAAAAAAAAAAATTTCAATAAGCGTTTATTGATTGGTTTGCGCAAAAGTTATAGCGTTTACAAAATAGGGGATAGTTTTATGGCGTTTTTATTAATAATTTTTTTTTTTACTAGTAATGGCGGCGATCAGCGAATTTTATTGTGACTGCGACATTATAGCGGACACATCGGACATTTTTGAATTGAATACAAAGAGCTGCGCTTAGAACAGTAATTTAGGTGTGCTGCCTCCCTTAAAAGAGCTTCCCTAGGGATTCTCTACTAACTAGAATTATATTAACAAGGGTTGTGGCGCTTCCTATGGGGTAATAGATGGGAGGGGTGGTTACCCAGATGGTTTCCCTCAGTAGATCCCAATAGAGGTACCTGGTATCTACCAGGGAAAAAACTTAGTTGCCGTAAGAGTATATATGTCTGTGCCTACACACATACACATATATATCCACATACACCCGTGTGTATCAGCAGATATAAATAAATAAATAGATAGGTAATGTCTTCAAGGGGTCTGGCCTGAGGCCCCTAATACTGTGGTAAATCTGCACCATATACCACCACTAGGTGAAAATATCTATACCATATATACGTGAACCTTATATGCTCTACTGATCCAAAATAATTCAAACCATCAAAATAAACCTCTGCTCCCCGTGCAGAAAAAGCATGTGTAAATATGAGTAGAAGGACTTTACATATTATATCAAAATAGTGCAAATAAACGTATTATACTCAAATAAGTCCAAAGAAAACCAAGGTTAACAATTTTGCAGTAATTATAGTCCTTAAAGTGAAAAAACTTTTGTGAAAAAACTTATTTTTGAAAAAACTTGTTCAGATCCAATGTTTCAACAATTTCGTGACTTGAGTGCTCTCGGGTAATTCCTGTGACTTTTGTGCACCCCCTTGCGGGTCCCCACTCACCAGATCCAACAGCCCCAAAAGGGGCGACCAGCATAAGATGTCTCAATCACGATCTCCTCTCCGCGGCAGTTTTGCGGGCTCCTCAAGGTGGTTTCCGTGCCGTTGATTTCCCCAATAGATTCCTCCAATCTCAGATGGAACAGGTTGCAAGGGGAGTTGCGATTCTCTCCCCCACCTTCCTACCGAGCATCCAGATAGTTTCCTACCATTGGGTTCAATATTCGCAGTGGCTCCAGTTTGTGGATGGGTCTTTATCCCAAGGTTTTAACAGACCTTATTGATTGTTTTTAGCAGCCACCAGCAAACTCATGGCTCTCCAAGACAGAGTTGGTGAATACACCTGTCTTGGAGAGCCATGAGTTTGCTGGTGGCTGCTAAAAACAATCAATAAGGTCTGTTAAAACCTTGGGATAAAGACCCATCCACAAACTGGAGCCACTGCGAATATTGAACCCAATGGTAGGAAACTATCTGGATGCTCGGTAGGAAGGTGGGGGAGAGAATCGCAACTCCCCTTGCAACCTGTTCCATCTGAGATTGGAGGAATCTATTGGGGAAATCAACGGCACGGAAACCACCTTGAGGAGCCCGCAAAACTGCCGCGGAGAGGAGATCGTGATTGAGACATCTTATGCTGGTCGCCCCTTTTGGGGCTGTTGGATCTGGTGAGTGGGGACCCGCAAGGGGGTGCACAAAAGTCACAGGAATTACCCGAGAGCACTCAAGTCACGAAATTGTTGAAACATTGGATCTGAACAAGTTTTTTCAAAAATAAGTTTTTTCACAAAAGTTTTTTCACTTTAAGGACTATAATTACTGCAAAATTGTTAACCTTGGTTTTCTTTGGACTTATTTGAGTATAATACGTTTATTTGCACTATTTTGATATAATATGTAAAGTCCTTCTACTCATATTTACACATGCTTTTTCTGCACGGGGAGCAGAGGTTTATTTTGATGGTTTGAATTATTTTGGATCAGTAGAGCATATAAGGTTCACGTATATATGGTATAGATATTTTCACCTAGTGGTGGTATATGGTGCAGATTTACCACAGTATTAGGGGCCTCAGGCCAGACCCCTTGAAGACATTACCTATCTATTTATTTATTTATATCTGCTGATACACACGGGTGTATGTGGATATATATGTGTATGTGTGTAGGCACAGACATATATACTCTTACGGCAACTAAGTTTTTTCCCTGGTAGATACCTCTATTGGGATCTACTGAGGGAAACCATCTGGGTAACCACCCCTCCCATCTACTACATCGGACATTTTTGACACATTTTTGGGACCATTGTCATTTATACAGCAATCAGTGCTATAAAAATTCACTGATTCCTGTGTAAATGACACTGGCAGTGAAGGGGTTAACCACTAGGGGGCGGGGAGGGGTTAAGTCAGTACTAGGGAGTGTTTTCTAACTGTAGGGGGGATGGGCTAGCTGTGACACGTCACTGATCTCTGCTCCCGATGACAGGGAGTAGAGATCAGTGACACTGTCACTAGACAGAACGGGCAGATGCTGTTTACATCAGCATCTCCCCGTTCGTCCTTTCCGTGAGGCGATCGTGGGTATCCTCGTGGCGATCGAGTCTGCGGGACCCGCGATCCAACTCACAGAGCTCCCGACCGGCGCACGCCGGCGGCGGCACGCACACAATGGCACGGCGGGAAATTCAAAGGGACGTACTTGTACGCCCATTTGCCCAGCCGTGCCATTCTGCCGATGTACATAGGCGTGCGCCGGTTGGGAAGTGGTTAACAGGGTATTCTGCATGTGCATTTAGCAGTTGCACTCTGCATGTGCATTTGTTCCAGAGCTTATTAAAGGAAGTAAAAAGTACCCAATCACGTGGCAAGGAAAATAAAAAAAAATGCATTTTTGCTTGCACATGATTGGATGATTGACATCAGCACAGCTTTTGCTCATTTACTAAGCTCTGGAGCAAATGGTCTTGTAGAGTGCAACTGCACTTTGCAAAAGTGTACAGTGTATTTGCCTTTAGTAAATCAACCCCAGTGTATTGAAAAACGCAAATTGCTCCTGGACTATGCAAACTGCCTAAGGGTATAAATGGTACAGCCCACCAGAAATATTAGGAAAAAAACAACCAGCTGTTGTGCAGGGATAACGTCTGAAATCCCTTTATATAAAAACAGTAAATGAAAAAATCACACCATTCTATTTTGATATATATAAAACTACTAACAAACACATTGAGGTTGCCTGATATTCCAAGACTCTTTTCATATATAGCATATGGGTATTATATGTAGCGACATAACTTATAAATTACTTTTATTATTTGCGCTGAGATTTAAATTTTGGATATGTTTTAGGGGTGTTCCATACTTCTCAATCTAAGCAGTACTCAATACCTTTTAATATTGAGAACCCAAACTACTGTATACTAAATATGGAAGTGTAGATACGTATTTGTTTTCAGCTCAAATATCTACAATAAGAGGGTACTTCGCTTCTATGCATGTGTGGCCCCTGAGGCCTCTACTTTGAGGTTAGATTACATTTTAGATGAATAGGTGGTAGAAGGGTTAAAATGTATTTAAACCCTAAAAACAACCTTCTATTATTTGTTTCCTTTTGGTCTGTTGAACATATAATATAAAAATGTCTGCAAAAAAACAAACAGAAAACTACTGATCCTGCCAGAAATCATGGAAGGTGATAACCTCCTGTGCTCTCTGCCTTTGCTGGCTGTTGCCGGTTACATAAAATTGTTCCCAGCTATCTTTGCGAAATACAAACACTCTGCTTCCTATGTTATGGAGACAAGGAGAGAGGTATTTCTGTAGTCCCATCCGGGAGTGCCAATAGATCCTCAATAGATACAGTACAGTGTGGGAGCAATGTCACAGACAGGAGATATGTTACTGGCAGGATTTCCATATGAAGTTAAAGGAAAAGAGAGTGTCGCACCCTTCTAGTTGGCCAAGTTGTTAGGCAAATTTAGTTGGTTCCCCTGTAGGCAGAGGAGCATGGGGTTAATTGTTTAGGAGGCTGTGCAGTGCTTTACAGGTGGTGCTGTGTTACCTCCCCCTGTCTCTTGGATCTCACTGGAAGTCTCCAGAACATAGTGGGTGGGGGGACAGAGGCTGCAACCTGAATATTTATGGAGGTTTCCACCAATTCTTGGGGAGGTGGGCCCAGAAGGTGGGGAAACAAACCATAAATATTTTGAAGTCTGGGAGCAGAGTCCAGGGTCCAGCTGTCTAGAGGTGACCCCTGTGCTGGGGGGTTCTGCCCCTGGGGCAGAGAGAAGGAGGGAGAGAGAGAGAGAGAGAGAGAGGAGAAAGAGGAGGAAGGAGAGAGCTCCAGGAACTCACCAAGCTTACTTCTCATTTAGGTTTAGCTGCAGACTCATAGCCAAGCCAGAAACAGCCTGTCCAGCAGAAAGGCCAAGACAGCAGCCACTCTGGATCCTGGGAGCTTCTTAAAAGGGACTGAGTGAGTATAGACCAGCCATCACACCCTAGGAAAGGAGAGGGCAGTGAAATGCAATACCTCGTGTGTCTGGGACCAAGTGTAGCTCAAGTGCATTGAAAGACAGCCAGGGGCAGGCTATTTCTTTGACCTTGGGACTAGAGCAGCCACGTGCCCTGCAATACAACCAGGTGCTGTGTCAAGGCCCCTAGACCTTTTTTGAGGCATCTGAAAGTGTGTGGAAATGGGGTTTGCCTGGCTGTGGGTGCTGTAAGGGGGAAATAGGCCAAAAATCCTTCGGGGGTAGCACTACAAAGGCACTAGTATGCTGCAATATATTACACTTTGTTCTTCAATTTACAGTACATATACTTTAAGTGTTGGGGTGGACTTTAGCGTTAGGGACACCTTGGAGGTGTAGTTATGAAAAAATTACATAGCAATTTACCCAGTTAAAGTGCATGCACATTCGTTCTGTGCAAAAAAAAATATATATATATATATATATATATATATATATATATATATATATATATATATATATATATATATATATATTATTAGGCTATTTTCTATGCTGGATTAATGTTTTTCATTAATTGAAGTGAAAAATAAAAATACAGCATTTGGCCACTGGATGCTGGTAAGTATCACTGGGATTTCCTATGATACCTAGCGCCATCTAGTGCCTAAATGCAGTATTTTATATTTTAAATCAATGAAAAACATTTGTCCAGCACAAGAAACAGCTTAATTAGATTAGTTTTTTGCCCCTTTCGCACAGAATGTGAATGCACTTTCAATGGGCTAATTGCTTTGCATTTTTTTTGTAAATACCCCCTTGTGTTAGGAGACCATGTAATTGCCGCTTAAAACTCTTTAGGCACAGTTCACAAACACATGGATGCATTAATGAACAAAAGAAACCCGTTTTCTTTTCAGGAAAACAAAACATCTTTACACTGGAGTTCCACAGAGCTAAAGCATTTCTCATTTAGTGTCTAAGCTTGTCTTCAGCTACGTCTTGTCAGTAAATTTCATCCCTTTGTTGACTTTACCAGCGGCACATCAAAGCACATCATTTTTAAGCACTGCCATAGATTCTGCAGCATACAGCTATGTACTGTCTCTTGACTCTAGGACAGCCTTTTACAGTCTGTACTTTCCCAAAGCTTCAAAGACAGCAGTTTACTTATGCTGCAGTTTTCCTCTCCAGTTTTACACAAGACTAATACTTTTTTTTTGTTTTGTTTATGTTGTCATCATACAGTTCCTCTGTGGCAATGCCCCCCCCCCCCTTCCCGGCAGCGGCAGACCAGTTACAAGGCTGTACATAAGCATGCAATGGCCCAGTCAGGTCTCCATTTATTGTATGCCCCAGTCAGGTCTCCATTTATTGTATGCGCCAGTCAGTTCTCCACTTATTGCATACCTCAGTCAGGTCTCCACTTATTGCATGTCTCAGTCAGGTCTCCATTTATTGCATGACCCAGTCAGGTCTCCATTTATTGCATGACCCAGTCAGGTCTCCATTTATTGCATACCTCAGTCAGGTTTCCATGTAGTGCTTGCCTCAGTCAGGTCTCCATTTATTGCATACCTCAGTCAGATCTCCATTTATTGCATGCCTCAGTCAGGTCTTTATTTATTGCATGCCACAGTCAGGCCTCTATTTATTACATGCCTCAGTCAGGTCTCAATTTATTGCATGTCTGTCAGGTCTTCATTTATTGCATGCCTCAGTCAGGTCTCCATTTATTGCATGGCTACGTGAGGTCTCCATTTATTACATGCCCCAGTGAGGTCTCCATTTATTGCATGCCTCAGGCAGGTCTCCATTTATTGCATGTCCCAATCAGGTCTCCATTTATTTCATGCCCCAGTTAGGTCTCCGTTTATTGCATGTCCCAGTCAGGTCTCCATTTATTTCATGCCCCAGTTAGGTCTCCGTTTATTGCATACCTCAGTCAGGTCTCCGTTTATTGCATGCCTCAGTCAGGTCTCCACTTATTGCATGCCTCAGTCAGGTCTCCATTTATTGCATGTGTCACTATAGCAGATTTCTCAAGCAATTGCAGGACTTTTTTAAGGTATGATAACACAAAAGTCTGGTTTATTAGAGTACCTGCCTGGTTGTTCCCAATACTTGGTAAAGATGGAGGAAGATCTGGCCTTCCTATTCCACCTAAAACATGCTAGAATAGGGTCCCAAAAATGACAAAAAAGCAACCCTACATTTGGAATTGGCAGCATTGTAAAATCCTGATATACATCACCGCTTCAAATACATGACTGTTATAAGTTACCACTCTTTGCACATATTCCCTTGCCTTACACAAGCTATGTTACGGGGTTGATTTACTAAAGGCAAACACTGTTCACTCTGCAAGGGAAGTTGCACTTTGCAAGGGAGTTTTCCCCAGCTGTAGTGAATGAGGTGAAACCATGCAGACTTTCATCATCCAATCTTGTGAAAGCAAAAATGCTGTTTTTTTTTTCTTTTATTTGCACAATTGGGTTTTCTTTGCAAAGTGAAATTTTACCACATGCACTAAGCTCTGGGGAAAATTCTCTTGCAAAGTGCAACTTCCCTTACAAAGTGAACAGCCTATTTGCCTTTAGTAAAACAACCCCTATAAGTATTTCTCACTCATGTCGAGCAAGGCTGTTTTTTTAGACTGCACTGCAAAATGGGGTTCCAGTCTTGGCATTGACCTTTCTCTCTTCTCTCTGTGAGTGCTATAGTAACTGTTTGTATTGGAAGTGAAACAAGTTCTTGACACCTCTTCCAATCATTTAGACCCTAAAGAATATGTCAGGTATGAACAATTTCCCATGTTTAGTCCCTTTAAACTTGCTATGAGTACAGACAATACCTGATAAACCTGGCCTATATCCAATGTAATCCTAAATATCTTGCTTGGACAGACTAAATGGTGCATTAGCTGAAATCACCAGCCAGTGTTGTCAACCCTGTCTGCTGAACTACAGAACTCAGCCAAACCTCCACTCCCCTCTGCCCCTCTCCACATTCAGAACATTGATTTATTTCCCAGCAAAACAACACTGCTACCTTGAACCCAAAGAATCTGCCTGGAGAAGAACTCCTGGAAGTTGCAGTTCTGAGGCACGCCTACTTGAACAAGAACTGAGCTGCCACTGAAAGAACCCTGGTGATGACTTCACAAAGAGTAATAATATGGGATTCCCCCCAGTAGAAACAAGATATAAGAGTAATAATTCTGTGACGTGCTCTAGAAGGGTACAGGTGATTGGGGGTACAATGTACATTTGATAATGTTTGAGCATACATTTTAACACAATATAATTGCTGCTAATATTTTAGAAAAGGTTAGGTTCACACAGTCATTTAAAGGAAGGAGACTACTGTGCTGTGTTCAGAAATACTGTATATCATGTACAAACAGACTGTAATAGACGCCAGAAATATGTGAGAAGAGAGCAAATCTTTCTGCAGAAATGGTGCACCTTATGCCGTGTACACACGACCGGACATTCCGACCGGACTGGTCCGACTGAACAAATCCGTCAGACAATCCGATCGTGTGTGGGCTTCATCGGACCTTCAGCGGACTTTTTCTGTCGAAAATCAGATGGACTTTAGATTTAGAACATGTTTCAAATCTTTCCGACGGACTCGAGTCCAGTCGAAAAATCCGTTCGTCTGTATGCTACTCCGACGAACAAAAAAGGATGCAAGGGCAGCTATTGGCTACTGGCTATAAACTTCCTTATTTAGTCGCTTCGTACGTCATCACGCTCAAACCAACAGACTTTTGACCAGACCTTAGTCCGTTCGTGTGTGGGCAAGTCCGGTCGTTCGAAAGTCCGTCGTAAATCCGTCGAAAGTCCGTCGGAAAGACCGTCGGACCTTTGCCCGAGTGTACACGGCATTATACTTTTCTGGCATCTGTTTTTGCAGGTGTTATGTATTCATGCACAGAAAGCAGTAGCTCAAATCCATACACACTGGGCTTAAAAAAATGCCAGGTACTTTGACAGAAAAAAACGCTCATAGAGAAAGTATTTTTGTACAGGTGTTTAGGAGCGTTTAGCATTTTTTTCTGCTAGAAAATTGCGTTCAAATATGTAAGATAGAAGGGTTTTTATCTGCCTCTGAAAGCTGAGCTTAAAATATGCCTTTAAACGTCCCAATGTGCATGGACACATAAGATTACATTAGCTGCATCTACAGGAAAAATGCTAAAATCTTCTAGAAACAGCGCTTTTTTTTAAGGCTGTGCGCTTTCTAACCCTGCTGTTTTTTTGTCCTACTTCTGGTAGAGAAATTTCAGATGGCAATGGGAAGAAACTGGAACACTACTGGTGACTTAAGGGTTTTGTATTCATCAAAAAGTATATACCACTTTGAAGAAACCCTAGGAAAATGATCCCCTATTAAGATTAGTTTAGTATTTTGTAGGGTGTTCTATAATTAAAAAAAAAAATCAAAGGCTAAGGAGAAAATGAGGGTTCCCTATTGTGTAGTTGGCCAATACATCCATCCAGGGACATTTCTAGCAACAACCATTTCTGGGGACAAATATTGAAAAAAAAATTTGCTCTGTCCCTGAGGATTAGGAACAGCTGGGAAGTACATTATTGCTACACCCTCCCTGTTTTCTTTTAAGGTGAGCATAACTTACATTACATTTGCATTTATAACTAGCTACTGTAAGTGACAACCACCTTAACCAAAGTACAAAAACTATTTGGCCCTGAGCATTCACACGTTCCAGAAATGAACAGCTTCAGAAAGAAATAAACATATTGCCCTTTGTCAATATATATGAATGTTCCTGGTAGAAGGTTTCACCCCTTATTTGATTTGCGTTAATTGTTTGCTAACAATAAAGTAAGTATAACAGATGGCCTGCGTACCAAAGCCAAAAGATAGATCATGTGATGTTTAAACTTGTTTTATGACAGCATCATAGGTGACATAAATGTTAGGCAATGAAAGTGCTTTCTAACAAAAAAAAATAAAAGATCCAAGTCCCCAGATCTCTGCATCACCTATTATAACGTTTATTACATGGCAGAGCAATCATTGCCATTCCAGAGCTCATATTTTGCTGTGCAACCCACCTGTTGGGAGAGTAGATGCTTGATTTCTGATGGAGGAATACAGGAAGGAAGATGAGTGTATATAGCTGTATACAGGACAGATGATGTATATCTGCAGTCAGTGATGATGGAGGAATACAGGAAGGAAGGTGGGTGTATATAGCTGTATACAGGACAGATGATGTATATCTGCAGTCAGTGATGATGGAGGAATACAGGAAGGAAGGTGGGTGTATATAGCTGTATACAGGACAGATGATGTATATCTGCAGTCAGTGATGATGGAGGAATACAGGAAGGAAGGTGGGTGTATATAGCTGTATACAGGACAGATGATGTATATCTGCAGTCAGTGATGATGGAGGAATACAGGAAGGAAGGTGGGTATATATAGCTGTATACAGGACAGATGATGTATATCTGCAGTCAGTGATGATGGAGGAATACAGGAAGGAAGGTGGGTGTATATAGCTGTATACAGGACAGATGATGTATATTTGCAGTCAGTGATGATGGAGGAAGGTCTCTATATACAGGAGGGAAGGTGGGTATATACAGCTATCAGGACAGAAATCTCAGTAGCTTTTGATTTCTTGGAGACACGAAAAAGGTCCCACAGGTGAACCAGATGACCGAATACCCGAGAATGCACAGACTATTCATTGTGGTCTGGAAATCTGCAAGATAGTCAGTCTGCCTCCATATTTAGCTTGCCCAACATATACATTGTCCTACAGTCTAATAGGCGTTATCCTGCCAAAGACATAAAGGTATCGACCTCCCTCAGTAATATGTTGCTGCAGGTACTGCCCCGCCTCTGAAAGTAAGTGACTGCCACTTCGTTGCGAGGTTGGGTCTGGCTAAACTTTAGACTCTGCAGACTCCTTGCAGATAGTGTCCTGGCCAGGATTCAAATTAAGGACCCCAGTGCAGCAAGAGAAAAGTGCTAGCCACTGTGCCAACCACGCCCTCTTCTGCCTATTGTACCTCTTGGGGAGGAGCCTCTTACCACCTACTTCAGGAGGGATGCTACCTGGAGACTCTTCTGTTCTTTGTCAGATTTCACCCAAACAGTTTATACAGACTAATTCATTGGACAGTGAGGCTGTTCCCCAGGCCCAGCAAACGTTACTCTTTAGCTGATTTTCTGAAGACGAGGAAGAGAGATGCTTCTTTCTGGATTTTATTCCCTCCAGCATGAATGGAGCCTGGACGGATGCCTAGAAGCTCCAGAGGAAGAGCTGTCCTTGTCTGTGTTTGGAGATTTGCAGATCCCTTTTAGTGTACGTTCACACCACAAAGACGTCCTCCAACTCCGTTCCAGATGTGTTTTTTAGCACTTTTTTGTACTTTTTTTTTCTAGAACTGAAAAGCACTGGAACGCACTGCGCTGGTATGAACTATGCCTTTGGAACCCATATAACCTACTTTCAATGCTTTTTTGATGCAGAAAAAAAGCACTGCAAGTGGTGTTAGCGGGCCCATAGAGCATGTACGGCAGATCTGAAGAATCAAAGTGACCTGCGTCAGAAGAACTATTTATTTTTTTTACATTTACCCAAACTGTTGGTCCCTTACCTATCATGCATATAAGGGTCTTGTTTTGGTAGTAACTGCCTCATAGCTCATGAGAATGAGGTCGTCAGCAAGAAAGAGGTAGTTGACAGAAAAGGTGGAAAAGGATTCATTGTTGAAGATATGAAGAGAAGTCAAAAACATAAACTGCAGTAATGTACAGAGTTACTTGGGCCAGCAAGACAGGCCAGGCCAGCAGCAGAAACTGTTAGCAGGTAGAAAGAATACTCCCAAGACCAAGCAGCCACCACTAACTGCCCCCTGACCATTATTGTGAACTCGTTGGCCAAATGCCCCCCCCCCCCAAAAGTGGCCCCACTACCTGCAACCACAGTTTAAGGGCACATTTTCCCTATCCAAGATGGCGCCCATGTCTCCCATCCAAGATGGCACATGCAAGATAAGAAACGTGATATCATCCATACTTCTGCCGCCGTCCAGAAAGGACCGGCAGAGCACGTACACAACCCCTAGAAAGCGATGGCAACTCTAGGATACACAAGGAGAGAGGAGGAAAACAGGAAGGAGAAAAGGCAGAAAACAGTGCACTGCAAAAAACAAACCAGCAAATGCAGTATATAACATACCAGGACTGTAGGTAAAGATTTAAAGAACATAGACTCACCTGTGTGAAATCAGGAGGAAAGCTAGCCACTCTATGTCCTGAAACTTTTCAGACACTTCACGTGTAAGAAGATTTTGTTTCCAACCCTACATGCTCCATAAGACCATCAGAAAGGTGCTCCCAGACTGTTTGGTGCATTTAGCAGCCAAAGACCTGGGACTGTGCCTGGGAGAGGCTGGACCCAGACTGAAAACTGCTCTAGACAGAGGCAGAGCTGGCTCTAGGCTTTGTGAGGCCTTAGGCAAAACTTAGACATGAAGCCCAACTCACGCCCATAATGGGAATAACAATTCAAGCAAAGAAAATAACTGGGGTATGGGGGGGGGGGGGGTCAGGAGTGGGGATAACAATTTAGGTGTGTTGTAACCCGTAGCATTCAGATCTACAGCTCATGGAACATTGGTGTGATCAGCGAACTGTGATATAACAACATTTTAAGAAATAGCATTAAATAATAGAAACAAATATTAGAAATTACCTATTTTATGTGAAACTTGTGCTGATTTTTTTTTTTCTGCACTGATGCTCAGTTCTGGGTGTAATTTTAGATAAGCAGTGCACAGGGGACAGTAGGGCAGAGCACAGGAGGTCAGGACACGACACAGGGGGGCATCGAAACACATTAAAGGGGGCACAGCATGGCACATTAAGGGGCACACAGTAAAACATTGGGCACATCATGGGACACACAGCAGAACATTGGGCACATCATGGGGCACACAGCAGAACATTGGGCACATCATAGGGCACACAGCAGAACATGGGGCACATCATAGGGCACACAGCAGAACATGGGGCACATCATAAGGGCACACAGCAGAACATGGGGCACATCATGGGGCACACAGCAGAACATGGGGCACATCATGGGGCACACAGCAGAACATGGGGCACATCATGGGTAACACACAGCCGAACATTGAGCACATCATGGGGCACACAGCAGAACATGGGGCACATCATAGGACACAAAGCAGAGCATGGGGCATACAGAAGAATATGGGGCACAACATGGGGCTCACAGCAGAACCTTGGGCACATCATGGGGCACACAGCAGAACATGGGGCACACAGCAGAACCTTGGGCACATTATGGGGCACACAGCAGAACATGGGGCACATAATGGGGCACACAGCAGAACCTTAGGCACATCATGGGTTAATGGCAAGGCATAGGACACACCCCATAGGGCATGGGGCACATCACAGGGTACACTGCAGAACATGAGGCCCATCATAGGGCTCACATGGGTCACACCATGGGGCAAGCAGCATAACATGGCGTACACAGCAGGGCTCACAGCAGGCTACAGGCTCAGCATGGTATAGGACACACAGCGTGGTACAGGGCACACAGTAGGGCACAGAGCAGGGCACGGGGCACACAGCAAGGCATGAGACACACAGCGGGGCACATAGCAGGGCACAGGGAACAGCAGAGCACATAGCGGGGCACAGCAGGGCACATAATACAGCAGGGTACAGGGCACAGCAGGGTACATGGTACAGCAGGGTACATGGTACAGCAGGGTACATCAGAGTACAGGGCACCATAGGGTACATGGCACAGCAGGGTACTTGGTACAGTAGGGTACAGGGCACAGCGAGATACAGGGCACAGTAGGGTACAGGGTATTGAGCACAGCAGTGTACAGGGCACATCAGGGTACAGGCCACATGGCACATCAGGGTACAGGGCATATCAGGGTACAGGGTTTAGGGCAGATCAGGGTACAGGGCACATCAGGGTACAAGCTTTGGGGTACATTAGTGTACAGGGCACATCAGGGTATATAGTACAGGATACATCAGGGTACAGGGTATGGGGCACATCAGGGTACAGGGTCCGTGGAACATCAGGGTATAGGGCACATCAGGGAACAGGGCACATCAGGATACAGCGGAAGGGGCACACCAGGGTACAGGGTACAGGACACTTCAGGGTAAAGGTCACATCAGGGTATAGGGTACGGGGCACATCAGGGTACAGGGCACGTCAGGGTACAGGATTACGGGGCATATCAGGGTACATCAGGGTCCAGGGTAAAGGGAACATCAGGGTACAGGGTACAGGGCACATCAGGGGACGTGGCACATCAGGGTACAGGGTATGGGGCACAGCAGGGTACAGGGCACATCAGGGTACAGGGTATGGGGCACAGCAGGGTATGGGGCACAGCAGGGTACAGGGCACATCAGAGTACAGGGTATGGGGCACAGCAGGGTATAGGGTACACTTTTTCTATCAGTTTCCTTCAAATGCAGAGCAACGCGGGAAACGGCTGTAACAGTGGCAGCTGGTGCTCAAAATTTTTGGGGGGGTGCAAACAGAAAAATTTGGAAAAAAAACCCCCATCAATTGCAGCCTCACTGTGCCCATCAAACGAAGCCACTGTGCCATCAAACGCAGCCACTGTGCCCATCAATTTCCACCACTGTGCCCAGCAAACGCCGCCACTGTGCCCATCAAACACCACCACTGTGCCCATCGAATGCTGCCACTGTGCCCATCGAATGAAGTCACTGTGCCAATCAAATGCTGCCAATGTGCCCCCTGCCCGCTCGCCGTCTGCCCGGCACTTACCCTGTCTCAGTGGGGCTGACAAGATTTGTGTGACCGTGTGTACGCAAGACAAGTTTGAGCCAACATCCATCGGAAAAAAAACATGGATTTTGTTGCTGGAATGTCCGATTGTGTGTGCATAAGTGTTCGTAAAACCTAATTATGAACTTCTCTTGTTTGCTCCATTTTGGTCTGTTAAATACAGCAATGAAAGCATTTGTTATGTCTGATAAATGCAAATAAAAAACAAATACTTGTTGATCTTGGCAGAAATTCACAGATTTCCTGTGTCTTGTACATATTCTGTGCCATCTAAGGAAGTCTATTTAGCCCTACTAGTTCCTATATTTGACTACAGAACATTATTTCATTACTCTCAATGTTTTGGAGATGAGAAGAGTGGGAGGGATTGAGTAGTTTAGTAAAAGATAACCAACTGGGCTGGGCTGACACTATTTCCTACAATCTCAGTACAGGAAAAGACACGTGCTTCTGTCTACAACAGGCATTCAAAAGCTAAGTGCATTTCTGTCAGACCAACAGGTAATTTTCTTTACTTGCAGGGTCTCTAAATGGTAAAACCATGGGGAAATATGCATGTATTGCAGAGATATACTGCATTGTTTTTATTTTGCAAAGAGCTCAGTTAATGTAACTCATATACACTATATTGTCAAGAGCATTGGTACGCCTGCCTTTACGCACACATGAACTTTAATGGCATCCCAGTCTTAGTCCGTAGGGTTCAATATTGAGTTGGCCCACCCTTTGCAGCTATAACAGCTTCAACTCTTCTGGGAAGGCTGTCCACAAGGTTTAGGAGGATGTCTATGGGAATGTTTGACCATTCTTCCATTCTTGTGAGGTCAGACATTGATGTTGGACGAGAAGGCCTGGCTCGCAGTCTCTGCTCTAATTTATCCCAAAGGTGTTCTGTCGGGTTGAGGTCAGGCCAGTTAAGTTCCATCACCCCAAACTCACTCATCCATGTCTTTACATTATCACTTATTTGTACAATTTTCACTGTTCTCTCTGTTTTCTCTCAATACTGCAACCGCTATACCTATTGGTTTAGTCTGGTATTCACACACACTTTCTCAATGCTAAATACTCTACTTCATCTTTATATTTTTTTCTATAGTCACTTTTAGTTTTCTCATCCTTTTAGAACATGAAGATGTGATTTTCACTTTCAACAATTCTTCACAAAGTCGCCCTTTAGGTACCGCCTCAGCTCCCGGGGTTGTTTGACTTTTATCCCTGACAGGCTCACACCCTCGGTGCCCTCCACCCATCTACATAGGTTCCTTGTAAGTAACCTTTTATGGTTTTTTAACCATCATTGCTACTTTAAGATCATATTACAACAACTTTCTCTACCTGCCCTGTGATCAGCCCCTGAGAATTTCTTTAATATCTTTTATAGACATTTACATTGCATCTGCTCCTGAAGATTGGAAAGATCCATGAAACGCGTAGAGCTCTTAGATGCTATTCACATTAACAGCCCTTCTACATTTCTACCAGATTACGCCGTTTGGATTCCACCAACTGCTATGTTATTATATTACTGTGAAGACACACAACTTCAAAATTGAATTGTTTTTATCTCACCATTGCGTTCCACATCGTGCTGCTATGTTGATGGGTCACCTTGTTATTTTGGTTCATACTTATGGAATATTTATTCATATGTCATACTCTCTTACTCTGTATACATGCGAGCTATTTGGTCACTAATGTGGTCCATTCACCAGACATTATTAATACTATGATGCAGTCATATGCAAATATTAGTCTGATGAATTCTTACTATGGTACCATGATGACCATAATAGGCTGCTATGCCATTATGTTGTTTTATGATGTCTTAATAATATATACCTTACTATGAAATAAAGATTCCTTGATTTATTATAATCTACTGTTCATGCATTTATTACTATGCAATACGATGTGGTCGCATTTATGGTGCAATTATCAGACATTCATATCATTACCATGTTGTGTCACCTTCCCAGCTGCATGTCTCATTTAAAGTCCCAAAAAAAAACAAAAAAAAAAAAAAAAACCCACCTCTCTGTTTTTTGTATGCATTTTGGGGATGGAGGTACATTTTTGCAAATGTCCTCATATAAAGTCCCATTTAGTTAGTTCTCCCTTTTTTTCTTTATAGACCTTGCTTTGTGCACTGGTCCAAATCATTTGGTGGAGGGGTTGTCTTTCAGGTATTGGGCTTGGCCCCTTAGTTCCAGTGAAGAGAAATCTTAAGGCATCAGCATACCAAGACATTTTGGACAATTTCATGCTCCCAAATTTGTGGGAACAGTTTGGGGATGGCCCCTTCCTGTTCCAACATGACTGCACACTAGTGCACAAAGCAAAGTCCATAAAGACATGGATGAGCGAGTTTGGGGTGGAGGAACTTGACTGACCCCAACCCGATAGAACACCTTTGGGATGAATTAGAGCAGAGACTGCAAGCCAGGCCTTCTCGTCCAACATCAGTTCTTGATCTCACAAATGCCCTTCTGGAAGAATGGTCAAACATTCCCATAGACACCCTCATAAACCTTGTGGTAGCCTTCCCAGAAGAGTTGAAGGTGTTATAGCTGCAAATGATGGGCCAACCCAATATTAAACCTTACGGACTAAGACTGGGATGCCATTAAGAGTGCTGCACAAACTGTTGGCGCTATATAAAACCTGTATAATAATAATAATTAAAGTTCATGTGCGTGTAAAGGCAGGTGTCCCAATACTTTTATACTTTTGACCAGGGGAGTTGCCAGGTCTGCAAAAGCAATTTTTCATGGGCAAAGGATACTGGTGTTGGCATTTCAATCATCATGGCACCTTGGTTGATATGGTGTCATGGTGATTGAAGCACATTGTTTCTATTGTTACATTGTAATATATAATGAAGTGGTTCAACTCACCATAATGCAGAGTCGGTGGGAGCCCTGGGCATGTCACTTGCCACGTCACCTGCCACCATTTGCAGATTATCATTTGCCACATCACTTGCCACCATTTGCAGATTGTCACTTGCCACCATTTGCAGATTGTCACTTGCCACCATTTGCAGATTGTCACTTGCCACGTCACCTGCCACCATTTGCAGATTGTCACTTGCCACCATTTGCAGATTGTCACTTGCCACATCACTTGCCACCATTTGCAAATTGTCACTTGCCACGTCACCTGTCACCATTTACAGATTGTCACTTGCCACATCACCTGCCACCATTTGCAGATTGTCACATGCCACGTCACCTTCCACCATTTGCAGATTGTCACTTGCCAAGTCACTTGCCACCATTAGCAGATTTTAATCATCATGGTTGATATGGTGTCATGGTAATTGAAGCGCATTGTTTCTATTGTTACATTGTAATATATAATGAAGTGGTTTAAAGGGGTTGTAAAGTTGTTTTTTTTTTTTTTTTTAAATAACAAACATGTTATACTTACCTTCACTGTGCAGCTCGTTCTGCACAGAGTGGCCCCGAACCTGGTCTTCTGGGGTCCCTCGGCGGCTGTTTCAGCTCCTCCCCGCAAGCATTTACCACCTTCATGCGAGCTCCCTCGCACGGTGGTGAGTGCTTGCGGGTGCGCTCCCGTGATACAGCCGGCGGCTATAGCCGCTCGCTGTATCACTCGGCCCCGCCCCCCGGCGCGCCGCGTCATCGGATGTGATTGACAGCAGCGCGAGCCAATGGCTGCGCTGCTTTCAATCCATCCACTGCAGCCAATCAGCGACCAGGCTGAGCTGCAATGAAGCTGACGAGGAGCGAAGATTCGAGGCGTCAGGTAAGTAAAACGGGGGGGCTGGGGGCGGCGGTACTGTCAAAAGTTTTTTCACCTTAATGCATAGAATGCATTAAGGTGAAAAAATTTTTACCTTTACAACCCCTTTAACTTACCATAATGCAGAGTCAGTGGGAGCCCTGGGCATGTCACTTGCCACGTCACCTGCCACCATTTGCAGATTATCATTTGCCACATCACTTGCCACCATTTGCAGATTGTCACTTGCCACCATTTGCAGATTGTCACCTGCCACATCACTTGCCACCATTTTCAGATTGTCACTTGCCACATCACTTGCCACCATTTGCAGATTGTCACTTGCCACATCACCTGCCACCACTTGCAGATTGTCACTTGCCACCATTTGCAGATTGTCATTTGCCACATCACTTGCCACCAATTGCAGATTGTCACTTGCCACCATTTGCAGCTTGTCACTTGCCACCATTTGCACATTGTCACTTGCCACATCACTTGCCACCATTTGCAGATTGTTATTTGCCACCATTTGCAGATTGTCACTTGCCACATCACCTGCCACCATTTGCAGATTGTCACTTGCCACCATTTGCAGATTGTCACTTGCCACATCACTTGCCACCATTTACAGATTGTCACTTGCCACATCACCTGTCACCATTTACAGATTGTCACTTGCCACATCACCTGCCACCATTTGCAGATTGTCACATGCCACGTCACCTTCCACCATTTGCAGATTGTCACTTGCCAAGTCACTTGCCACCATTAGCAGATTGTCACTTGCCACCATTAGCAGATTGTCACTTGCCATGCCAGCCAGTGCCACCAAATGTGCATTGTCGCTGCATTGGTGGCAGGCTGGCAGCACTGGCCCATTTAGTGACGGCAGGAGAGCGGAGATGCGGGGCGGGCAGTGAGATATGATGTCATCTCTCTGCTCCCGGCCGCACATCACTCCCGCATTGAAGTGGCCCGGCTGTGAAGGCAGAAGAGTGGTGACGGGCAGGCGGAGAGAGATGATGTAATCTCTACTCGTCCGCCCACTCGTCTTTCCTCCACCTCCAATGGCTGCCCACCACAGCCGCGACCCGCCCACTCTTCTCTCCTCCACCTCCAATGCCGCCCGCTGCAGCCAGGACCCGCCTGCCCCTCTCTCCTCCACCTCCAATGCGACCCACTGAGACTCGGGGCTATGGGCTCTACATTCAGGGCTTCAGCTTTTATAGCCACACCCTGGCGACGCCTATGCTTTAGACAATATAGTTTATTTTGACTTGACCATAAGGTCTCTTTGCCATATCTTCCCCATTTTTTGGCAAAAGTTGACAAAAGAGAAAAAGGGATTTATGAAACAGCCATGTCCCAAAACCACATGGGTTTGTTCACCAAATATACTGTAACATTGGAAGTAAAACTGGAGTTTCAAATGTATTGTGATGATGGTGTAAAGGAGTGTATATTTTTTCCATTGATGATGGAATGTTATAATACAATAATATGGTATGGGTTATGTTATTCTCATATCTACGGTATTGGTATGATGGTTCTCTACTGTCTTTTCAAGTATGGATTTAAAATGATAGCTTAGACAATGGAGATTCTAAGTGGTAGGTCCTTTGTAAGATATACAAGTACTGTACTGTAAACAATTCCATTCAGCTCTATACAGATGGTAACAATATATGGAAGTGTAACATCATCATCTGTGTGTAAATTCCAAATAAACAGGTTTTAGCAGTTGTTTGACTTGTTTTACGTAATTCACTTTAGTATAGCTAAAAAGTACAGCTGCTTAACCTTTTGTACACAAATATTTAGAGTAAAACTATCACCAAATATAAATATATTAGGACACTAACAAATAGCTGTGTGAATATCACTAACTAACGTGGGTTGTGTTAAGGCAGCCTCTTTAGTTTAAAGGGGTTTCCAAGGCATTTCAACATGTCCAAATCTTGTAACACAACACATAGCAGTGCATTACTGTACACTGTCATGTGTTGAAGGGCGCTACATTACAAGTGCATTGGGGTGCCAGTTAAAAGAAATACAACACAAAAGAAATACAACACACAAGAAATGCAACACAAAAGTGTGATTTAGCCCTGAAACATGTAGTGTTGTCATACTTGATAAAATTCCTTAAAAGAGAAGTATGGGTTTGGGTTTTTCTTTAAAATCATACTTACCTAGGTGGATGCAGCATCAATCCCTCACTGTCTCTTAAGCCCCGTACACACGATCGGATTTTCCGATGGGAAATGTTGGATGTCAGGCTAAAATCCGAGCATGTGTATGCTCCATTGGACAGTTGTTGGCGGACTTTCCGCCAACAAATGTTGGCTAGCATGTCTTCAAATTTTCCGCCAACAAACGTGTGTTGTCGGATTTTCCAAGCGTGTGTACACAAGTCTGTCAGACAAAAGTTCAAAGTACAAACACGCATGCTCGGAAGCAAGGACGAACCAGAAGCGGTCGGTTTGTAAACTAGGGTTCGTAATGGAGAATTAACATTCGTGACATGGCAAATTATGAAATGTCGAAATGCAGCGCACATTCTCTTCTTCTTTAATGGGATTATAATGAAGTTGCTTTGCTGGTGATACTGATGGAGTTATTTGGGCAAGTTACCACAACACCATTATCCCCTAGTTTATAAGATCAAAGATACAACTATGTTGGTGTCCCTTGTCAATTTTACATATAGCCAAGTATTATTCTACACAATTTGTTTATTGTGCATTAAAAAAAAAAAAAAAATTAGACATGCTATGTGCCAATAGAACTTAACCAAAAAGTGCATTCTATGCATCCAAAAATATAGAAGTTATACCAAGGCAATTCATTATTCAACCAAAAAAAAAACAAAAAAAAAATGTCAAAGCCATAACTCCAAGGCCAATAATAAAAAACACGTTATCTCCTCCGATTCCGCAACATGTCTGGTTGACGAACGAAATGAACTGAAAAGCACGAAATGAAAAGCGCGAAAAGAAAAGCATGAATCAACACTCACCAAACTTCTACTAACACGAAATTAGCAGAAGGAGCCCAAAGGGTGGCGCTAAAGAGCTGAAAAACCACGTAGTATATGTAGTACATCACTACGTTCATACTTGTTGGCCAACATTTGTGTGACCGTGTGTATGCAAGACAAGTTTGAGCCAACACCCTTTGGATGAAATTCCACGGTTTTGTCTGCGGAAAGTCCGACCGTGTGTACGAGGCATAAGGGTGAGAAATGAGCGATCAAACACCGCTGATCGCTCAGTTCTCTACGCCTCTCTGAGCAGAGAGCCGGCGACTGTCAGTCACTGGCCCTCTGCTCTGCCCCCCCTGCGCTCACTAGAGCACTGGGCTGTGGAGGGGTGGGAGCGGCTGGCTCAGGCTCTCAGTGACTTGGTGAGAGGCTGAGCCAGGTGGTGGTGAAGGCTCCTGGGTGGTCGCAATCTTTCCCCAGCCTGTGACGTCAGCCAACAGCGGACTTTAGCTCGCTGTCTGCTGAAAAGGGGTCACAGGAGTGCAGAATAAACTCCACTCCTGTGATCCACAGGAGACGTACAGTCAAACGAGCTTTGGCTGTACTTTTCCTTTAAGTTTGATTACAATGTATACGTTTTATATGTTATCTAAAACCTAGCATTCTTAGCATATCTTTTAAATTCCCAAAACAATCCACATAGTTTTCCACTCTTATCATCTGACGTCCGCTAAAAAAAAAATAGTTGAAGTGTACTCACATCTCTCTTATTTTAAAGTTTATGTCAGGGGAAAAAAAAAAACACATGCAGTGTATATGTGCAATACATAAATATTTCCCCAAGTTTTGGCTATACACTATACGAAAAATCATCCAAAATTCGGTCATTTAGACAGTTGGTTCGTTTTTCGGACAGTTAATGGGCACAAAATCGATAATCGCTGGGATATTTTTGAGCCGAAAAAACAAGGTTTGGAAATTTTCTGCCAAATGATCGCTATATTGAAAGGTTAATGTGTTTCCCATCCGAACTATCTGCACTTGGTATATTTAAAAAAAAAAAAATGCATTCATTTATGTTCACTGAACGATTTATCGGTCATTACATGATGGCACTGTAGTTTGTGCTCACGGCCGAATGGTCGTTTTTTGAAAATGGGTTCGGACGTATTTTTCATATAGTGTATGGTCAGCATTAGGCTCTGTTTCCACTTGTGCAACTTGTCCTGCGACTTGGGACTGCAAAGTCGCATGACAAGTCGTACCCCATGATTTCCAATGAGTACTGTATATATCTGTGCAACTTCAAGTTGCAGTGACTTTAAAGTAGTCCCTGCACTACTTTGGTCCAACTTTGATGCGACTTGAGGTCCATAGACCTCAAGAATACACAGGCATTGCTTCAAGTCGCATCAAAATCGCGGCAAAAATCACAGCAAAAAATCGTGGCAAAATCGTGCGATTTTCAGGTCGCAATAGTGGAGACCTAGGCTAAGTGATGTTAGATCTGACCAGTTGTCTTTTGCTAAACTACTCAAAATCTCCCACTCTACCAATCTCCACAACAAAAAGCTGATCATTCTATAGTTCAGGGTAAGAACTAGGAGGACTAATTAGACTACTTTGATTTTCTGACATGATTAACAGTATTTTTTTTCTACTTTTCAAACAGATAAATCAACATGCTTTTAATGGGATATTAAACAGATCAAAAAGGTAACAAATAATAGATGTTCAATGTTAGCATTTAAATGCACTTTAAGAGAACTATTTTTATTGGTCTGCATCTACATTACTCCATGGAATAATTTGTTTTATGGAAACTGCTGATTGACAGTAGCAGCCCTGCCAAGTGTCCTTTGACCTTAATCACTTGAGTCCCCCCCCCCCCCCCCCCTTTCTGCATTGTGTTTACATTCAATGTCACACAGTGGCGGCCGGTGGAATTTTTTTTAGGGGGGCAGAAAACAGTATGCCAACCCCCCCGGTCGGTAGCACTTACCCCATCACCGGCGGCTTCCCCTGCTCAGCTTCCTCCCATTCTCCTGCTCTCCACGGGTCATTAAGGCGATGGCAGTTTCCATTTCCCCCCTCCTCCTCGGTGGCCAATCGGGAGTCTTCTCTTTTCAGGCCAATCGGAAAACGTGTCTCACACCCACTTCTGATTGGCCGGATTGAGGTTCAGTGTTTCAACAGCGAATATTCATTTGCATAAAAATATCTTTAAAAAAGAAAAAATAATATTCATTCGCTGTTGTAACACACCTGGGTGGGCTCCGGTCGCATCCTCTGCAACCCGAGCCCACCCTATTTTGAAGCCCATTAGAGCCTCTGGCTCTAATCAGGTGCTTAAAAAAAACCACTGCTGCAATTCATGCGCCCGGTGCCCTGAAAGGGGTCGGATGCATAAATAGGGGGTGGCCACAGTGGCCATGGATAGATTCATGCTATGTATGAATCTATCCATTATGTATATAGGGGTGGTGAAGAGAGAGGGTGCGGCGCCCGGGCGCCACTAATGGAATGGCTGCTGCTGATGTCATATCACCTCCTCTGATTACAGAGTATGAGACTGAGCTGCTTTAGCTCTGTCTAGTGTTTCCCTGCAGCAATAGGAGTGATCTGCACTCCATTAGCTTCAATGGAGGGCAGGTGAGACATCAGGGGTCTAAAAGACTTCTGATGTCTCATTAAAGAGAACCTGTCACAAAGGGTTTGACATATAGGGAACTTTTTGTCTCTTATGCAATATAAATAATGTTTTAGTAATTTAAAAAGTTTCAAAAAAATTAAAAAACTTAGAATGCCCCTCAAAAAAAAATTTGAACCCACCCCACCCCACGTCTGCACACACGCGAATAAAAAAAACCCCGTTGGGGCCGAAAACATTGCCTGCACAACACATGTTACATATTGCCATGCATGCCAGAGTGTAAGCAATAATTCTAGGGCCAATATCCACAGTTGACTCTAAAGTGATGACCTGTAGGGGCTTTTAACCACTTGACCACTGGAAGGTTCTATCCCCTTCATGACCAGTACATTTTTTCTATTCAGCACTGTGCTACTTTAAGTGGCAATTGCATGGTTGTGCAAAACTGTATGTAAATGAAATTTTTATCATGAATAGAAGCCATTCATGACTGTCTTGTTTACATTGTAATGATGTGATCGATATGACCGATATATATCACATGATACCCTGGCCACGCCCAGCAGCTGGGTACCGAACGCTGTGATCCGCTGTGTCCACAAGACACAGCAGTCATTGGATCGCGTTGCTACATGACCCAGGAGGCGTACCAGTGCGCCTGTGCACTACAACATACCGGTATGTCGTGGTGCCTGCAGCTGCCACCCACTCGCAGTAGAAGTACTGTGAGCAAGGTCAGCAAGTGGTTAAAGCATTGTATTTGGACAATCTAGGATACTTAAGTAAAGTTTGTCATCATTTTACAGGCAAGCTCATCTTAAAGTTTGACGTGTTAGGTATGGTATCTATTTACTCAGTGCCACTTTATCTTTTAGATTTTCCCCCAAAATTGGGCAAAATTGTGTGTTTGTGTGCCCAAAAATTACCTGTATTTTTTTCTGAAAATTTGTGCTTGATAAAATGTTGCGCAAATATAGTGTGACATAAAAATAGGAACGTAACATTTTTTTTATTCTGCAGCGTCTGCTTTCAGAAAATATATTTAAACAATCCCACAAAAATGGCTCTGGTGAAAGAGATATGAAAAAAAAAATGTTTCCATATGTGAGGTTGATTTACCTGATATTATGTGCAAATAAAAAAAAAAGGTAGTTTGAAATATACCTAAAATAACAAGTCTAAATACACTGTAACATGGAGCGAGAGGAGGACCAGAGCATAACAGAAATGTTTAAGGAACTTTGTTGAAGTTTTTTTTAGAACATACCTGGTACACCTAAGGTCCAAACTAGTTAACATGCAATATTTTATATTTAGCTGGCTTTAAAAAAAATAAAAAAATAAATTTTTTTTTGTTATTTTTTTTTAGTTCTGACCATAATAAAGAAATCGGGAACAAAGTCACTGACTCACTATACATTCCTTTTAAATGAAAAGGTTCATGTCTAAAATATTCCAGTATGAGCTGAAACCACAGGAAACTTTCATCTAAATTGCAGTTAGCTCAGTTGCTGAAATGTTATTTCAAAGTATAGTACTGATAATATCTGGCCGGAAAATCTTGTGATGAACTATCACACACACTGGAAGAAACAAACTGTTGTGACTATAGATGGTGTGCAACCTCGGGCCAACATTCAAATACTAGGCAAACAGTAATAAAGATCCTTGCTTTATTTCCTTATATAACATTCTAAATATGTGATCCTTTCAATAAAACAGTTACAGGGCTCAGTACATTATGTGTCCCCAGTAAAGCTGAGTCACTAGCCTTTAAGCAATACATTTCTAGAAAGGAAACATGCATTTCCATCAATGAGAACAGATGGCAGCCAGTTTCCTGAAGTTTTTTCTTTGAAAAGCTGTAAGATACAAAGTTCCTTCAGGCTTGACTTTTGTAACATGACTTATCCCAATTTATAGAAAGCTTTAGAGTAATCCTCACCAATAAAACATAGTACAGCAAAAAAAGCAACTGTTTTACATATACCCAGTGTATAGGTAAGTTTCATTATTTTCCAGGGTAGCAAATTCTATCCTTAAGTGTATTTCTACTTTTACAGCCTAATTGGGATAGCACCTACTCTATACTTTATATTTGTTACATGTTCCCACTAACATAGCATAACCTAAAAAAATACTAAATAAAATAAATGCAATTTGCCAGTTACCTTTTTAAAGCGGAGTTCCACCCAAAAGTGGAACTTCCACTCGTACTCCTTCCCCCCTCTCTTTCACAGATATCCTGTTCCCACTTTCGGGAGTCTCAGCCGCAGGTATTGACGTCACTGCCCGGGTTCCCTCCTCCTACCTCCTCCTTCCCCGACCGCCAGGCCAGTAGGAGAGAGGAGCCTCGCGCATGCACAGTAGGGTTCCCAGCGTGAAGCCATAAGGCAAGGCTACACTGCCAGGTTCCCTTATTAAGAATTACTCGCAATGGAGGCGGCATGCACCCGACAGCTGATGGAAACATCAGCTGCGGTGCCGACATTGCTGGACTCCAGGACAGGTAAGTGTCCACTTATTAAAAGTCAGCAGCTGCAGTATTTGTAGCTGCCGACTTTAAATTTTTAAAATAAGTGCTCTTTTACTTGCTTTAAAATCCTTACATGCTCTCCCTGCTTTGCAAAATTTAGGAGAGGGCTGTAGAGTAACATTTACCATAATTAACCCAGTCTGTAATGTGCTCATAGTTCCTCAATAATAGCTGTAACTAGATTTGAACCCTGTCCAAACAAAGGGTTAAAATGCAGAAACTGCCCTCCTGGATTGTATGTTAGCCATTTGCCCCATATGAACGAACCCATACGTCCTCTGGTTCACGTAGTTCTACCAGGGTCATGGCTGTACCTGGACCTGCACCATGCAGCAAGGTTGTTCCCATACCCCCCACCCCTCTGCCTTCTCCCCCAGCCTGGGGCTGAAGCTGGCAGTTCTACCAGCTAACCATAGAGACAAGGGAGGAACAGAAGTTTCTCAATCATCTCTATGGTCTATGAAACCGGAAGTGACAAGCATTTTCACAATTTTAGTTTTTTTTTTTTTTTTTTACATACTGGCACCAATACAGTACAACATTATCATATGACGGGTATGGAGGCGATCACGGACACTGACTGGTGACAGTATGTAAACAAACAAAAAAAAAGTTTAATCATTTTTTTAAATGTTTTTTTTTTTAATTATTTTTTCATACATTTTTTTTTTTTTTTTACATACAGTGACCAGAGCAATACAGTGTTACCAAAATAACACTGTACTACTCTGCTACTCTGGGGATGGATTTCGCTGCAGCTGACTCCAGGTTGCGGCCCCCGGGGTCTCTCAGCTCATGCTCATGGACTGATTCTGGTGGACAGAGCAGAAGCAGCAGTCCAGGGTTAAACACAGGATTGTCAGGAGAACAAACCAAGGTTGGGGCAACTAGCATACAGGGATGGTCAGGAAGGCATGCCAAGGTCGGGGTCACTAGCAGACAGAAATGGTCAGAAGGACACACCAAGGTTTGTACACAGAAGTCAGGGATAAACATACAGCATGACGCCACACCAGAAGCCTAATCACAACTTTGTTCGGCAAGGCTGGCTTTCATTGTGATGGGTTATATAGTGTTTCCTGTTGAAACGCTGGGGTGAAGCCATGCTGAGAGCTCATACTTAAACGCCCAGGCACGCTCTCTAAAGCTGAGACACAGACCTGAGAGGTAAGCAGATAATCAGAGGATAAAACATTACTGCAGATTCAAGACAGAAAGGCTGTGATTCATGCCTTTCATTGTGTACTATTGTGATGAGCTCTGTGATTGGTCACAGTGATCACATGTCTTTATAAAATTGATTCCTTCTGTATTAAACTGTATTGTAATTTTACTGTCTGCCTTTATGTTATAAAGCACTGCGTAAACTGTTGCTGCTATATAAATCCTGTATTATAATATAAAATAATAACCCCTGTATGGTCAGAGCATAGAAATTGGGTTACCTCGTCACCTGCCCACAACGGTCTACCAAATTTTCCTGCATATTGTGGTTGGTGCAGAAGACAACTGACAGATATATCTAAAATAGGTAAAATAACTCTTATCCATAGCCCTTTGCAGGCAGGAGTACTTAGTGCAAAAGAGCAGATGCGTGTTTACAAAGGTGGGTTAGATAAAGATGAAGTGCAGGGAAGTGAAACAGTACTCACTTCTAGGGATGAGCTTCGAGTTTGAGTCGAACTCATGGCTGTTCGCAAGTTCGCCGAACAGCGAACAATTTGGGGTGTTCGCGGCATTCGAATGCCGCGAAACACCCTTTAAATGTCTATGGGAGAAATCAAAAGTGCTAATTTTAAAGGCTTATATGCAAGTTATTGTCATAAAAAGTGTTTGGGGATCCGGGTCCTGCCCCAGGGGACATGGATCAATGCAAAAAAAGTTTTAAAAACGGCCGTTTTTTCAGGAGCAGTGATTTTAATAATGCTTAAAGTCAAACAATAAAAGTGTAATATCCCTTTAAATTTCGTAGCTGGGGGGGTGTCTATAGTATGCCTATAAAGGGGCGCATGTTTCCCGTGTTTAGAACAGTCTGACAGCAAAATGACATTTCGAAGGAAAAAACCCATTTAAAACTACCTGCGGCTATTGCATTGCCGACAATACACATAGAAGTTCATTGATAAAAACGGCATGGGAATTCCCCACAGGGGAACCCCGAACCAAAATTTAAAAAAATGACGTGGGAGTCCCCCTAAATTCCACACCAGGCCCTTCAGGTCTGGTATGGATATTAAGGGGAACCCCGGCCAAAATTTAAAAAAAAAATGATGTGGGGTTCCCCCTAAATTCCATACCAGACCCTTCAGGTCTGGTATGGATTTTAAGGGGCACCCCGCACCAAAAAAAAAAAAACGGCGTGGGGTCCCCCCAAAAATCCATACCAGACCCTTATCCGAGCACTCAATCTGGCAGGCCACAGAAAAAGAGGGGGGACGAGAGTGCGGCCCCCCCCTCCTGAACCGTACCAGGCCACATGCCCTCAACATTGAGAGGGTGCTTTGGGGTAGCCCCCCAAAACACCTTGTCCCCATGTTGATGAGGACAAGGGCCTCATCCCCACAACCCTGGCCGGTGGTTGTGGAGGTCTGCGGGCGGGGGGCTTATCGGAATCTGGAAGCCCCCTTTAACAAGGGGACCCCCAGATCCCGCCCCCGCCCCTGTGTGAAATGGTAAGGGGGTACTTACCCCTACCATTTCACTAAAAAACTGTAAAAAATGTTAAAAATGACAAGAGACAGTTTTTGACAATTCCTTTATTTAAATGCTTCTTCTTTCTTCTATCTTCCTTCATCTTCTGGTTCTTCTGGTTCTTCCTCTGGCGTTCTCGTCCAGTATCTCCTCCGCGGCGTCTTCTATCTTCTTCTCCTCGGGGGGAGGCTCCCGCTCTTCTCTTCTTCTCTTCTTCATTTTCTTCTCCGGGCCGCTCCGCATCCATGCTGGCATGGAGGGAGGCTCCCGCTGTGTGACGGCGTCTCCTCATCTGACGGTTCTTAAATAACAGGGGGCGGGGCCACCACACGGGACATGACGCACGGGACATGACGGGACTTCCCTGTGGCATTCCCCGTGACGTCACAGGGAAGTCCCGTCAAGTCACCGTGCGTCAGAGGGGGGCGAGGTCACCGGGTGGCCCCGCCCCCGTTATTTAAGAACCGTCATATGAGGAGACGCCGTCACACAGCGGGAGCCTCCCTCCATGCCAGCATGGGTGCGGAGCGGCCCGAGGAGAAGAAGATAGAAGACGCCACGGAGGAGATGCTGGACGAGAATGCCGGAGGAAGAACCAGAAGAGCCAGAAGAACCAGAAGAAGATGAAGGAAGATAGAAGAAAGAAGAAGCATTTAAATAAAGGAATTGTCAAAAACTGTCTCTTGTCATTTTTAACATTTTTGACAGTTTTTTAGTGAAATGGTAGGGGTAAGTACCCCCTTACCATTTCACACAGGGGGGGGGCGGGATCTGGGGGTCCCCTTGTTAAAGGGGGCTTCCAGATTCCGATAAGCCCCCCGCCCGCAGACCCCCACAACCACCGGCTAGGGTTGTGGGGATGAGGCCCTTGTCCTCATCAACAAAGGGACAAGGTGTTTTGGGGGGCTACCCCAAAGCACCCTCCCAATGTTGAGGGCATGTGGCCTGGTACGGTTCAGGAGGGGGGGCCGTACTCTCGTCCCCCCCTCTTTTCCTGCGGCCTGCCAGGTTGTGTGCTAGGATAAGGGTCTGGTATGGATTCTTGGGGGGACCCCGCGCCGTTTTTTTTTTTTAATTTTGGTTCTGGGTTCCCCTGTGGGGAATTCCCATGCCGTTTTTATCAATGAACTTCTATGTGTATTGTCGGCAATGCAATAGCCGCGGGTAGTTTTAAATGTGTTTTTTCCTTCGAAATGTCATTTTGCTGTCAGACTGTTCTAAACACGGGAAACATGCGCCCCTTTACAGGCATGCTATAGACACCCCCCAGCTACGAAATTTAAAGGGATATTACACTTTTATTGTTTGACTTTAAGCATTATTAAAATCACTGCTCCTGAAAAAACGGCCGTTTTTAAAACTTTCTTTTGCATTGATCCATGTCCCCTGGGGCATGTCCCCAAACACTTTTTATGACAATAACTTGCCTATAAGCCTTTAAAATTAGCACTTTTGATTATTCATGTTCGTGTCCCATAGAACGGTGTTCGCGTGTTCGAACAAACTTTTTTCCTGTTCGCATGTTCTGGTGCGAACCGAACAGGGGGGTGTTCGGCTCATCCCTACTCACTTCATATGGAATGCTGCTCTAGTAACATTCATGTGCTATTCCCTTGGGAAGCAGATTTGCTTCTGATACTTCTGGAGAAGAATTAGTCATCTACTTCCAATGCACCCATGATCCAAAAAACCCTGTAATCTTCCCTTAAATCTTATCAGCTAGCTAAAGTGCATACAACTTGGATTGTTTTTTTCTTTTTACAGTAAATTAGCCATTTTATGTTATGTCTGTGTAACTTCAATGGTTTGTGCAAAAAAAAAAAAAAAAAGTGGATCCAATGGAATTTAAAGTTGCAATGATAGGTTACTAGTATTACAATCCACTTTAATACTAGACCT
This sequence comes from Aquarana catesbeiana, assembly GCF_042186555.1. Classification (NCBI taxonomy): domain Eukaryota; kingdom Metazoa; phylum Chordata; class Amphibia; order Anura; family Ranidae; genus Aquarana; species Aquarana catesbeiana. Next base: position 361,687,394 of record NC_133325.1, on the reverse strand, counting down.
TTTCTGACACTTTTTCATGTAAAAAGCTGTATTTTTTGCTAGAAAACTACTTAGAACCCTCAAACATTATATATATATATATATATATATATATATATATATATATATATATATATATTTTAGCCGAGACACTAGAGAATAAAATGGTGGGTTTTGCAATTTTTTATGCCACACAGTATTTGTGCATTGTTTTTTTTTTAACGCAAATGTTTTGGAAAAAATACACTTCAGTTTTAATGCACAAACACACAATATAATACCTCATTTTTTTGTAAAATATAAAAGATGGTGTTATAAGTTGATCAAAGATAGTTTAATTTGCATGCCACATCCCTAAATCTGGTGTATCAAAAACGTATCTGTAGTAACATATGGGACTTTTGAGGCACAACGTTTTAGTGAAATATGTAATATTTTATTTAATTTCTTTTAAAGAAGTAAACATATAATAAAATACAATTATATAACCATCATTTTAAACCACAGCATGATTTATAGCAAGTATTTCCGCTCAACGCATTTCATGGACATGGTCCTCTTCACTAGGAGCTAGCTAACTTGAATTGCTGCCATCTAAATAGAGTGACAAAATTGATCTTAAATAGTTATATAAATATAGTGCATTTCATACATCATGCCATAATTCCTCCCCATGGACTGCAATAATGTGTACCCAGATATTAATCACGGTTCAACCATACGTGGCACAGGTGTCCCAAGATGGGGAATCTCTCTCCCCTTCTCCTCCTCCTCCAACCTCCAACCTCATTCATTCTATTTAATACTTTATTAATTCTTTCAATTGGTGGGTGACAGAAATATCACCCAAACCTTCACTTAATTCATTATTTATTTATTATGGTGCCCACTGCACCATATAAGAGAACTAATCTTCTCTGAATTGTCCCCAGGTGTGGTCCGGCTGCCAGGATCAATGATCTCCACCCAGATCCTAGCCCACCATTTTGAGGAAGGGCAATGCCCATATATGAATCCCCATATCACAGCCGCTAATAGGGGGGGAGAAATGAACAAGCACAATGCAATATATGTCATCTGGGCGTAGATCATTGATCCTGGTCGCTGGTACACACCTGGGGACGATTTGGAGAAGATTATTTCTCTTATATAGTGCAGTGGGCTCAGGGTGTCTCTCTCTCCCATCTCTATAGCCTGTAAAAAGGCTGGAGGCTCATTTGCCAGCGTGGAATTGACACAGGTAGGACATCCTTGGAGGACTGCTCTCTCTAACAATTATTTTTCTTTTAAAAACTGACAGTCTATCTATTCTTTTATTTAATCTGCAGACTATATTTTTTTCTGCCCAAACGAGACAGCACATGGCTGTCAGCGTTGGACTTTGCTACGCTTGAAACATCCACAATCAGCATTATCCTTCTTTTGTCTTGTCCTAGTGGCAGGTTGGTATTAATAGTAGCTACTTAATTGCTGTGCAAAGGCAGTATGATTCCACTGAGGAAAGTTACTCTGTCTACCAGCAATAGTTCCATAATTTTAGCACCAAGCTCTTTAAGTAACTGACAGTTTTTTTATCCTCTCATTTAACCTGCAGATTTCATTAACCTCTGCCTAAAAGAGACAGCATATGGCTGTCAGAGTTGAATTGAAGACATTTCTGGGTTGAAGGTATGTGTAATGTAACCCCCTGATGGAGCCCCCTGGGAGGGGAACACACATAATTAACCTTGAATATAAAATAAATAAATGATTAATTAAGTGAAGGTGTGGGTGATATTTCTGTCACCCACCAATTGAAAGAATGAATAAAGTATTAAATAGAATGAATGAAGCTGGAGGTTGGAGGTTGGAGGAGGAGGAGAAGGGGGAGGAAAATTCCCCATCTTGGGACACCTGTGCCACATATGGTTGAAACGCATGGAATAGCTGGATACACATTATTGCAATCCATGGGGAGGAATTATGGCATGATGTATGAAAATGCACTATATTTGTATGACTATTTAAGATCAATTTTGTCACTCTATTTAGATGGCAGCAATTCAAGTCTGCTATCTCCTGATGAAGAGGACCATGTCCATGAAATGTGTTAAGAGGAAAGACTTGCTATAAATCACTGCAGTGGTTTAAAATGACCATTTTACAGTTGTATTTTATTATATGTTTACTTCTTTAAAATAAATGAAAAAAATATTACAAATTTTACTAAAGATGGTGTTATGTTGAGTAAATAGATACCTAACATGTCAAGCTTTAAAATTGCACACGCTCGTGGAATGATGCAAAACTACAGCATTTAAAAATCTTCATAGGCAATGCTTTAAAAGCCACTACAGTTTACCATTTTAGATTTACACAGAGGTCTGGTGCTAGAATTACTGCTCTCACTCTGACATTCGTGGCAATACCTCACATGTGTGGTGTGATCATCATTTATGTATGCGTGCGGGACCTGCGTATGCGATCATGTGAGTGCGGTGGCACAGGGTGCTTTAATCATTTTTTTTATTTGAATTTTTTTTTATGCTTACATGATCTCTTTACATTTTTTTTAAACACTTTTATTGTTATCACAAGGAATGTAAACTTTACTGAGGCATCTGAGGTCTCTTACACCCCAGATCTCTCTTTTGCCCTTAAAAGCATCTGATCACACCAAGGTCACACCTAATGGCGCTGTTTACATCCGGCAAAACCGGAAGTGACATAATACTCAGCACTTCTGGTTTCCTATACCAGAGGGATGATCAGGGATGTTCAAGTCCCTGATTGGCTCTATGGTAAACCGGCTTAACTAGCCACTTCTGGATCGCCGATGGGATGCTAGAGCCAAGAGAGGCTCCGGCTGGTGGCAGTGGGGGGACAACAACTCCTCCTGCCCCCTGTAAGAGCAATCAAGCAGCTAATTAGCCACTAGGATGGCTTTTCTATATACAGTAAGCTATCTGCCGGCTGAAGAAAACAATGCCGGGATGATGACTATAGCTGCAGGTATCATCCCTGTATAACCACTCGATGTACCGACCTATATATACGTATTGTGGTCTTAAAGTGATCAAAACCAAATGTAAACCCAAGGACTACCCTAGGACAGGAAGGCTATTAGGACTACAGCACACCTCCTCCACTTTAAAGCATAGGGGAAGGTGTTCTGTAGTTCACATAGGGGACAATGCTAACTGATAACAGTGACTAGAGGCAGAGTCCACAGGAAGGTAGAAGCATACTATATTACTGGCAGGAGCAACTGATATTTTTTCTTTTTTTGTATAACTTAAACAGATATAATAAAACTTTTTCAATAAGATAGCTAATGGACTACAAAAAAAGAGAAGTTAATTGTTAAGAGTTTTACATGTACTTTTAAATTCCCCTTGCAATTTTTTAAATTGTGGTATTTATATAGCACCAACAATTTACACTGCGCTTTTACATATTGTACATTAACATCAGTTCCTGCCTTCACGAAGCTTACAGACTACGGTCCCTATCACACATACATACATACACATACTAGGGCCAATTTAGACTCAAGCTAAATTACCTGCCAGAATGTACGGAAACCCACACAAGCACAGGAGGAACATGCAAGCTCCATTAAGGTAGTGTCCTAGTTGGGATTGGAACTGAGACCCCAGTTCTGCAAGGCACTTGTGCTGACCAATAAAGCTGGCCATACATGGGGCAAATTCATCAGGAACAGGATGAATATGTAAGCTGTGGGTGGCCCTTTTGGTATCCTGCCATCCAACATTCTTTGATCTGAAGAAAATTGTTAGCCAAGCGGTGGCTGCATTCAATCCAGTACAGCCGCTGTTTGGGAATTTTGACAGCAGCGGGTGCCAGCTGTCAAAATACAATACACAGTACTAAATATAGTACTGCTCCAGTTTAGCTCACATTATACCCCAGTAAATCATCAGGTGACTGTCCAGATTGTCACTGAAATTATTCCACAATACAAGACACAGATGAAAGATCTGCCATGTAAATTTGTGAATATTTATTTTGTCTGAAATCAATCTAACGCATTTCATGCTGAACAGTGCTTAGTCACAGAATAGAGTCTCAACAATTCAACTTGCTATTCTTCTTACTTCACTCCCCCCTTCCTAACGCTAATTAATTATACGCTATATTAACAAAAGTATTGGGATGCCTGCCTTTACACGCACATGATCTTTATTGCCATCCCAGTCTTTGTGTGTAGGGTAAAGGCCATCCACAAGGTTTAGGAGTGCGTCTATAGGAATGCTGGATCATTCTTCCAGAAGTGCATTTGTAAGGTCAGGCACTGATGTTGGATGAGAAGGCCTGGCTCACAGTCTCTGCTCTAATTCATCCCAAAGGTGTTCTATTGGGTTGAGGTCAGGACTCTGTTCAGCCCAGTCATGTTCCCCACCCCAAACTTGCTCATTCATGTCTTTATGGACTTTGCTTTGTGCACTGGTGTGCAATCATGTTGGAACAGGAAGAGGCCATCCCCAAACTTTTTCCACAAAGTTGGGAGCATGAAATTGTCCAAAATGTCTTGGTATGCTGACGCCTTAAGAGTTACATTCACTGGAACTAAGGGGCCAAGCCCAACCCCTGAAAAACAACCCCACACCATAATCCCCCCTCCACCAAATGATTTGGACAAGTGCACAAAGAAAGGTCCATAAAGACACAAAAGAGCGAGTTTGGGGTGGAGGAATTTGACTGGCCTACACAGAGTCCTGACCTTAACCCAATAGAACACCTTTGGGATGAATTAGAGCAGAGACTTTGAGCCGGGCCTTCTTGTCCCACATCAGTTCTTGATCTCACAAATGCGCTTCTGGAAGAATGGTCAAACATTCCCATAGACACACTCCTAAAGCTTATGGACAGCCTTCCCAGAAGAGTTGAAGTTGTTATAGCTGCAAAGGGTGGGCCAACTCAATATTGAACCGTTCGGACTAAGATTGGGAGGCCATTACATTTCTTGTGAGTGTAAAGGCAGGTGTCCCAATACTTTTGGTAATATAATGTATCCAGTCACAAGCCGTTTTTTAAGGAACAGTAATCAAAATACAATAGCTAGTATAGCTAGCTTAAGCCATTGTCCTTCCATAAGAGGGTACTTTTCATTCTTGCCAAGGACCCCCTAAACTGTCAGGCATGATAGTCTGCAATAAGCTTAAAGCGGACCTTCAGTCATTTTTTCATCAGCCCACTTCCTGTTTCTTGTCTGGTAAAAAGCCCAGGCTTATGACTTCATGCACAGCTCTCTGTCTCACTCTTTTGAGCGTTTGCCAGGAAAGGAGGGGTGGGTGAGTTATAAGAGGACCAATGGAAGCTGCAGGGCTGCAGAGCTTGAGGTGGGCCTCTGTGTGTCTGTGTAAATCCAGGAAGTGAACAGGTAGCAGCTTCAGCTGCCCACAGTTAAAATGGTTGCAGCCACACTCAGTGGAGGGAGATTTCTGCAGCATATTTGGCAAGTGCAGAATCACAGTATATACATTATCTCACAAAAGTAAGTACACCCCTCACATTTTTGTAAATATTTTATTATACCTTTTCATGTGACAACACTGAAGAAATGACACTTTGCTACAATGTAAAGTAGTGAGTGCACAGCTTGTATAACAGTGTAAATTTGCTGCCCCCTCAAAATAACTCAACACACAGCCATTAATGTCTAAACCACTGGCAACATAAGTTAGTACACCATTAAGTGAAAATGTCCAAATTGGGTCCAAAGTGTCAATATTTTGTGTGGCTACCATTATTTTCCAGCACTGCCTTAACTCTGTTGGACATGGCGTTCACCAGAGCTTCACAGGTTGCCACTGGAGTCCTCTTCCACTCCTCCATGACGACATCACGGAGCTGGTGGATGTTAGAGACCTTGCACTCCTCCACATTCTGTTTAAGGATGCCCCACAGATGCTCAATAGGGTTTAGGTCTGGAGACATGCTTGGCCAGTCCATCACCTTTACCCTCAGCTTCTTTAGCAAGCAGGGGTCATTTTGGAGGTGTGTTTGGGGTCGTTATCATGTTGGAATACTGCCCTGTGGCCCAGTCTCCGAAGGAAGGGGATCATGCCCTGCTTCAGTATGTCACATGGTTCCCTCAATGAACTGTAGCTCCCCAGTGCTGGCAGCACTCATGCAGCCTCAGACCATGACACTCCCACCACCATGCTTGACTGTAGGCAAGACACACTTGTCTTTTTACTCCTCACCTGGTTGCCGCCACACACACTTGACACCATCTGAACCAAATAAGTTTACCTTGGTCTCATCAGACCACAGGACATGGCTCCAGTAATCCATGTCCTTAGTCTGCTTGTCTTCAGCAAACTGTGGGCTTCTTGTGCATCATCTTTGGAAGAGGTTTCCTTCTGGGATGACAGCCATGCAGACCAATTTGATGCAGTGTGTGGTATATGGTCTGAGCACTGACAGGCTGACCCCCTCACCCCTTCAACCTATGCAGCAATGCTGGCATCACTCATACGTCTATTTCCCACATAAAACCTCTGTATATGACGCTGAGCACGTGCACCCAATTTCTTTGGTCGACCATGGTGAGGCCTGTTCTGAGTGGAACCTGTCCTATTAAACCACTGTATGGTCTTCGCCACTGTGCTGCAGCTCAGTTTCAGGGTCATCTTCTTATAGCCTAGGCCATCTTTATGTAGAGCAACAATTCTTTTTTTTCAGATCCTCAGAGAGTTCTTTGCCATGAGGTGCCATGTTGAACTTCCAGTGACCAGTATGAGAGAGTGAGAATGATAACACCAAATGTAACACACCTGCTCTCCAATCACACCTGAGACCTTGTAACACTAATGAGTCACATGACACCGGGGAGGGAAAATGGCTAATTGGGCCCAATTTGGACATTTTCACTTAGGGGTGTACTCACTTTTGTTGCCAGCAGTTTAGACATTAATGGCTGTGTGTTGAGTTATTTTGAGGGGGCAGCAAATTTGCACTTTTATACAAGCTGTACACTCGCTACTTTATATTGTAGCAAAATGTCATTTCTTGTTGTCACATGAAAAGATATAATAAAATATTTACAAAAATGTGAGGGGTGTACTCACTTTTGTGAGATACTGTATAAAATAATATGCAAAGTGGTTCGAGGGAAGTTTCAGAATGGCAAATATGTTTTTATTACAAATTATGTGAGCAGACTGCAGTCCCTCTTTAACGACAAAATGCACCCTTCTGTTTTTGGCAAACTTTGCATTGTTTTACACTAGCCTGAATGTCACATTGCAGCATTTGGGCCCATCCACCTTGTTAACTTGCACCGATGGACCCACTAGGATGACCTTTCTCGGGTTCCTCCAGAGGTTGCTAGGGGTTCATTGAGCAATTTCTGCCTCTCAGATTAGTAACCACTGATTTTAATGATCTTTCATCTGTAAAGCTGAGAATATTGTCTTTTTATTTATTTTTTTTTGGTGTATTTGCATGCTAGTCTCATAATAAAAATGAAGAGGTTACTCAACTTAAAAAAAAATCCTCGTACAACAGAATACAACTCCGGAAGTGAAGTAATGTGTTGTATTGTATTGTAATGTATTATTTTGTTTCCAAAAGCTGTGTACTAATGATCAGATTATCATATGACCTCTTTGAAAGCGGTATTTTCATCCAATTTTCTGATCATGTGTACTAAGCTTAAGAGGGCATTCTTCCAAATTACCAAAAATGTAAGAGGTCCTTTAACATGGACTTGTCAATCAGGTCTGCTTATCAGTTTTTCAGGTAGACCTGATTTTTTTCCTTCAGATAATTTCGGAAGAACTGTCTTGATTTTCTCACAAAAGTTGTGTACTAATGATCAGATTATCCTACGATCGATTTGTATTTTACATCTGATTTTCTGTACTAGGCTTAAGGGCGCATTCTTCCAAATGGCCAAAAATGTAATGCCCTGTACACACGAGCGGACTTTTTCGACCTGACTGGTCTGACCGACTGAATCTGGCGAACAATCTGTCCGTGTGTGGGCTTCATCGGACCTTCAGCAGACTGTTTCTGTAGAAAATCTGATGAACTTTAGATTTGGAACATGTTTCAAATCTTTAAGTCGGAACTCTGCCGGACCTAGTTCCTATCGAGAAATCCGCTCCTCTGTATGCTAGCCCGACGGACAAAAACCGATGCTAGGGCAGCTATTGGCTACTGGCTATGAACTTCCTTATTTTAGTCCGGTCGTATGTCATCACGTACAAATCCGTCGGACATTGGTGTGATTGTGTGTGTAGGCAAATCCGTTCATTTGAAACTCAGTCGGAAGTCCGTCAAAAGTCCGTCAGAAAGACTGTCGGACCTTTGTTGCCGAAAAGTCCGCCCGTGTGTACGAGGCATTAGGGGTCCTTTCACACGGGCTTGTCAATCAGGTCTGCTTATCAGTTTTTCAGGTAGACCTAAATGGAAGCTCCATGCTAGTCTAGGGGTAGGCGGATGTAAATGATGGATGTACTCCGAGTCGGTCCAGGTACGGAAAAAAAAATGGATTATGTACTTTTCTTTTCTTCTGGACCGAAACATATGGGTTGGCGGTGACCTGATGTAAATGGATATAGATCCAACACAATTCTGTAAACCTCCACTTTCAAAATGTGGACAAAAATACTGAATTGGCATGGCTATCACAAAAGTGACATCCATCCTGTTCTGGATCTGCAGGTGATCTATTCATGGATCATCACATCTGTGTGAAAAGAGGAGCATTCTTCCCAAGGACCTTCACACTGATGTACAATGAGCTTAAACATAGTCATTTTTAACAGGGTTTCCTGAGACCTGAAAGCTATTTCATGGGGTTCCTGTGTGTTAGAAAGTTTGAGAAAGGAGAGGTGAGTCAAAAGAAAAGAAAAAAAAAGGAAGGTTGAGAAAGGCTGCACTAGGAGAACTTTTCTCATATGTATGTACTTTATAACACACACAGGACCATTTAGATACAATTTAAACTTTCTGATATTTCGTCCTCACTACAAATAAATAAAACTATGATATGACACAAAATATTGATAGGAAGTTGTTACAAACCACTAACAATGTTACTAAGCTTACAAAACATGTGCAGTCAATAGAATCAGGACTGTTATACGTGTCCTGAGTGCAGAAGTGCTTACCCGATAATGTAACCTAGGACTCCAAGCTGGATGAGTCTGAATGTCAGCCCGACTTTCTTGTCCCGGACCAGGACCATCCTAGGGGTGTCATACTCAAAGAAAAAGTTGGAAATCCCTTTCTTGACCTTGTGCCCCATGATCACCGAGAGTTTAGAGGAGTTCCCTAGTACAGTGTCTGCTCCAGCAGCCCAGACTGATCAGACTTCTCCAGCATGCATGGAAGGAGGGCTCCAGGGGCGTAATGTGCTGCTCCTCCTGTACACAGTGACAGTATATGAGGCAGATGCTGCCAGAGGTGACAGTGTGTCCTGCACATTCCACATGGCTCTTCTGATAAGGATGGTGGAGGGAGGCTCAGAAAACACTGGAGGGGCTGTAAACACTGTACCACTACATCCTGCGTACAGGACATACACTGGAAGTAAACATAATTGCTAGTTAGCAGAACTAGATTTCACTTAACTACTTGAAAACCAAGCCTCTTCTGGAACCTTTTCTTCACAAGTTTAAATCAGTATTCTTTTGCTGGAAAATCACCTATAACCCCCCGAATATATATGTTATTTGTGTATATATATATATATATATATATATATATATATATATATATATATACACACAGTATCTCACAAAAGTGAGTGTACCCCTCACATTTTTGTAAATATTTTATTATATGTTTTCATGTGACAACACTGAAGAAATGACACTTTGCTACAATGTAAAGTAGTGACTGTGCAGCTTGTATAACAGTGTAAATTTGCTGTCCCCTCAAAATAACTCAACACACAGCCATTAATGTCTAAACCGCTGCAACAAAAGTGAGTACACCCCCTAAGTGAATATAGGTGATGTTTTACATTTTTTTACAGGTTACCTGTTTAGAGTTACAGAGAAGGTCTAGAACTAGAATTCTTGCTCTTGCTCTAACGTTCACGTTGATACCTCACATGTGTGGTGCGAACACCATTTACATGTGCGTGACTTAGGTTTGCTTTTGGTTCTGCGTGTGAGCACAGCGGGATGGGGGGTCTTTATTTTTTTGTTATATATTTTATTTTTACACTGTCCCTTTTAATTTTTTTTTTTTTTTTTTTTTTTTAGGATCACTTTTATCCCTATTACAAGGAATGTAAACATCCCTTGTAATACAAATAAGGATGACAGATGCTCTTTATGGAGGGATCTGGGGTCAAAAAGACCCCAAATCTTTCCTTTACCTTTTAAAAAGATCAAAAAAATTTAAAGTGTTTACTTGATGTCACTCCGGTCCTCCAAAGCCATAGAGGCAATCAGAGAGGATCTGGTCTCTGTTCACCTCTGTGACCAGTCGGCCGCACCGTCGGATTGTTTCTCAGGCGTGCGTATAAAACCGGTAAGCCTGATAAACACCAGCGAGCGTCCCCTCCCGCTGTTTCTGAAGGCGATCCAGCAGCTAATGAGCCACTTGGACCGATCCCGTGAGGAAGCCGGCCGCCGGCTGAGAAAAAAAAATACCTGGGTTATGCCTGATAGCTTCAGCCATAACCCCGGTAAACTATTTGCACACCGCAACATATATATACTGTATGTATTGCTGTTGGTAAGTTCACCCTACCTAGCTAAAATGAAATCTAAAATTCCTAACGTGTCCCTTGCAGCCAATGCCAAAACCAAAGTTCCCCTTGCACTGCTCTGCTCCCACTTCACAATCTTGAAGTGATATTAGGTGTATGCGCAGACACATGGGTTTCTGCCAGTTACCCTAGACCTGGCAGAGACCCGTGGTGTGTCTGCACATGTGCTGGTTTCCCCCCACACACGACCAGACCACCGCAGATCCCATAGACCTGGCAGAAACCAACAGCATGGCAATGCATGCATCAAATCTTGCCTTCTCGGATATGTGATGAAGACTTTCCAGGAGGCAGCATGTACTGTATTTATCGGCATATAACACGCACAGGCGTATAACACGGGAAGTTTCAGGAAAAAAACTTAAATTTAAAAAAAAGAGCTTTGAAGGGTCAGTGCCCATCATTGCAGCCTCACCATTGGCCATCTGCAGCCTGATCAATGCCATTTGAAGCCTCACAATTGCCCATCAACAGGGCCGTCTTTTATTTTGATTGGACCCCGGGCAAACATTTTCTTGGGCCCCCACAATGCAGTTTCGCTCTCCACCTGCTCTGAGCCTACAATAAATAGCATCTAGACTCAAGATCAGTTTACTGAATCAGATCAGGCAGTGAGTGCGATTGTTTGCCAGAGGTTACAGTGTATTATTATCACTCACTGACTGGCTGCTAGAGGTTACAGCACACATTATGGCTCACTAATTATTTTCTAGAGGTTACAGCACGACTTCTGCTTGTTGATTGGTTGCTACAGATTACTGTACATCAATACTACCCACTGATTGGTTGCTAGAGGTTACTGGACATCCTTACCACTCACCAATTGGTTGCTAGAGGTTACTGCACATTATTACTGCTTACTAATTGGTTGATAGAGGTTACTGCATATCCTTACCGCTCAATGATTGGTGGCAAGAGGTTAGTGCATCATAACTGCTCACAGATCACAGTACATCATCTCCTCACTGCCTACACACCATGGACTGGGGAGATGAGGGGACCCATCCATAGACAGAAAACCCCAATGTAATGGGAATTCACATTGCCCACTAATGTAATGGGGATTAACACTGACCACGAATGTAATGGGGATTAACACTGACCACGAATGTAATGGGGATTTACACTGACCACTAATGTAATGGGGATTTACACTGACCACTAAGGTAATGGGGATTTACACTGACCACTAATGTAATGGGGATTTACACTGACCACTAATGTAATAGGAGCATTCACAGGAACCACCAATGTAAGGGGAGCCTTCACACTGGCCACTAGTGCAAATGAAAGGATTGTACACCAAGTTCCAGTGTAATGAGAAGATTTACACTGACCACCAATGCAACTGAAACATTTAGCCTGCGTTCACATTTGTGTGTGTGAGGAACAAATGCAAAATTGCTTTCCTGACCCCACAGAAATGTGCTGCCCTTTAGCAGATACTCAGCAGTGCCATTAATTGTTAATGACACCCTCACGCATCTGCTGAGATGTGTGTATTTACATGCACCACAATTCAGGGTGCTGTGGCACCATGTTATTTTGAAAAAGGGTTCCACTTCCAATTTGCTTACCTTTGCAGAACAGGCTGATATTAGGCTTAATGACCACAGTTTTAGGCAGGACTTTCAAACGTGCCCCTTTACCTCTCCGGTGGGCACCATTCAGCAGAAGTGATGGTGGATATGACCTCAGGGGGGCATGATATACATAAGAATGCCGCCTCTATTTACATATCATTGCTCCCGCTCCACGGCTATTTACATATTAATGCAGCCGCTATTTACATATCAATGCAGGTTATTTACATGTAAGCACAGGGTCTGCAGGTGAGTCATCTGTACATGGCAGTAGGCAGAGCTGAGCAGCATTAGAAACAGAGCTTCACACTGAGATATCGGGACACAGCACGGGACTAAAACTTCAAGGGACAAGGGAATTTGAACTGGGATAGTTGGCAAGTATAAGGCAGCTGCTTTGTGCCCCACAACAATGATAGGGCCCAGGGCAGATGCCCCTTTTGCCCTGCCTTAAAGACGGCCCTGCTCATCAATGCAGCTTGATCAATGCCCATCTGCAGCCTCACAATTGCCCATCAATGCCCATCTGCAGCCTCACAATTGCCCATCAATACTGCTTGATCAATGCCCATCTGCAGCCTCACAAGTGCCCATCTGCAGCCTCACCATTGCCATCAGTGCAGCCTGATGAATTCCCATCTGCAGCCTCACCTCAGATTACTGCTGCCATGGAGGGGACAGGGAAGGGGGCCGGAACAAGCCCTGTCAGATTACATACAGCGAGAATCTCCTGTTTACTCAGCGGCCTCTTTAATACAAAGTCCCGCCTCCTGGACCGGCTTCTATGATAGATAGAACACTGGTCCAATGCCGGCCAGGAGACGGGACTTCCTATTACAGAGGCCACTGAGTAAACAGGAGATTCTCGCTGTATGAAATCTGACGGCTCTCGTCCTGCTCCCCCCCCCACTCCTAGGCAGCCAAAATTGCAGTATCGGCATATAACACGCACACGCTATTTGCACCCGATTTTCAGGGTGAAAAAGTGTGTGTTATACGCCAATAAATACAGTATGTAGATATGACAGCCTCACCTTTTAGTACAGCTATAAGAAATGAAAAAAAAAATCTGCAAATGTTTAAGAGGGAGGCAGGAGAGAGGATGTTATTTAAAAGGTTAAAGGTCCACTTTAAGAGGGCCCCGTAATGTTGCAACCCCCATAACCCCCCCCCCCCGCTGCCTTGTGGAAGGAAAGAAAATTGATTCTGTTGCGCTATTGTATTCTGCTATAGCCATTGGCAGTAACAGTATGTAGAAAAATCCGCCATGCTGGTTGTACCCTTGCGACAATCATCCTGCCCATACATGGTTCAAATCTTGGCCGGTCACTGCTGAACTTGCTGAGATTTAGACCGTCTATGGCCGGCTTAATTCAGAATTTTTATCATTTCAAGTAAGACTCCTAACCATTAAAAATGTACCTTTAGGGATGCCGTGACCTACAAAAGGGCATCAGTGTGGAGCAAGTTGATATGCTTTGTGGATCTATTATAATAGACTGTGACTCAAGACACAATGTCCTTGTACCTTTAAAAAAAATCTTATGCCTTTTAAAATATATCAATTTTACATTAATATCTCTTTTTATATGAAAAAAAAAAAAAAACATGCAAATGGTTAATATAATATATATATATTGCTGTCTATGCCCCCATTAGGCATATTCACACTCTCTATTTGTCCTGTTTACCATTATCACCAAGAATGAAAGTAAATCCTAAATTTTGGTTTGTCACCAGAACAGCAATAGAGGGGAAATAGTCAGACACCAGCTCTGTTAACCCTGGTGACAATAATGCCCTGTACACATGATAGGATTTTCCGATGGAAAATGTGTGATAGGACCTTGTTGTCGGAAATTCCGACCGTGTGGAGGCTCCATCACACATTTTCAATAGGAATTTCCGACATACAAAGTTTGAGAGCTTGCTATAGAATTTTCCGACAACAAAATCCGTTGTCGGAAATTCCGATCATGTGTACACAAATCCGACGCACAAAGTACCACGCATGCTCAGAATAAATTAAGAGACGAAAGCTATTGGCTACTGCCCCGTTTATAGTCCCGACGTACGTGTTTTACGTCACCGCGTTCAGAACGATCAGATTTTCCGACAACTTTGTGTGATCGTGTGTATGCAAGACAAGTTTGAGCCAACATCCGTCGGAAAAAATCCATGGATTTTGTTGTCGGAATGTCCGATCAATGTCCGACCTTGTGTACGGGGCATTAGGGTTTCCCTTACTTTGGGTATTTCATGTAACTTTCTTTTTTGTACATGAGACAGTAAGTGAAGGAAAATCTACCCAACGGCACACAGATGACAAAAAACAAAACAAAGAAACAACAGGGGTTACAACCCTATTCAAAATAAAAATGAAAGTTTCACTTTTAGCCCTATTCATGAATGGGGATGAGCTGAACACCCCCCGATTCGATTCGCAGCAGAACATGCGAACAGCCAAAAAATTTGTACGAACAAGCGAACACCGTTAAAGTCTATGGGACACAAACATGAAAAATCAAAAGTGCTCATTTTAAAGGCATATATGCAAGTTATTGCCATAAAAAGTATTTGGGGACCCAAGTCCTGCCCCAGGGGACATGTATTAATGCAAAAAAACAGCCGTTTTTTCGGGAGCAGTGCCACAGCAAAATTAAATTTCTAAAGGAAAAAAAGTCATTTAAAACTGATCGAGGCTGTAATGTATTGTCGGATTCTGGCAATATAGAAAAAAATTCATTTAAAAAAAAAAGCATGGGTCCCCCCCCAGTCCGATACCAGGTCCTTTGGGTCTGGTATGAATATTCAGGGGAACCCCTCACCAAAATAAAAATAAAAAAGCCTGGGGGTCCTCCCCAAAACTCATACCAGGCCCTTCAGGTCTTCAGGATATTAACGGGAGCCCTGCGCCAATTTTTTTTTTAAATGACGTAGGGGTCCCCCCAAAATCCATACCAGACCCTTCAGGTCTTCAGGATTTTAAGGGGAACCCTGCGCCAAAATAAAAAAAATGGCATCGCCCCCCCCCCCCCCTAAAATCCATACCAGACCCTTATCTGAGCACGCAACCTGGCAGGCCGCAGAAAAAGGGGGGGCCCCCCGGTGACGTAAATGGGTGACCCTGCCCCCTCCGACGCCACGTGACGCGTGTGATCCATTTTCTTGTTACTCGTACATATAACTAAAGCTGAAAGTGCCAAAGACCTTTCTTAGTTATAGAACACAAGTCATCTTGAGTTTTTCGATTTTTTTTCTGCTATTGCCAAGTATACAGAAGTCGAAAGTCATTGGTTTTGGTACCTGTTGAAATATTGAAGACAGAAATACGTATATTTACATTGCAGCTTTCAAGTGGTATATGAATGATGTCTGTATCTACAGGCCAGTATCGTTCTTTTCTGCCAGTGGATGGCTTTTTTGTAAAAGCCGTTCTAGTGGCTAATTAGCCACTGGATTGGTTTTACAGACAGCGGGAGGGGTTGCCCACCCCCCTTCTGGTGCCCGCCAGCGCCTATTCAGGTTCTCCATCCCACCAGAGAACCCAGGACTGAAGGCAGCGCTTCTGCCAGCTTACCATAGAGCTTTTCAAGGACTGGAAGGTCTTCAATTAGCTCCATGGTATAGGAAACCAGAAGCAAGGAGAATTTTCATCACTTCCAGTTTCCCCAGGTGTAAACCACACCATTTTTAAAATAGGAAAGCATCTTGGTGTGATCAAATACTTTTAAGGGCAGAGAAGACATCTGGGGTCTAGTAGACCCCAGATCTCTCCATAAAGAGTACCTCTCACTGCCTATTGCTGTCACAAGGGATGTTTACATTCCTTGTAACAGCAATATAGGTTACATTTTTTTTAAAGAAACGTATAAAAATAAAATCCCCCCCAAAAAAATCAAATTAAATAAATGCTAATAAATTTTTTTTTAAGGTGCCCCTTTCCCCTCGTGTTTGCGCACAAAGGCGAATGCACGCATTGGGGCCCACATGCATTCATAAATGACGATCGCACCACACATGTGAGGTATGAACATCAGATTGAGAGCAATAATTCTAGCACCAGACCTCCTCTGCAACTCCATTGGTAACCTGTAAAGACTTTTTAAGCGTTGAGATTATTAAGTACCGTAGCCTAACGCAATTCCCTGAGCATGTGCAATTTTTAGCATGATATGTTAGGTATTTATTTACTCTGCGTAACACCATCTTTTATAGTTTACCAGAACTGGGTGTTAAAAGTGTATTTTTTTCTAAAATTTTACATTCGAAAAACTGCTGCGCAAATACCATGTAACATAAAAAATTGCAAAGCCCATCAATTTATTCTCTAGGCTCTCAATATATATATTGTTTGAGGGTTCTAAGTACGGTAATTTTCTAGCAAAAAAAAGCAGATTTTTACATGTAAACAAAAAATTGCAGCAAAGGCTGGATCTTTAAGCAGCTAAAGGCATGTTTAAAAGGGGTTAATTATGCCCTGCAAAGGTAAGGCGGCAATTATATCCTGTGGTGAATGTTGTCGCGTTAAACAGAGCAATGCTGGATAAATGTTTGTTGAGATTATAGTATTTTTCTCAGTATTCACAGTATGGTCCATGTTGAAGGTTTGTTCTGATAAGACTCTTTTTCTGTTATATACAGTATAGTAAAACAAAACTGAATACTCAGTAAACAGATATTCTAAACTTTGATATAATATTTTATCTCCAATAATTTCTATTGGCCAATAATTTGAAGGATAAATACTAAACAATTCCAAACGGTTGGAACATCCGTAATTTTTCTATGATTTTTTCATATTCTCCATTAGCTGTAACATGATTCAAACTTGTCAAAGTTAGGTCATGAACAAGGTTACTGTTCCTGCTCCCATGTGTAATGTTCTAACTGTTCCAAGAGATGAGAACCATCACGAATGTAAGAGGGAAGATTGGTTGCAAGAGGTTGTAAAAACTGGTCTATATACTGGGAAATGGGACTGGTGATGCTGTCCATAGCTGCAACTATGAGTCGACCTGGAGGATTTTGGATACTCTTGTGTGTTTTGGGAATATGGTAAAAATATGGGGTGGAGAAATATGGTCGGTTGAAAAAAGCATACTCATGTTTAGAAATTATATCATTGTTTTTGGCCTTATCAGTAAGCATTTTAACTTTTGTAATGAAATTGGACAGGGGGTCGCAACGTCATTTTTGATATATATTGTCATCCAACAGAAGGCGGCGGGCTTCAGCCAAATAATCACTGCGGTCCTGGATCACAATGCCTCCGCCTTTGTCTGCCGTCTTGATGACTATGTTGCGATTATCAATAAGATGTTTTAGGGCTGTTTTTTCTGGGAGAGTAAATTTTTTTTTTTTTTTTTTTTTTTCTTAATTCTTATTCAGCTTCCATACATTTCATTTTTTACCATCGTTTTTTTATACGCATGTATGTACATGTGTATGTGTGTATATATGTATATTGAAACTTCTAATTATCCAATTTTTTTTTTCCGTTCTTAGCCCAATATTACCATTTATTACAGATGTGTATATATACATATATATATTTCTCAAGTAACTTTAATAGAGGTCCCGTTTGGTTGCATTTCTTCACACACACACACATTGCTTTTCTCAGCGAAAAACATTGCATTTGACACACAACACATAAACCATACTATTCATTCATTTCAGGTATCCGATACAACAGTATTAGCCTTGTGCCCAATAGTTTTGTGCTCCAGTCTGAGTGATCACTCTCTGCACCAACCAGTGCCATTCACTGAATATACAAGTCCTGACCAATCACAGGTCACGTTAGGCCTGAGGAAGGAGCGTAGCTCCGCAAATGCGTTGCCTACTCATTCTCAGCTCCGGAAGTGATCCCATCCCCCTGGTTACCATTGTGCGCTCCAACGGCAGGAAGTGTCGGCACACAGCGGCGCAGCCTGTCATACGGACATCACTGCCATCCAGCCACCGGATCGGACACAACTCCCGGGACATCCGGCAGAATTACAGTCTTACCCACATGCCTGTTTTTATTGTACCTTTTGTGAGTACCAATTTTAAAGATTTTATTAAACCTTTGCCAATATTGCACTTAGAGTGGCGCCTCTGTTCCTAATCCCCCCAGTGTAAACCTCCCCCCACCCAGTGTAAATCCTCTTTGCGTAATGCCCCCAATGTAATCCCCCAGTGTAATGCCCCCAATGTAATCCCCCAGTGTAAATCCCCCCAGTGTAACAGTGCAATTCCCCCAGTGTAAAACCCACACAGTGTATTTCCCCTCATGTAAATCCCCCCAGTGTACTCTCCCAGTTTAATCCCCCCAGTGTACTTTCCCAGTTTGATCCCTCATAGTGTAATCCCTCCAGTGTAAATCCCCCAGGCGTAATCCCCCATTGTACTCCCCTGTGTAGATCCCCCCAATAGAATGCCCCAAAGTACTCCTCCTCAGTGTAATTCCCTCCCATGCATAATCCCCTATTGCACTCCCCCCATGTAAACCCCCCCCCCCCCCCCCCCCAGTGTAAATCCCCACAGTGTAAATCTCCCCGTTGTCATTTCTGCAGTGTAATCTCCCCAGTGTAAAACCCCCAAAGTGTATTCCCCCCAGTGTAAACCCCCCCTGTGTAATGCGCCCAATGTAATCCCCCCAGTGTAATGCCCCCAATGTACTATAATCCCCCCAGTGTAACCGTGTAATCCCCCCAAGTGTAAAACCTCCTCAGTGTATTCCCCCTCTAGTGCAAACTCCCCGCATAAACTCCCCCAGCATAATCCCCCCATAACCCCCCCCATTGTACTCCCCTGTGTAAATCCCCCATAGTGTAAATCCCTCCAGTGTAATCCCCGCAGTTGAATCCCCCATAGTGTAATCCCCCAGTGTAATACCCCACAGTGTAATCTCCCCATTGCATTTCTCTGTGTAAAGCCTCACAGTGTAATCCCGTGCAGTGTAATCCCCCTCAGTGTAAATCCCACCAGTGCAAATATGTATGTGTAATCCCCCCTTGTAATCCCCCAGTGTAATCCTTACAATGTAATCCCCCCAGTGTAATCCCCTGCAGTGTACTCCCCCTTGTGTAAACCCCCAGTGTAATCCTTCTCACAATGTAATCCCCCTAGTGTAAGCCCCCCCCAATGTATACCACCCAGTGTAATCCCTCCAGTGAAAATATGCCCAGTGTGACTATGCTCAGTGAAAATTTCCCTTTACAGACCTCAGATTAGCGCAGCTCAGTCCACACAGATGTCTCTCCTCCTAGACTCCTCCTGTTGTAGATGTACCGTCAGAGTGGAGGAGGAGCCTAAGAGCAATTGGCTATTAGGTGTGTTATTGATGATAAATTTATTTGCCAAGCGATAGTTGCCTTGGCCAACTGTTAGGAGGTCAATTGATTTTGCCCTAATTCTGGAATTGCTGCACTTCTCTCTTCTGTCACTAGATGGCTGGGTATCTGGTGACCTTAGATAAGACAAGGGCATTGCAAAGATGTATTAGGAATGAATGCCAATGGTCTTAGCCAATGGGCAGGGATTTTCTTGGGCCCCTTGGCCTGCTGGGAGAACCTACCTATTTGAGTGGAGTCAGGTGATCGGGGTTCTGTGCCACCTGGACGGCTGTCTGGGTGGACGTGTGTTGTATTGCCCCGAGCTGCTAGACCAGAATCCTAAGGCCTATCCCGGGGACATCTGGCTGCTAGGCTGTCTGAGGGCCTATCCAGAAGCAGGAAAGCAGCTTAGGGATGGGACTGCGGACTTGTGGTTCAACCAGAAGTAATGGTTCTGCTGGCCGGGGAACCAGTCCTGGTCGGAGGTAG
This sequence comes from Aquarana catesbeiana, assembly GCF_042186555.1. Classification (NCBI taxonomy): domain Eukaryota; kingdom Metazoa; phylum Chordata; class Amphibia; order Anura; family Ranidae; genus Aquarana; species Aquarana catesbeiana. The sequence goes on along the minus strand of NC_133325.1, from coordinate 361,667,280 downwards.
AAGGAAAGCTGTCACCACTAATGGACCATCCACCTTGCTACCGGAGACCATTGTGAGTAAGCTGAGGCCAGTACCAGAGCAGACTTCTCGCTAGTCGGGGACAATGAAGAATGGAGAAAACTTCAGCAAGTGCCAAGTCAGGGACCCAGCGGGACAGCAATGGTGACGCTTGTGGAGTGCCAAGCCAGGGACCTAACGTGTCAGCAGGGGTGAAGCTTGAAGAGTATCTGTGAGTGCCAGGCCAAGGACCTAGCAGGGAAGCAGGGGAGATGCTTGAGGAAGATACTGAGTGCTACAGTGAAAAAGCCCAGGGGATCCAGCGGCTAGTGAATCTGAAGTCTAGTGAGAGAGACTGGGAGCCCGTTGAGTGAAAACCCACAGTGAGTGAGTGTGGGGCAAAGAGAACTGTTTGTGCAGATAATTGAATACCTTTTCTGTTAGTTACAGCTACAAGATTGTTGCCATAGGAGACAGCGTTCCTGCCTATACAGAGGTGGCGTCCGGCTGGAGGTCTTCACCTGTGTAGCTGTCATTCTATAGAAGTCTCAGAGTCTGCTAATTATCTTTGCATCTACCTAAGGGTGTGCTGGTCCTAACCCTCTCTCCCATAGTTCTGTTTAAGAGACAATAAATCTCTTTGCATTCAAAAAGTGTCTGGCGCCCACCTGTTCATCTTGCATTGCACCCATCATGCCTTGTAACCCACTCTACACTGAAGGATGTCAGCTCTCCCTAACTCTGGAGGTAACCATTAGGCCAAAAGAGGCCCAGGACTTTGCTATATTGTGATAGGCAGCCGACAGCTCTCCTTGCTGCCTGTCACAATAATAGAGTGGGCAATTTAGGTGCTGGTTCCTGGAGGACATGTGCCCAAAGTAGCAAGCCCCTGTGAGGTGGATTAGCTGAGCTGAATATCGGAACTTGTTGCAGCACTGAGTTCCAGGACTCCAGAGCTATCTGCCTCACTCCCTCTTCCCCATCCCCACATATCGTGGGGAGCTGAGGAGATACAGCAGGGATCCCGGAGGGCCCAGGGGAAGGAGGAAGAGGAGGGAGCCGAGTGGCCCCAGTCCACTGGGTAAATGCCCGGTGTGCCCTATGGCAAGTCCAGGCCTACCTAGGATGTATGACATTTTGGTCTAGGCCAGAAACCAGGAAGTAACTGAAAAAAATGTAAAAACGGAAAATTGAATACTTACCTTTCCGTAATTTTCCTTTCCTGGTGCCTGCCCATGGCAGCATACCCATGGTTGGTTGCTCCGCCCTCTACCAACCCACAGGACCCTTTTAACTCTATAAAAAAAGAGTTCCTCCCCTTAGTCAGTATTCTTGTAACTAGATCTCATAACGCTAAGGATCATTGAAGGGAGGGTGTATGCTGCCATGGGCAGGCACCAGGAAAGGAAAATTACGGAAAGGTAAATATTCAATTTTCCGTTTTCCTGGTGCCTCCCATGTCAGCATACCCATGGTAAATAACTCGCTTACAGGGAGGGTACTGCAATAAAGCAATTTAATTAAACAAAAAAGCTACAGTACAGATGGCTGCAAAGTCCTTTCCCCAAACTCTCGGGAAGTAAGGACTGCTGGGTCCACACTATAGTGGGACATGAACGTGCTGAAGGACGACCAGCTGGCCGCTCAACAAATTGTCTCAGGGGAGACCCGCGCCAAAGCTGCCCAGGAGGAGGCTATTCCACGCGTTGAGTGCGCATTGACCGCATCTGGAACTCGGAGACCACTAGCCCGATATGCTCTTTGGATTAACCTTACAATCCAGCTTGCCAAGGTCGTCTTAGATGCTGCCATTCCCTTTCTGGCACCCTTGGGGATGACAAATAGCCGTTGATCTTTCCTGAACTGCTGCGTCAAATTTAGGTAGTGACTTAGGGATCTGGCTATATCCAACTCATGCAGTTTTGAGGAGGCTGGATCCTCCCCGAATGGTGGAAGAACCCACTCTTGGTTCAGATGGAAGACTGAAGGTACTTTAGGGATGAACTGATGAATAGGTTGCAACACCACCCTGTCCAGGAAGAAGGTAATGTAGGGTTCTTGTGACCCTAATGCTTGGATCTCTGATACCCTGCGACCCGAAGTGATGGCCACTAGAAAGACTGCCTTCAGAGAAATATCCTCCAAGGTGCTTTCTTCTGTGGGAGCAAACAGAGGTTTTGAAAGGATATTAAGCACGATAGTCAAATCCCATTTGGGGTATAGCGTCTTTCTAGGCGGTCTCAATCTTAGAACTGCTTTCAAGAAACGTTCCACCAGAGGATCTAGCGCCCACCGGGTGTCTGTTAGAGTTGAAAGGGCTGAAACCTGGACCTTAAGCGTATTCAGGCCCAAACCTAAGTCCAATCCACTCTGTAAAAAGAGGAGTATGTTCTGGATTCCGGGGGTTTAGAGGATCGAAATGGTTCGTTTCTGCCAATTCCGTAAACTTTCTCCAAACTCTATAGTATGTGGAATTCGTAGATGCTTTTCTGACCTGTAGTAGTGTTTGAATGACATTATGCGAACATCCTAACTCGCCCAACCTTTTCCGCTCAACTTCCAAACCCTCAAGTCTAGGATCTCCGGGTGCGGGTGACAGGACTTGCCTTGAGACAGAAGGTTGTCTATGCGTGGAAGGTGAAGCGGTTTGCACAAGGTCATCTTTATTAGCAATGTGAACCACGGTCTCTTGGGCCAGTATGGAATCACTGCTAAAACTGTGATCGCTTCTGTGGTTAGACGTTGGAGAAACCTCAGTATCAGTGGAGTTGGTGGGTATGCGTATGCCATCTGAAAGTTCCATGGCTGGGTTAGGGCATCCACCCCTGCTGATTTCGGAGATGGGAACCTTGAAAAGAAAAGCGGTGTCTTTGCATTGAGCGGGGAGGCAAATAGGTCTATTTGGGGAGTGCCCCATTGTTGGCATATCCAGGAGAAGACCCTCGGATTCAGAGACCACTCGTTGTTGTGGCTGAAAGATCTTGAAAGCTGATCAGCTAACTGGTTCTCTGGCCCTGGGATATATGAGGCTCGTAGGTTGACTAAATTCCTCTCGGCCCATGTCAGAATGGGTGTCACTTCGTTCAGAAAGGACCTGCTGTGCGTTCCTCCTTGATTCTGAACATAAGCTACTGCCGCTTTGTTGTCCATCTGGAGAAGGATGGATTTTCCCCTGAGGAAGGTGGCCAGAGACAGGATTGCTAACCAAGCCGCTCTTAGCTCCAAGGTGTTTGATACTACCTCTGTCGCATTGAATTGCCATCTGCCCTATACCAACTGGTCTTGGTAATGTGCCCCCCATCCTAACTGACTTGCGTCTGTCGTCAGAACAGTCCATGGGATGGGGCCAAGGGGACAGTGAAGCAGAAGGTTGGATGATCTTGTCCACCACCAAAGCCTGGATTTCATTGTAGGTGTAATCAATATCCTCTGCTCTAGGCGATCTTTCTTCCACTGTGATAAGAAGCCCACCTGGAAAGTCCGTAGATGCCATCTGGCCCATTTCACCATAGGTATGCATGAAGAGAGGGAACCTAGCAGGCTTAGACAGTCTGATGCTGTCATAGAATGGCTCGCTAGCGCCCTTTTCACTTTCCCTATCAATGAAGGGATTTTTTCTGCCGGGAGTGAAACTGCTCTTCCTGGAGTGTTGAAGAATGCCCCTAGGTAAATTATCTCCTGTGTGGGCGTAAGTTGACTTTTGGCGTAGTTGATTAGCCAACCAACTTTATCAGTGTGTCTAGGACCAACTGTACATGTATCACCAAGGCTGCCTGTGCTGAGAAAGAACTAGAATATCGTCCAAATAGTGTAGTACTCGAATCCCCTTCTCTCGAAGAGGAGCCAAGATCGCTACTAGCACTTTGGTGAAAGTTCTGGGCGCTGTTGAAATCCCGAAGGGAAGGCATTGGAATTGAAGATGTAAGTCGCCTATTCTGAACCGAAGAAAAGGTTGAAACTGAGGGCGGATAGGTATGTGCAGATACGCATCCTGAAGGTCTGTGGACGCCATCCAATCTCCTGGCTGAACAGATAGAATGACCGTGTTTAAGGACTCCATCTTGAAATGTTCCACCCGGATATACCTGTTCAGCCCCTTCAGGTCTAGCACCGGCCTCCAACCCCCCCCCCCCCCCCCCCCGATTTTTTGGGGACCAAGAAGACTGAGAAATAAAAGCCTAAGTGCTTCTCCAAGTCTGGAACTGGTACTACTGCCTGCTGGAGAACAAGCATTTTGACATATTGAAGAAGGGTCTCCTTCTTCTCTCTGGAGGTTAGAATCTTGGTGGCCTGAAAGGAATAGAGGGGAGACTGCCTTTTGAATCCCCAGAAATGACCTTGACAGACTGTGGACACTGCCCACTGGTCTACACAACCTTCCACCCAAACCCGGGCAAACGCCTTTAGACGGGCTCCTACCGGACCGGTTTGGGTGGAGAGGGCGCCAAAAGGACTTCTGGCCATCAACTGTGGATGTAGAGGCTTTTGGTTTAGCGACCTCAGAAAGGTAGCTTGTGAACCTTTCCAGCCCCTGCTATACTCCCTTCCCGGACGGTAGGATCTGGAGTCCTTCCCTCTTAACTGGCCCGCTGGGCGGTTTGCAAATCTCTTCCTCCTGCTTCTGTCCTGGGGAATTAGCCCACTTTTCCCCCCTGTGACTCTGGTAATTGCCGTATCCATTTTTTCGCCAAACAGGGCTTTCACATCGTATGGAATACGACACCATGATTGCTTAGACGTTGGGTTGGCCGACCATGGTTTTAGCCACAACGCTCTTCTGGCCGTTATGGAATACAGCATGGCCCTGGAAGAGCATTTTAGGACGTCAATAGCCGCTTCTGCTATGAAATCTGAGGCCAGCTTTAATTCATCCAGTGCCTTAATGATTTTTTCTGAACCTACCCCTTGTCTGAGGGCCATTTCCACGTTGTCTGACCATACTCTGGTGGCCCTTGAGATCGAAGTCAGAGCTACCGCCGGCTTGCATGCTCCCCCAGCCGCCTGATATGTTTTTTTCAGGTCTGAGTCAATCCTTCGGTCAAGGACATCTTTAAAGGAGACTGCGTCTTCTAGTGGCAAGGGCGAGTTTCTAGCCAACCTCATAACTGAGGCGTCCACAGTTGGTACAGCATCAAAAAGTTGCGCAGCTGCTTCTGCCAGTGGATATAACTTAAGAAAACGATTATACGCCATAGGTCTTCTGTCTACCTTCTGCCATTCATCTGTTACCACCTCCTTGATTTCTTCCATCAAGGGAAAAGTTGATACCTTCTTTTTCAGATGTGGGAAATATTTCTTTGTTTTAGAAGGTGGCTCCGGATTTTCCTCCCACTAGATTGCATCCTTGACCGCGGTTATGAAAGGCTCAACTAGAGCGAAGTCAAAAGCTGAAATATTGCTATCCACCCCTTCCGCCTCGTCTTCAGAATCCACCTCTGCATCCGAATGAGGAGTGGACGCGCTTACTGCTGCTTCAGGCGAGGGTGGGTTAATTTGGTCTTGGGAGAGGGCCAACTCCCTGATTGAATCCTTGATCAAGCTCTTAATTGATTCCAGAGACTGCTGCTTATCTTTCTCTTTATCCCCTGTAGCCTCTAGTAGACACTTCTCGCATACCAATTTTTCCGGCAGCGCTTGTCTTCCACATACCCAACAGGTCTTCTCTTTTGGATACACCGGTCTGTGGGATTCGTGTCTACTAGGGGTATGTCGAGGTGACCTCTGGCCACTGCGGGAGGCATGAGCTGAGGATGAGTGAGAGTGTCCTGAGCTCCTATGACCTTTGGATCTCCTATCTGAGGAGCTACGGTGAGATGATCTGCGGGATGATCCCCGATGCGGGCTGTAGAAACAAAAAATACGTTCTAATTTGCCCATAGTGCTCTTTTTTATTTTCCTTTAAAACTTACCTGATTGTTGCAGCCCTTACCTAGCGGTATGATGAGGATCTTTTTGTTGTGGTATCATATTACTAGGGGCAGCTGGGCAAGAGAAAAACAAAAAAAGGATAGATTTCTTTCTGCTTTCCTTTTTAACCATATACATACATATATATATATATATATATATATATATATATATATATATATATATATATATATATACACACATAGATACACATATCTACACAATACATATACATAACATTAAACAAAAGTACCTATTTGCAAGCCCCTAAATACCTTGGCCAGGCTCCATTGCAAAAAATAGAGAAGACACTTAAGGGAGATGTCTTCACCTTGATAGCTGGCCCTGTAATGAATCCCAGGCTCTCCATTTATGCTGAGAGCACTTTGGGAGTACCAAGATGGCCGCCGACAGTTTCAGTTTGCTACTGGGCATGCACTGTACTGTTACATGTGCAAGTAACAGCCTGCTCACATACGGATAGGAGACATACCATCAGGGAAGAGCATAGAGGAGAGGCTAAGCTCCTGTTAATCTTCCAATATGGCCCAAAAAAAGATCCACAGAAAAAAACGGCCTCCCATACTTATCTGGCGCCTTTAGCAGCCCAAGCGATGGGACTCCATACTGCAGGAGAGCATGAACTGCAACAGTTACACCATAAAGCGGTGAGGTAAGGCTGATAATGATCCTGCAGGCATGAGGACAAAGTAAAGAATACTGACTAAGGGGAGGAACTCTTTTTTTATAGAGTTAAAATGGTCCTGTGTGTTGGTAGACGGCGGAGCAACCAACCATGGGTATGCTGACATGGGAGGCACCAGGAAAAAAAGTTTCAAACAAGTAAATATGATATACTTTCCTATCTATTTACTAATGCTAGTAGCATAAGGATAAGACCCTCAGTCTGATGTCTAATATAAACTAAATCCTTTCCTGTTATTCAACCAGTCCAAGTTGGTATTTAATGAGAACTAGATAACTTTTGTTTTCTTTATACCAGTTATTTGTAAACTTTGTGCTATCTAGATAGTGTAAATATTGGATATATTTATCAGTAGAGATGAGATTAGGGATGAGCCAACCACCCCCAGCTCGGTTCGCACCAGAACTTGTGAACAGGCAAAAAATTTGTGTGAACACGCGAACCAGAAGCAGGAAAGCAGCTTAGGGTTGGGACTGCGGAATTGTGGTCCAACCAGAAGTAACGGTTCTGCCGGCCGGGGAACCAGTCCTGGTCGGAGGTAGAAGGAAAGCTGTCACCACTAATGGACCATCCACCTTGCTACCGGAGACCATTGTGAGTAAGCTGAGGCCAGTACCAGAGCAGACTTCTCGCTAGGCGGGGACGATGAAGAATGGAGAAAACTTCAGCAAGTGCCAAGTCAGGGACCCAGCGGGACAGCAATGGTGACGCTTGTGGAGTGCCAAGCCAGGGACCTAACGTGTCAGCAGGGGTGAAGCTTGAAGAGTATCTGTGAGTGCCAGGCCAAGGACCCAGCAGGGAAGCAGGGGAGATGCTTGAGGAAGATACCGAGTGCTACAGTGAAAAAGCCCAGGGGATCCAGTGGCTAGTGAATCTGAAGTCTAGAGAGAGATGGGAGCCCGTTGAGTAAAAACCCACAGTGAGTGAGTGTGGGGCAAAGAGAACTGTTTGTGCAGATAATTGAATACCTTTTCCGTTAGTAACAGCTACAAGATTGTTGCCATAGGAGACAGCGGTTCTGCCTATACAGAGGTGGTGTCCGGCTGGAGGTCTTCACCTGTGTAGCTGTCATTCTATAGAAGTCTCAGAGTCTGCTAATTATCTTTGCATCTACCTAAGGGTGTGCTGGTCCTAACCCTCTCTCCACAGTTCTGTTTAAGAGACAATACACAATACATCTCTTTGCATTCAAAAAGCATCTGGCGCCCACCTGTTCATCTTGCATTGCACCCATCATGCCTTGTAACCCACTCTACACTGAAGGATGTCAGCTCTCCCTAACTCTGGAGGTAACCATTAGGCCAAAAGAGGCCCAGGACTTTGCTATATTGTGATAGGCAGCCGACAGCTCTCCTTGCTGCCTGTCACAATAATAGAGTGGGCAATTTAGGTGCTGGTTCCTGGAGGACATTTGCCCAAAGTAGCAAGCCCTTGTGAGGTGAATTAGCTGAGCTGAATATCGGAACTTGTTGCAGCACTGAGTTCCAGGACTCCAGAGCTATCTGCCTAACTCCCTCTTCCCCATCCCCACATATCGTGGGGAGCTGAGGAGATACAGCAGAGATCTCGGAGGGCCCGGGGGAAGGAGGAAGAGGAGGGAGCCGAGTGGCCCCAGTCCACTGGGTAAATGCCCAGTGTGCCCTATGGCAAGTCCAGGCCTACCTGGGATGTATGACATTTTGGTCTAGGCCAGAAACCAGGAAGTAACTAAAAAAAAGTAAAAAAAAGTTTCAAACAAGTAAATATAATATACTTTCCTATCTATTTACTAATGCTAGTAGCATAAGGATTAGACCCTCAGTCTGATGTCTAATATAAACTAAATCCTTTCCTGTTATTTAACCAGTCCAAGCTGGTATTTAATGAGAACTAGATAACTTTTGTTTTCTTTATACCAGTTATTTGTAAACTTTGTGCTATCTAGATAGTGTAAATATTGGATATATTTATCAGTAGAGATGAGATTAGGGATGAGCCGACCACCTCCCCGTTCGGTTCGCACCAGAACTTGCGAACAGGCCAAAAATTTGAGTGAACACGCGAACACTATTAAAGTCTATGGGACATGGACATGAAAAGTCAAAAGTGCTCATTTTAAAGGCTTATATGCAAGTTATTGCCATAAAAAGTGTTTGGGGACTGGAGTCCTGCTCCAGGGGACATGTATCAATGCAAAAAAAAAATTTTAAAATGTCCCCCCCAATATCTTTTACTTTTTGCTATAGTAAATATCCCATTTTTTTTAAACACATTTGTTCCTCAGTTTAGTGGATATGTATTCATCTACATATTTTTGGTAAAAAAAAAATCGCAATAAGCGTATGGTGGTTGGTTTGTGCAATAGTTATAGCGTCTACAAAATAGGGGATAGATTTATGGCCTTTTTATTATTATTTTTTTTTTTTACTAGTAATGGCAGTGATCTGTGATTTTTATTGGGACTTTGATATTGCAGAGGACAGATCAGACACTTTTGACACATTTTTGGGACCATTGACAAATATACAGCGATCAGTGCTATAAAAATGCACTGATTACTGTATAAATGTCACTGGAAGGGAAGGGGTTAACACTAGGGGGCGAACAAGGGGTTAACTGTGTTCCTTAGGTGTGTTCTAACTGTTGGGGGGATGGGACTGACTAGGGGAGGAGAGAGATCATTATTCATATTTAGTATGAACACACGATCTGTCTCCTCTCCTCTGAGAGAACCTGGATTTGTGTGTTTACACACACACAGATCCTGGTTCTCACTCTGTCACAGCCAATGCGATCGTGCCTGCCAGGCACTCACATTGGCTGTGGGCACATGCTGCAGGCCTCTTACAGAGTCTTAAAGGGCCGACGTACAGCTACGACGGCTCGCACAGGGGAGCCATTCTGCCGCAGTATAACTGTGGCGGCTGGTCGGGAACCGGTTAATAATGCTTAAAGTGAAACAATAAAAATGAAATATTTCTTTAAATATCATACCTGGGGGGTCTCCTTAGCCTGCCTGTAAAGTAGCACATCTTTCCCATGTTTATAACAGTACCACAGCAAAATGACATTTCTAAAGGAAAAAATTATTATTGTCATTTAAAACTGCTTGTGGCTGTAATGTATTATCGGCTCCCGGCAATATAGATAAAAATAATTTTAAAAAACGGCATGGGTCCCCCCCCCACTCTATTACCAGGCCCTTTGGGTCTGGTATGAATATCTGCGGAACCCCGCACCAAAAACAGCAGTATATATACTATATGGCCTGCCCTATATGCTCTGCAGAAAAATTGGGCCTTAGGTGTTGGTGTTGGTGGTGCCAGAACACTGTAACCCCTCACAGTTACTCTTGTTGGACACAGGAATGGGCCCTGCTGTGAAATATTATATCAAAAATTTTAATTACATGCCCCTGTTAAACTGGGGCAGAAAAATTGGGCCTTGGGTGGTGGTGGTGGTGCCACAACACTGTAACCCCTCACAGATACTCTTGTTGGGTGCAGGAATGGGACCTGCTTAACTATTATTTCAAAAATTGTAATTACATGTCCCTGTTAAACAGGGGCAGAAAAATTGTGCCTTTGATTTTGGTGGTGCCAGAACACAGTAAGCCCTCGCAGTTACTCTTGTTGGGCACAGGAATGGGCCCTGCTGTGAAATATTATATCAAAAATGTAATTACATGCCTCTGTTAAACTGGGGCAGTAAAATTGGGCCTTGGGTGGTGGTGGTGCCCTAAACCAAAAATATTGTTGGAAACTAGCATCATTAAGATTAAGGAGGAATAGGATAGTCAGCATAGGCAGTCTTCAAGGGATCCCAGATCCATAGTAAACGCAATCAGTTACACCAGCATCAGGTGCTTGATAGCTGCTGATCCAAGACTGATTCATTTTTATGAATGTGATCTTATCAAAGGAGTCTGTGGACAGGCACACTCTTTGATCCATTACAAACCCTCCAGCAGCACTGAATGCGCGTTCAGAAAGCACGCTAGATGCAGGACAGGCCAGTAGCTTTATTGCATATTGAGCAAGTTCTGGCCAGTGGTCCATCCTCAAGACCCAGTAACCCAGTGGATGCTCTGTTGGAAAGGTCTCCAAGTCTGCTCTTGCCCCTAGATATTCATGCACCATATAATGCAGATGCTGGTGATGGTTGCTTGAACCGATCAGACCTTGGCGCTGAGGACTGAAAAATTGTTTAAAGGCATCGGTCAGCCGGCCATCTTCTCCACCTCTTCCTCTGACTAAACACGTTGTTCAGCAGCAGGAAATGGTAACTTTCGCAGGGTCTGGAAATGTATTAAATACACCTTTCTTCAAGCTCTCCTGAAGATGTTTCCTTCTCTGCTCCCTCTGCGAAGGCAGGATGCGTTCTGCAACTTTACCCTCGTAACGTGGATCAAGAAGGGTTGCTAGCCAGTAATGATCCCTCTTCTTGATACCACGAATCCTAGGGTCCTTTCGCAGGCTTTGCAGAATCAGGGAGGCCATGCAGTGTATGTTTGCAGAGGCATTCGTTTCTGAGTCCTTTGGGTCACTAAGGATCACATTATCCATAACTACCTCCTCCCAGCCATGTACAACTCCTTGGGTTTCTGGAGACTGAAAACCATCCCTTGAAGACTGCTGCTGAGTGTTATCCTCTACATCCATCCTGACGCAAACCTCCTCCTCCTCTTCTTCCTGTGTGTTTGGCCAGCCCGCAGGAATGCTATCTGGATAAAGGGGACCTTGAGAGGAAAGGAAGTCCTCCTCTTCCTCCCGCTGTTCTGCCTCAAGTGCCCTGTCCATGATTCCATGAAGTGTGTGCTCCAGCAGGAAGACTAGAGGGACAGTGTCACTGGTGCATGCATTTTCGCTGCTCACTATCCTTGTGGCCTCCTCAAATGGTGACAGGGCAGTGCATGCATCCTTGATCAGTAGCCACTGGCGTGGTGAAAAGAAACCAAGCTTCCCTGACCCTGCCCTGGTGCCATACTCGCACAGGTACTGATTGATGGCCCTCTGCTGTGTGTGCAGCCACTGCAGCATTGCCAACGTTGAGTTTCACCTGGTAGGCATGTCACAAATGAGGCGGTTGGTGGGCAAGTTGCATTCCCTTTGAATGTCAGCCAGCCGAGCACTGGCATTGTATGACCTGCGGAAATGACCACAGACCTTTCTGGCCTGCCTCAGGAGATCTTGTAAGCCTGGGTACCTGGTCAAGAAACTCTGCACCGCCATATATTTGACCTGTGCCAAACATGGAACATGGGTCAAGTGTCCCCGTCGGAGGGCGGAGAGAAGGTTGGTGCCATTGTCGCATACAACTATTCCTGGCTGAAGCTAGCGTGGTGTCAACCACCTCTGAGCCTGCCCCTGCAGAGCTGACAGAATCTCTGCCCCAGTGTGGCTCCTGTCCCCTAGGCAGACCAACTTAAGCACCGCATGGCATCTTTTAGCCTGACTGCTTGCGTAGCCCCTTGAATGCTTACCGAGCACTGCTGGTTCAGAGGACAAATCTGCAGAAGAGGCCATAGAGGAAGAAGAAGAGGAGGGGGTGGAGGAGAGAGCTGTGGCAAAATCACTAGCATTTTGGAGGCATGGTGGCAGAACAAGCTCTAACAACACGGAACCCTGTCCTGCATCCTTTCCAGCTGCCAGCAGGGTAACCCAGTGCGCCGTGAAGGAAAGGTAACGTCCCTGCCCATGCCTGCTGGACCACGAGTCAGGGTAATATGAACCTTACACAGAACACCTGGAGCCCTGCGAGTCTAGGGGCCAAGTAAAAAACCCTGACGAGCTGCTGTACAGGAACAATCCAGAAATTGGAACAAAAAAACATAGAACACCTGGAGCACTGCGAGTCTAGGGGCCAAGTAAAAAAACCTTGGCGAGCTACTGTACAGGAACAATCCAGAAATTGGAACAAAAAAACACAGAACACCTGGAGGTGACTTTGACAAAGCGCATGCTCAAAACATGTAAGTCACGGCAACAGAACAGTGGAGGCTTACACAACTGACTTCAGGACACCTTTCCCCTTCATCTCCAGCACAGCAGTAATGTCACAGAAGGCCACCCGAACATCGAGCTCATCCCAAGATGAGATGTATGAATATGCCAGGTCTCATAAACCACACTTCCAATATATATAATACATGCTGACACTTCATTATGTTTCCCAAGGGCAGTTGGTTCACATAGAGTTGCAATATTTGGGTACCATGTATTTTATTTTTATATGATGTCACTATTGTTCTTATCTTTATCTATGTTTATACGTATTTGAATAAAATATACTTTTTACTTACATGCTTGGTCTGCCTATAATAGATCCAGTAGGGGTTTACCGTGCCTTGCGCACCAGGTTTTTGTTTTTGTCACACTTGATCATGTATGACGCATTTTAATAAAAAGTCATAGACATCTTCTCCTCTGTATTTTCTCAAACATGACAGACATTTTAGGCAAACGTTGAACCTTTTCAGCCTCACATGAAAGATCTCACCAAAAAATAGTCTCTGCTTCTCAATGGTAAAGTGATAAGTTGATTTGTTGGATCAAAGGAAACCCAGACTGTTCAAGTAACTGTAAAGAATCACAGTATAATATGTTGTATTGGCTCATTAGGAGTGCACCTTGTGCTTGTCTCCTGATGACTTTGTAACAAGTGGCTGAGAAGCATGTATAACACTATTGTAATGTCTAACACATTTACTTTGTGATCCATTTACCTGAGATTGCTGTGGGGGTATTTTACTATTCTTACTGGATGAATGGAAAAGTGTACATGTTGCTTATACCAACCACATTCAGACTAACCAGTTGTAGCAAAGTGACAGTCCTATGCCTTGCATGTTATATATTGATATGTCTATCTTCTTCTGATGTGTCTACTTTGGTGTAGGATCTTTTAATTGTCTATCAAGGTGCTGCAATTTACAAAGGCATGAGTTTTTTATTTCCATTAGGATCTATGGGCATTTTTTAGTTGAATCACTAAGCTAATAAAGTAGTATTAAACCAATAAATTAAAATTTTATATATATTGCAGCTGAGTTTGCCAATTTTTAGAAGTTAGATTTGTTTTCTTTTTTTTACCCTTTATTTCCACCCAGAGATCTGGCCAGTAGGTCTGATGTTTTAAAACTTCCTTTAACAGACCAAGCAAGGCAGCATTTGATTGGGCACAGTGGCAGCATTTGATGGGGCACAGTGGCAGCGTTTGGGCACAGTGGCAGCGTTTGATAGGCACAGTGGCAGCGTTTGACCACAGTGGCTGCGTTTGATGGCACAGTGGCTGCGTTTGATGGGCACAGTGGCTGTGTTTTATTGCACAATGGCTGCAATTGATGGGCACAGTGGCTGCGTTTGATTGCACAGTGGCTGCGTTTGATTGCACAGTGGCTGCAATTGATGGGCACAGTGGCTGTGGTTTATTGCACAATGGCTGCAATTGATGGGCACAGTGGCTGCATTTGATTGCACAGTGGCTGCATTTAATGGGCACAGTAGCTGCGTTTGATTGCACAGTGGCTGCAATTGATGGGCACAGTGGCTGCATTTGATGGGCACAGTGGCTGCATTTGATGGCACAGTGGCTGCATTTGATGGGCACAGTGGCTGCATTTGATGGGCACAGTGGCTGTGTTTTATTGCACAATGGCTGCAATTGATGGGCACAGTGGCTGCGTTTGATTGCACAGTGGCTGCGTTTGATGGGCACAGCGGCTGCATTTAATGGGCACAGTGACTGCGTTTGATTGCACAGTGGCTGCAATTGATGGGCACAGTGGCTGCATTTGATTGCACAGTGGCTGCATTTGATGGGCACAGTGGCTGCATTTGATTGCACAGTGGCTGTGTTTGATGGGCACAGTGGCTGCGTTTGATGGGCACAGTGAGGCTGCAATTGATGTTTTTTTTCCCCAGAATTTTTCAGTTTATCTGCGCCCCCCTCCCCCCCAAAAAAAATTTTGAGCACTAGCCGCCAGAGTAGATTATATGTAAAATGTCAGCTTACTGAACATTGCATGAAAATCCCATAAATTAAAATAAGCTGGATAGTTATATCTGACATAAATCAGCCTACACGTTTTTTTTTTTTTTTCAAATGACCGAAAATCCTCTTTAAACGTTGTGGAGTTACTTATGGATCTTGTATGGCTGTTTGGTAAAATAACAGCAAATACTTTTGTAGGTATATTTCTTTGTACTTTGGTAATGATGTGAGGAAATTAATGTTTGGTTATTTTCTTACACATCAGACAAGCTAAGGCTGCAGAGACAGGAAAGCACTGGTAATCAATGGCACAATAATAATGGTCATAGTGGCTGCAACTGAAACAGAGTTCCATAAGCTAAGCCTCTGGAAGTATCGTTACAACATTCTAGTGCACAAGGAGTCTGTTGGTCTTCCAGGTTTCTAGCTCGTGTAATGAAGCAATTACGGGAAAGGCAGGCCATAAACTGTTTTCTATCCCTGCAGATCCTGACATTGAAGATTTTTGGGTTAGTTACATAACTGGGCAGTAGAAGCAGGGAGATGTTATAAGGTATGTACATTGTCATGCTTGGTATATGAATATATTATTAATGTTTTTGATTATCAAAGAATGTTATGTCAGGGAAGATGAAGAATAATGGCAACAACAAAAAAGTCAGTGGGATTTGGTGTCATACACCTTTTGGTTGCTTAATGGTGAAAATATATTTTTTAGTTTTCATGGATTTTTATGCAGAAAAGACCAAATTAATAAATAATTTCAACACACCTTACTAATAGTGAAATATATGTTGCTGTCACATAATGAAGCGTTTGACTAATTATGATGATATATAAATGAAGTCTGCTGTATCATCTGAATCTTTCCATGTATTGAAGCTGGGGAATGACACATGATTGACCCTGATTTATCACATTTGTGTTACATATTATCTTATGTTTTACAAGTAACCCAAAGAGTGTGATGTCCACCAAAACATATTCTAATATGGCATGCTTTCACCTGGTTCTGCACTGGAGAGAGAGGTCTCCAAGACAGGGAGATAGGGAGACTATCATTGAGGCAGGCATTGAGGAGAACTTCCACAATGAGACTGCAGATGGCAATTAATACTTGCAGTTTTAACTATCCCCACTCTATGACCAATAAGTGTGTTTGACAATAAAAATATCTCCTACCTCAGAGATCACTGTTTTGGATGGAGTTTTCCTTTAATCTGGTTACACAGTAACACCGATGACAGTATTAGTAAAACCTGTCCTAAATCAAACACTTACTTTGTATATTCAGGGCCATAGGGGTGCACAGCCTATTGCATTAGGGTGTGCACCCCAAAGCTCATACATACATGCTTTTCTCTGCAGCCTCAGCTGCACAGGGCAGTGAATGAATGAGGAGTGCTCTGTGCTAAGTGGCTTCCTGTTCATTCACAAACAGAAGCATAGTAAACACAGTTTACTATGCTTCCATTATGAATTAAAACACTGAGTGAGTGTGTTCACTGTGTATATTTAGAAAAGAAAGGTGCTGGTAAATGACACAAGGGCAATTAGCACTCCACGTAGTGATTAGGGTATGCGCAGGCACACCTGGCACATCCCCTGCATATGCCTATGTTCAGGGCAAAGCAACAGGTTGGCGTTAATAAAACCCTTCCCAACAGCACTTGCTCATCTTTCTTCAGATCCTCTGCTGCTCCATTCAGTTATCAGGTGCAAGGAAAGGAACCCTTGTATAAGTTATGAGGCATTCTAGTTATAGTTTATATAGTGCTGGGGACTCTTTCCGTACCGCCACGTGACAGCACTGAGCTAATTACTAAGCATTAGTCCTGGCACAAGAGAGGAAAGGAAGTAAGTCACATTCTCCTTCATACCTGGAAGTTACAGTCTTTTTACAGTCTGTTGCTGGCGGGGTCAGCATTAAATCAAACCTGTTACTTTGCGGTGCATAGGTAAGACGCATGTTGCTTTATCATCTTGTAGCACTCACCCCCGAAAAGGCCAGCTGGTTTGTCCCAGATTGTCCCGGCCAATCTCAGCAAATAGACCCCCCAGCTTAGCAGAAGCTGGTACCTTGCGAAAAAAGGCATAATTTCAGCTTGGCTGCCTGTAAGGGCAGCAGTCCTTCAGGTTTGGAACTTCTGCTCCTGGACAAGAACAGAGCTACCTTCCGACCTCAGACTATTTATGCACTCTCCAGCCACCTACTGGGTGCCCTCCCCCAGGGATTGTCAGAAACAACATAAATATTGAAACTGCTGATTTGCCTCCTGCCAAACCACTATATTCTGGAACCCTCTAGAAGACAGGGGGGAACAATCAAATCTGCAGGGCAAAAAACAGCCCAATCACGAACTGCTCAAGTAGTTTCAGTGGAATCAAAAAGGAACTAAATATACCTAGCTTTCCTAGCAACCTATCTAGGAGGGTGCTACAAATCTCACTTCCAATATCTGCATATCCATATTCCAGAGCTTCTTGAAGATCAACTTTTCTGCCCACTTAAAAAAAAAAAAACACAAAAAAATCTCATATTAGAAGCATAACACATAGACAGTATGTATTCATGAAGCTCCAAGGTTGTCTGCTGAGAGCGTTTTCACTATGCTCTCATGGTACACTGGAGGAGAGGTCCTTGACAGCTTGCAGCCATTGCTTGCTGTTGGGAACAAGTGATAATTGGTTGTGGGAGGTGGTGGGAAGAGGTTGAAGTAGGAGTCTACTCTAGAGAAAGTGTGGAAGAATTAGAACCTCTGTCAGGTTTTAAGAGGCAAGTTAACTGGTCACTTGGCCTTTAATGTGGTCTCTATCCTAGTTGGGGTGTTCTTTACCCCACTCCCTGTTTTGTGACCAGTAGTGATACCTGTCACAGGTGCTAAATGTGGTGATTGTTTCCAATGAAAGTGGGTTGTACATCACTGAATCCATCACTGTGACTCCGTCTAGACTCACTAGAGTTTTATTATTATTTTAAGTGGGCAGAAAAGTGTATCTTCAAGATGTTTTCAAATATGGATATGCAGATATTGCTAGTTAGATTTGTAGCACCCTCCCAGATAGGTTGCTAGGAAAGCTAGGTAAATTTAAATCTAACTAGCAATATCTGCATATCCATATTCCAGAGTTACTTGAATATCCACTTTTCTGCCCACTTAAAAAAAACCCACAAAAAAATCTCATATTAAAAGCCTAATGCATATAAAGTAGGTATCCATGGAGCTCCAAGGTTGTCTGCTGAGAGCGTTTTCACTATGCTCTCTCTGCACGCTGGCTGAGCTGTCCCTGACAGCTTGCAGCCATTGCTTGCTGTTGGGAGAAAGTGATAAAGGCTCCAGATCATGTGGTTGTGGTGACATTAACTCCCCCCTTAATGGGTTGTAGGAGGTGGTGGGAAGATGTTGAAGTAGAAGACTACTCTAGACTTTTTACTACAGTATTAGATAAAGTGTGGAAGAATTAGAACCTCTGTCAGTTATTAAGAGGCAAGTTGACTGGTCACTTGGCCTTTAATGTGGTCACTATCCTAGTCGGGGTGTGCTATACCCCACTCCCTGTTTTTGTGACTAGTGATACCTGGCACAGGTGCTAAATGTGGTGATTGTTTCCCATGAAAGTGGGTTGTACATCACTGAATCCATCAGTGTGACTCTGCCTAGATTTACTAGAGTTTTATTAAAAATTAATAATAGCTCATAATATGTGCTTTATCTTTAAATTCTAAAATTGTTGCAACTCTTCCTGAAAAAAGATAAGAACATATGACATTAACACACCATGGATTCCACACCAGCGTGACCTTGAAACATTGCACAGTTTTAAATGTGATTGCTTCAATAGAACTTTTGGACTATTGATTACAGATCCATGATGTGTTGGTGACAAATGTACTTATTTATGTATGGACACCAGCCAACCTGCAGACAGTTGCTACAGTACACATTTTACTTCAGAATCTGTCCAGGAGCGTGTTCATATATTGAATGCTTTACAAAAAAGAGAACATGCACTTTAATTTGCTTAAAAAAATATAATGTGGTTTAAAGCTGAATTGACATACAAAAAGTAAAATGGAAAAATAAAAGCTATAAAAGTACATTACTGTGTCCACATAAACATGACCAACTTAATCAGCCCATATGCTTAGAAAATTAAACTCTTCAAAAATATATATTGCTTTTTTGCTGTTTTAGGACATCATCAATTTAAACAGTCAGCCTCTTGCGCTGACCTTCATATTTCCTGGCTCTCTTTCTTTCAGGATGATGAGTTATAGAAAATAATGTTGTTCATCTTAATATTGTATTATTCTTTAAAATTAATGTATAGATTGACAATTCCAATGATCTGCTTAACAGTTAAAACTGAGCCCTGCAGAAACATATGGATTTTATTGTGAGTACAAACTCAGGGGTGGGGGGGCACATTGCAAGTATGAAGTTCTATTTCACTCACCTGTTTTTAATAAATCACTATAGGTTCAGTAACTATTTAGTTACTATGAAAAAATTAATTTGCAAGGCCTTCATA
Organism: Aquarana catesbeiana; assembly: GCF_042186555.1. Classification (NCBI taxonomy): domain Eukaryota; kingdom Metazoa; phylum Chordata; class Amphibia; order Anura; family Ranidae; genus Aquarana; species Aquarana catesbeiana. The sequence continues at coordinate 361,648,166 of NC_133325.1, read as the reverse complement.
TTGTAATATCCATCAGTGCATGGCGCATTTGTTTAGTTTCCCATAACACTAGTAAAAACCATGTAAACATATCAAGAAGTTGCCATTGCCCTCTTAAAAGAAGAGGTACTTTCCTAAAGTGGTTGTAAACCTATAAAATAAAATATGAACAAATCATATCCCTGTATAGTGTGTACTTGTCTCAATCCAGAGCACTAAGTGTCATTTCTGTCTGCTGCCTCCTTCCTCTGCTATCTGCATGAGTCACTCCTGACAGGTTTTCCTGACACTAAGAGGTAAAAAGGTGACAGGGGAGGGAGCTCCAACACGCAGCCTGTGATTGGCAGCCTCAGCTGTCCTGTGTGCTGTGTATAGGGAGGGGGAGGAGGTGTCCCTTCCCTCCAATCAGCCCTCAACTCTCCTCACCAAGATCTGAAGAAATGTAACTTCAGCTCCCCATCCCCTGCTTTCTAAAAGCTCAGACAAGCTTTTTAAATTCTGGACTTTAAAGAGAAGACTGCAGATAAACAGGTACAACATATGTAGGAGGATTTGTTTGATCTCTGTGTATTACTGACACTAAACACTTCACTGGGTATGTGTAAAGGTTTATAACCACTTTAAAAATCTTCGCTGTATCTTTATTTCCAGGAATTGAATAATAAAAAGTGTGGAGGCGCAAGCATGGACATGTATCACTGAGCTGCTTTTCTTAAGGGATTATCCAATGATGTGTCATCATATCCTTCATCATCATATCCTTCTGGCCACATGTCTCTCTGGCTGATGCAGTTCTACAAACAAAGCATTAAAAAAGTGAACTGTACTGTTCAGTCAAGTTGAATTTGTTATATATTATAGATATGCGCAGTTAGAAAGAATTGTGGCCACATAAAGTAACAAGGAAAAATGAGTGACCTGTTTTCTGCTCCAGGGCTACACTCAAATTTTTTTTTCATAAATTCAGCCCTCCCTTCACCTTGCCTTAATGGATTTTACTGAAATTCAGTAAAGCTGAAACTGCCCACATGGACATAGAAAATAATTATGTAATATTGTGCACCCCCCCCCACACACACACACACCCCCACACACTTGAAATGGGAGCACATTTCTTTTTTTAAAAATGTGTGATGTAAGTGACAATATAAAGAGATGACCAAAATACATTCTGCCTTATAGGAGATGTGTCCAAAAAATTTGGAAATGTGGGAGAATCTTGAAGGCTGCCATTGATGACCATCTTTACAGAAAATGCTAGCTGTCTGTCATATAGATGCATTGGCCTGGAGCATGTGATAAGCATAATAAAGACATATTGAATTCTGATACTTTCCTCAAACGCATTTACAGCATGCATGTTTGTCTGTGAATCACAATGTATTGATAGCACTTTAACAGCTTCAGCCACGGAAGATTTTACCCCCTTCCTGACCAGAGCACTTTTTTGCGACTCGGCACTGCGTCGCTTTATCTGACAGTTGCACGGTCGTGCGACGTTGCACCTAAAAAAATTTACGTCCTTTTTTTCCCACAAATAGAGCTTTCTTTTGGTGGTATTTGATCACCTCTGCAGTTTTTATTTTTTGCACTGTAAACAAAAAAAGAGCGACAATTTTGAAAAAAACGCAATATTTTTTACTTTTTGCTGTAATAAATATCCCCAAAAATATATAAAAAAAAATTTTTTTTCATGAGTTTAGGCTGATATGTATTTTTCTACATATTTTTGGTAAAAAACATCTCAATAAGCGTACATTGATTGATTTGCGCAAAAGTTATAGTGTCTACAAAATAGGGGATAGTTTTATGGCATTTTTATTATTCATTTTTTTTATTAGTAATGGCGTTTTTTTATCGGGACTGCGACATTATGGCGGACACATCAGACACTTTTGACACTATTTTGAGACCATTGTCATTTATACAGCGATCAGTGTTATAAAAATGCACTGATTACTGTGTAAATGACACTGGCAGTGAAGGGGTTAACCACTAGGGGGCGATGGAGGGGTTAAGTGTGTCCTAGGGAGTGATTCTAACTGTGGGGGGTGGGCTTCCAGTCACATGACAGCGATCACTGCTCCCGATGACAGGGAGCAGTGATCTGTGTCATGACACAAGGCAGAACGGGGAAATGCCTTGTTTACATAGGCACTTCCCCATTCTGCGGCTCCGTGACACGATTGCTGGGAGACAGGTGGACATCGAGTCCGCCGGTCCCACGGGCACGGTCACGCTATACGCGGTGGGCGCGTGTGTGTGCCTGCTATCCCAACCTCTTAAAGGGGAAGTACAAGTACGCTCATTTGCCCACTGCTGCCATTGTGCCAACATATATCGGCATGCAGCGCTTGGCAAGTGGTTAAAGCAGATCTCCAAGCACAAAAAACTGTAATTTAAATATATTCCTTAATGGCCACGAATTGTATAAACCCACTTTGTATGCACCAAATGACTTTGTAAACCCAGATAGTACCTTGTAATAGTAGCAGTGACATCATCACTGCGCTGTGCATAGCCCATGTAGAAAGTAGAGCTGTGGGGGGCATCCAGCAGACTCCACCCTGTAATGTTGTACAGGCTGTTGAAGAGCTAGTGAAGGGGGTTGAGACAGGACCAGTCACCCTGAACTAGGACTGAGCAGCAGCTGGCCTTTATTACAGGAAGCTTCTGTACAGAGGCAGAGTTTCACTGAGGATTACTGCATAAAACTGTAATACAAAAAGCACAACAAGAATCACGTAAGAGTATTTAATAACCTCCTACTCAAATTAAAAATTGCAACCCCCCACCTCAAGCCAAAAAATTTCCTCAGTAAAAATCTCCCCCCATCGCTCCCCCACCAAGCAATCACACCCCCCAAACACCACTTTCCCTCAAGCAAGCCTCCACACGCAAAACTCCCCTTCTTTCCCCACCAAGCAAACATCTCCCACCTCCCTTCCATTAAAGTAAAAACTACCCTAACACAATTCCCCCCAAGAACCCCTTTTCATTCATAAATCCTGACACCCCTCCCAGCAACCACCCACTAAAAAAAAATCTCCCTTTCCCAGCAAAACATTTCAAAAGATATCCCTGCCTTTCCACTGAAAACAAACTTATCCGTCTTCAGGCACTTATTATTATTATTATTATTATTATTATACAGGATTTATATAGCGCCAACAGTTTGCGCAGCGATTTACAACATGAGGGCAGACAGTACACTTACAATACAAATCAATACAGGAGGGATCAGAGGGCCCTGCTCGTTAGAGCTTACAATCACTTACCAGACTTCTTACTGTTGCTAAGAGGTACGCACCTAGAATTTTCAAGCAAGTGGAACTGAACAAAAAAAGTGAAAGTCTCTACATTTTATAGGGAACATTTAGAAATGTTAAATGTTCCCTATCAGTACTCTTAAAACTATACCTTTTGTCTTGAATTCCTCCTAAAAAATATTAGTGCACTAGCTGGTATGTGGGGGTGCCTAGGCACTCCTGTGCATAAGCCTTATAGCTGTTTATCTGCAGTGTGAGAACTAAGGCACTGCTGCCTTTGTCTGCAAGTCTCAGGAGATTTGATGATGCCTGCTGTTTTTTGGGCACAGCTTCCAGAGTACAGTTCTTCTTTAAGGCTTTTTCCATAATTCAATGGTCATCAGACAAAAAAACTATTTGACATCAAATGTCATCATCAAAGATACCGATTTTGTAATGACGCATGTATGTATGTATGTGAAATGCGTAGAGGTTTCTGGGTAATTGCGGACGTCACTTCCTGTCACAAACTCGTACCAAATCGAGGCTTAGAATGCATGCCAGGCTAGAGGAACAGAGCAGAGGAACAGAGCAGCGTGACAGATAACCAAAATAAATTGCTGGATAGACTCAGTGCCTGTCCTAAGGCACTATAAAGTGTGAGTTTACATTTTATACATTGTGGACACTTACTTATTATCCAAGATAAATAAATCTTTTATGCATACATGTTGCGCAACATGTTTTTATGAGATACCAATATTGACATGGAGAAATGAGGAGCACCTAGCGGTTAACTAGCTGGAGGAATGCCAGGACAGTGGAGTGGATATCCCAAATGAACCAAAGGCAAAACTTTTTCTAGGCTCTGGTGAGTGCCCATTTTAGAAGGTGATGGCACATGAATTGGTGAAAAGTTCCTGTATAACACACGGATGAAAATTGGAGAATATGTATGATAAATGGCAATGAACTTTGGGAATATTATATACCTATGTTTTAAGTTTGCACTTTTGATGTTTGGCACTTTATTGTCACATTGCACTTTACAGTAAGGTTGTTTTATAGGGTATATACACTGTATTAGTACCATTACCAGTAATTGTTTGGATTAGCGCAGTTACACTTTTTGAATGTAATTCTCTTTGCAGGAAAATTTACGTCAAAGAACATGTGGCAAATAACACAACTCAACACAACAGGAAAACAGAGGTTAAAAAATCATGTGGGAAATGTGTGGTTTTAATAGGAGGTAAGCTAGTTCCAGGTACTATATCACAGATGGCTCAAATACAATATCTAAATACAAAACTAGAAACTGTGCACAATTCTCTACCTGGGTAGTGAAAGTTTTAAAAGTTATGATTGTTAATATTTA